>NC_138054.1:21860482-22460482 GCF_964194185.1 Rhinolophus hipposideros | reverse complement strand
GGACAAGGGGGAAGGGGAGGGGATTAGAAAACAGTCAGTAACCACAAGATGGCCACGGGGTGGGGAATGTAATCAATAATGTTGTAAAGATTTTGTGGGGTATCCGATGGACACTGGTCCTATTTGGGAGACCACTTCAGGGATGATGTAGATGCCTGATCACTGCACTGTACACCTGAAGCTGAAGCTGAACAATAATGAATGCCAAATATATATATATATATATACATATATATATATATACATATATATACATACATATATATATATATATATATATGTATATGCTTACAAGAAGCGGAGTACAGCATTAGGAATAGAGACAGGGGAAATGTAATGGCTCTGTGCGATGTCATAGGGATAGTGGATGGGGGGAGGGGGGTTCACACAGTGTGAGGGATATAAATGATAAACGTCCACGTATTACTTTGTCTTGTGTAACTGAAACTAATTTAAAAAATCGATTATATTTCTATACACTTAAAATGAGCAATCTTAAAATGAAATTTAAAGAATCATTATAACAGCTTCAAAAAGAATGAAATACTTAGGAATAAATTTAGCAAAAGAAGTGCAAAACTTATACTCTGAAAACTATAAACTATTAAAAGAGACTAAAGAAGATTTAAATTAATAAAAATCATCCCATGTTCATGAAAAAAAAAATAACTACGGTGAATGTTTAAATTTAAAAAGAAATTATTATAGCAAAAGACACATTACCCATTAATCCCCTCAAAATACATCCTCTCACTTCAAATACAACTACCCCATCATTCTTGCCACTTTCTGAAGCAGTACTGGAAGTCCTCTGTCGTGAGTATCTTTAGCTGCACTGTAATGACTGCCTCAATGTCTTGAATCAATTCAAACCATTTACCTTTCATGGTCTTTTTTTTTTTTTTTTTTTTTTTGACTTTGGGGAAGAGCCAGAAGTCGCATAGTACCAGATCAGGTGAAAAAGTAGATGAGAACACAATGTACTGTTTTTATTTGACAGAAATTGACGTACAAGAAGCTATATGTGACATGAAGCCTTCCCATTGTGATCACAATATGGTGAATTCTGTTGCCGAGTGCCATACCATGGAAAGGCAGGGATCTTCAATATGGAAGAGGTGCCTACAGCCTCAGTAACAGTGTCACAAGTTTCAACTTGCTCAGTAGAGTCCTCGGGTATGAGCTATGGTTAAGAGAAGGTGTGTTTTAAAGTGTTCCATAAATCATCTTCCATCATGACAACGCTCCGTGTCACACATGGCTTCTAGTACAGCAATTTCTGTCAAATAAAAACATTATTGTGAGTCCTCATTCACCTTGTTCCTCGGATCTGACACTATGCAACTTCTGGCTCTTCCCCAAAGTCAAAATGATTCAAGACATCGAGGCAGCCATGATAGCACAACTAAAGACTCTCACGAAAGAGGACTTTCAGAATTGCTTCAGAAAGTGGAAAGAAGGATGGGTTGTATTCGAAGCAAGGGGGAGTATTTTTAGGGGGACTAATGGCAATGTCTTTCACTGTAATAAATTTTTTTTAATTTCAACATTCACCATATTTGTTGGTCACACCTGGCATTATACAACCCTGAGGTTTCGAATTTCTCCTGTAGAAACTTTAATTTTAAAAGAGTCTATAGAATGGCTATCATCAACAAGACAAATAGTAACAAGTGTTGGAGAGGCTGTGGAGAAAAAGGAACCCTCATACACTGTTGGTGGGAATGCAGGTGCAGCTGCTATGGAAGGCAGTGTGGACGTTCCTCAAAAAATTACAAATAGAATTACCATATGACCCAGCAATCCCTCTCCTGAGTATCTACCAAAAAATCTGAAAACATTTATCCATAAAGACACGTGTGCTCCAATGTTCATTGTAGCTTTATTTACGGTGGCCAAGACATGGAAACAACTAAAGTGTCCTTCAATAGATGAATGGATAAAGAAGTTGTGGTATATATACACAATGGAATACTATTCGGCAGTAAGAAAAGATGAAATAGTACCATCTGTGACAACATGGATGGATCTTAAGATTATAATGCTAAGCGAAATAAGTTAGACAGAAAAAGTAGAGAACCATATGATTTCACTGAAACGTGGTATATAAAACTGAAAACAACAAAAGAACAAGACAAACAAATTAAGAAACGAAAACTCATAGACACAGACAATAGTTCAGTGGTTACCAGAAGGTAAGGGGGGTGGGAGGTGGTACATGAGGGTAAACGGGATCTAATGTGGTGATAGAAAGAGAACTGACTCTGGGTGGTGACATATATGTGAGATATAGATAATGTATTACAGAATTGTACACCTGAAATCTACGTAACTTTACTAACAATTGTCATCCCAATAAGCTTTCAGAAAAAAAAGAGTCTAAAATTTGGGCGAGTGGCCATTTAATGCCTTTTTAAGAATTAGTAGTCACATTATTGCTGTAAGTATCATTGATATATAACACTATAAGACAAATATATTTTATTGTATATTTGATTATTATGGAGGAGTGGGGAGAACCACATGATTGTTAGGTAGAAGAGGCATTGAAAAAGGTAAACTATCAGTTGTTACAAGAAAAGGTAAATTATAGCTGCCCATGACATTTGTTGCTAATTATAACAATCATCTTCCTAGACAACAGGAGGATAATGATAGTCAATCAGAGCAAGTACTCACAATTTCCTCCCCAGGCTCCACAGCCCATCTATTCAGCTCCTGTGTCCTTCTCCAAGCAGGAATCAAATTGTTCTGTCTTGAATTAGTTCTAAACCATTTTTAACCCTTTTTTCTAGCCATTATCAAAGAGCTGTATGTCTTGGGACTGAACAATCTGTTTAAAAAATGACAAATAAAGAGAGAAAAGAAGGAAAGAATTCTAGTCAAACTATCAAGATACACATGAAGAACAAAAGAGATATCAGAGATATCAGAGATACCTAGAGATATCAGAAAAATACTTTTGTCATATAAATAAATGAAATACAACAAAAGTATAGTTATGATTTTACTCTGTGTTGAATAATTCTGGACGCTTATTACACAAGAGAATTTCTAACCTTTATCTTGAACCTAAAATATGCTGAAGTCACCAGTTTCAATGCTAACTTATAAAAGAAAAACATATCTGAAGATATAATTATTGAAGATTAAATAAAGCATACTCTAAATAACATTGTCCTCAATTTCCCAGTACAATTTTCATGTACTTTTATATGTACATGAAATAGGTACTAAAGATATGCACTCAATTTTCTTGTACTTTTTATAATAAAAGCAGTCAAGTATAAGTAAATACAAATTAACCAGATATTAGTGTAAGGTTTTAAATACCATATTGTATAATACCATTAATGTATAAACTAGAAAAAAGCTGTGTACTCTGAATTTAGGTTGAAAAAATAGAGTCCTTGTAGACATTGACCACATAAAGTAACATATGGCAAATATTGACCAGAAGTTCTCATTGTGCAGTGAGAACAGATCAAGATGAAGTAAGTTCAAATTGTTGTAAGTACAATTTTGAGAAAATACAAAGAAGAAATCTTTGATATATCAGAAAATTCTACAAAGAAGTTAATGGATATAGCTTGTTCTGTAGGAATAAAAGAAACAGGAATTAATCATCACAACCGCCACCATCATCATCATGAGTATTTTCAGAATCCTTACATAGTCTTTGATTTATAAACAATACCATTCACTGCGTCATGTTCAAGTAAAATGATGTTTGGCGGCGGGACAGACCCAGATTTTGTGGGACTCAAAGTTCATGCATTTTGTGGGTCCCACTTTAAGGAAAAATAATACAAAATTACGGATACAAAGTGAGGTATAAAGATAAACATTTATTTGGAATGAAAAGATAAAGCGCAACAGATTTCAAAATGTAAAAGCTGAAAAATACCACAAATATTTATAAACTTAAGGAAAATAAACATTTGTATTAGATGCACATGTACAAGTTTTGCCTACCTTTTTTGATTTCAACTTATTGATTGCCTCTTTTGTAAAGATTCTAGCTGACTAATTCAGTCTCTCCTCCAGCACGGTTAATCAAAATTTATTTTCTTTTCACTAGTCAAAGTTTAAAAATGATTCTTTAACTTTTTGATGCATTATTAGCAATTTAATTAAAAGTTTTGTTGATGACTGGGGCAAACCTCTATCAAGTCTTTGCACATGTGAGTATAGAATTTAGAACAATTTTCCACAGGCAAGGCCCTGGATCTCTATATTTATATATTGTAAGCCTTAGTTTTCCTCCATTAGCCACATAGGTCCATGCTCAGTGCCCCAGGACAAGTTCGTATGGCTCTGATCCTTCCTATCAAGATGCTGGTGAGAACAGTAGGCAGTAGAAATAATTCCAGAAGCCATTCCTAAACCAGGGTGACCAGCAGTGACTTAATTATACTTGAAAGTGACTATGAATCCCATAAACTGATCCCAATGAACCTAAACTAAACATAGCTGTAGCTCAACTTCTCTTTATGTGATCCCTAAAATACCATTTGACATGAAGAAAGGTTTGAAGGGGTGATGAATATATTATCTTACTTATTATGGGTGGGTATATGTCAAAGTGTATTAAATTTTACACTATAAATATGTGCAGTTTGTTGTATAGTGATTACAAATTTATTTTCATAAATAAGTATCAGTCAGAATGTAATCAGAGTATGGAAGACACACAGTAATTTGATCACAGAAGGTTTGATATGAAAAACCATTAACTATTGAGTTTGTAAGCTCTTCTCCCTGTAGCCCTGAAAGTTCACCACGTTCTGTATGAATGCACAGCATGATACAACTAATTTAAGAGTCTTGTATAAATAAAGTCTGCATCAACTATACAAAATAATTAACAACCATGAAGGGTAATGATAAAGATGTAAAGAAAACTCTAAAGAAAACCATGAGTTCAAGGGCAAGCACTCAAGAAGAAACAAACAAGAGTGTTATCCTCAAGGCTGAATTAAGACCTTATTGGAAAAATTGGTCTTGCAGCTTACCACATGGCAGAGAATTTTGCTGGATTGCCTAAGGCAGAGCTAGCCCACAGGTGTTGGGCAAGCAGGAAAAACTAAATAAGTAAATGAAAAACCTCTCCTTGTTGTATGCTGGTGAATGAGATCACAAGAGGAGTCAAGGTGTCAGGAGCACACTGCTTGGTGGGGTGGTGTGCAGCGAGGGGCATGCAGCGTCAATGGCAGAAGGATTGTGGGAAAGAACCCGATGGGGTGCAAATGGATTAAGGCTGGTGAGATATTGTGCAGAGGAGGTTGAAGTGTTGGAAGCCTGTTTACCAACAGCCCAGAGCAACAACACCTGGAGCATCTGGTGTCCACGTCAGCAGGCCACGAGTACAGTAGTACAGTGGCCATGGTTAGCCCTCCACAGTGTGTGTATAAACCTCTTGTTCAGGGAACAGACCTTTTACTTACAGAGCAGTTTGTGTCCACTCCTCATGACTCGGTTCTCCCCCGGGGTGATGTGGTGGAGTATCACGTGCTTTCTTTCCACATCACATCACAATTTCCACATGCGGGTATTATTCCATAAGAAAATGCGATGTTGAGGCGATGGAACCCAGGTACCCTGTGCTTACAAATGAGTTTTGCACCACAGGAGAGGAACTCCAAAATCATGAATCACCAAGCTTCTTATAGGGCTGCTGGCATCCCTGCCAGCCTCCCCTGTAGAGACACCTTTGCTGCAGAGTATAAACAAATCCTCTCTGGGGATTTCCCATAGTACCACCCTGGAACATAAACAAAAATAAACAAATGGCCCTGGAGAGAGAAATGTGCATGTCTCTCCAGATGTCTCTATGTTTACAGTTCTGTTCAATCGTCCTCTAACCTGGGTGCCAGCATTCTTTGCTCAAAAGCTCTGACTGCAAAAATGTGAAAAGACACATAAAGCATTGACTCTCAACAGGAACTGGGAAGAAAAGTCCCTGTTGTACAATGTCTTCCAGTGCTTTCTATCGACAAAGCTTATTATCATGCTTGTGGCAAAGGAGAAGTGTTTAAAGTTCCATTATCACACAGAAGTTAAAAAAGAATGGATTTGGAGGGGAAATACGTTGATAACTGAAACAGCTAATAAAGGAATTTTATAAACTTTATGCCTATAAAAAAGACAACTAGATGAAAGGAACAAATTCCTTAGAAGACATAAACTACCAAAGCTCACTCCAGAGGAAATAGATAATCTGTATAGCACTATAGCTATTAAGAAATTGAATTTTTAGTTTAAAATCTTCCCCCAAAGAGAAATCCATAGCTAGATGGCTTCATTAATCAATCCAATCAAACACTGAAGGAAGAAATAAAACAAATTCTTCTAGAAATTTGAAGAGAGGGCAGTACTTCCTAAATCATTCTACAATAACAACATTATTCTGAATCCAAAATCAGATAAACACATTATAAGGTATCTACAGACCAGTCTCTGTATGAACACAGATGCAAAATATTTTTTTAACATTTTAACAAATCAAATCCAATAACACATATTTTAATATGATGCCTCACAACCAAGTGGTATTTGTTCCGGGAATATTGGTTTGGTTTAACACTAAAAATCAATCAATGTCATTCAGTTTTTTCACTAAAAATCAATCAACGTCATTCATATTAACTAACACACACGATGCAGAAAAAAACATTTGAAAAATCTAAATTTTTTCCTGATGTCACAAAACAAAACAAAAAAACTATCAAAATAGCAGTACTAGAAGGAGACTTATTCAACATGATAATGTACAGCTACCATGTGTCCTGAAAATAAGACCAGGTCTTATATTAAGGTTTGCTCCAAAAGATGCATTAGGGGATATTTAGGGGATATCATCCTGAAAAATCGTGCTAGGGCTTATTTACCGGTTAGGTCTTATTTTCGGGGAAACATGGTAACACACCATCCTAAGTAGTGAAATCCTGAGTGCATTTAACCTAGAATCTGGATGATGTCTGCTCACTCCATATCTACTCATCTTTTTAAAAGTTTTAAGCCAGTCTATTAAGACAAGTAAAAATAAATCAGTCACTCAGCTTGGAAAGGAAGAAGTCAAACTGTCGTTATTCATAAATGACATGATCACCTATGTAGAAAATCCTTATTCATAAATGACATGATCACCTATGTAGAAAATCCTATAAAATCTACCCCCCAAAATCTACTAGAACTAAAAATTCATTTTAACAAGGTTCTGAGAACCCAGATCAATACTACAAAAGTCAATTGTATTTTTAGACCAACGAAGAATCAGAAATTGAAATTGAAAAAAGCAATACCATTTACAAGTATCAAAAATATAAAATACTTAAGTATAAATATGGCAAAAGATACACAAGACCTACACAATGAAAAATATGGAATTTTGTAGAAAGAAATTAAGAAAAACTTAAGTAAATGGAGAGCTCTACTGTGTTCACAGATCATAAAACTCAGTAATATTAAGACATCAATTTTTTGCACATTGATTGAGAGATTCAATGCAGTCCAAATAAATATCTCAGCAGGACTTCTCACAGAAATTGACAAAATTCTAAAATTCACATGAAAATGTAAAAGACCTGAAATATCCAAAATTGCTTTGGAAAAAAGACAAGAACAAATTCAGAGGATTGATACTATCTAACTCCAAGACTTACGATAAAACTATGGCAATCAAGACAATGTGATACTGGCATACACAGATAACTATACCAGGAAAACAGAATAGTTATTTCAGAAATAATCTCACACACGTAGGCAATTGATTTTTAACAAGGTTGCCAGGGGAAGAAAAGACAGTTTTTCAACAAATGCTGTTGAAATAACTGGATATCCAAAATTCGCTCCTCCCCCTAAAAAAGAACAATGATCAATATTTTGAGCACACAGGAGTTTGAAGAGGGATTGCAAAGGGAAACAAGGAAACTCTTTGGAGTGACGTTTTGACTGTTGATTTGCTTTTGGGGAGGGCTTACGTATATACATATATCAAAACTTAGCAAACTGTATACTTAAAATATGCACAGTTTGTTGAATATCAATTATACCTCAATAAAGGTGTTTTAAAATATAATACATGTATCTATGCTTATACTTATATGTCTTTTTAATACATACACTCATATATACAAATGCATGTTGTATATGTTTAACAGATACTTGCATTCATAAAACAGAACAGCTATTATCACCATTTGCTGGTTCTCATCACAAATTTATACTAGCACTTTACAAAACATGAAATACTTCCACATGTGGTAATAGTGTTCCAAGTGAGAAAGCACTGTTTGGTGGAAATCAAGAAAAGATTTTGTGTGCTTGGGCTTTCTTTCCATACTGCTTGGCGTCATTTAGCTGGAGAGAATAACAGAGCTGACTGGCCACCAAAGAATTCCTATCATCACCACAGATGCCCAAACAGTTGTTCTTGCTGAGGATCATCCAGGACCTTGACCCAAGTTTCAGAAATGTAAACTCCCATAATGTGATGTGTGCTACAAGAACATAGGAAATAGCAGAATAAATCAAACTTTCAACTGTAAGGATTTTAGAGAGCATCTAATCAAAGTGTTTATATTCTAAGTGAAAAACCCAAGGGCAAGAGAGATTAAATGACTTATCCAAGTCTTAGTGATGGCAGTCAAATCTAGAATCCCAGCGTTCTTGTGACCCAATATTGTGCCTTTTCCTTATTATCCCAGCACCATCCTTTGAGTATTTCCCCCCAAAATATCCATTAATCATATCCTTATATAAAAGAATCCTCTTACATTTTTACTTTATTTAAGTACACTTTTGTTTAACTATAATGAAAAATATACCTGTAATCTTTTCTTTTGTCAAACCCATATGCAGACTCCAGATTTGACCACTTGGAAAATTATCTATTTAATATATACACACTTGGGACAATGTTCCTTCGTTTTGTTCTTTTCTCCTATAACTCGTTTTTCATTATCTGTGGTGAAGACAATAGTCTCTGTCCTTCATCTGGAATAATTATTTTGAAACCCTCTTTAACAAAAGTAGCAGGTTAAGAGTAGTTTCTGTAACAATAGATTCTTTAAATAAAATAAAAATATGCAAAATCACAAGGACCTCTTAATCATATTACTATAATCCAGGTAGAATTAAAGTAGATTAATTCTATATTTACTATTTTCCTTTCTGATTTCAAAAGCATTTTATGGTCACTATTGAAACTGCAGAAAACAGAGAAAAGCTTTAAAAAGATAAATCAATCAATATAGTCACTATTAACATTTGGCATGTTAAAATTTTATAAATTGATAGATACACATATAACCAAAGATATTCCATTAACTAAAAAGCTATAGACATAGCTATAAAGATAGAAGTTACATCATATATAAATTTTGTATCTTTATCAATTAACATGTTATAATCCTTTGCCATCACTAAAATTATTTGTAATATCATTCTTAAGAAATACATATCATTTAACCATATTACTATACTATTATTTAATTCTTCCCCCCATTGTTGGACATATATGTAGTTTTTAAGCTTTTTATTATAAACAATGTTAGGCCAATTTTATGCATATCAATTTTTCTTAGCATTTCTGATTTTTTTATAGGATATATTCTTGGAAAGGTAACATTATGTTTAAAAGTTTAAATTTTACCAATAATACATGATCATATAAACTAATTCAAGATTACACAAAGTTCTTCTTTTAAAAAAATTGGGTGCCAAGTGCACTTGGAAAATAAGAATGGAATGCATATAAAATGTCTTTTTCCATGCATAAGCAGCTAGCAGGAATAGCAACTATCTAATTTTAAACATTTTGCTTTATTTCCCTTTATAGTAATAGTGGAATAATATTTGCACACAAATTCCCAGTATCTGGACATTATGGTGGATTTGAAACTGAAAAACTGTCATTGCCTAAAAGACTAGTTCCTAGAAGATCTATTTAAGATAAATTTTTAATAAAGGCATAAGAACATGGTGTCACCATGGTGATAAAAGAAAGCTGGGAGTACCGTCTAATGGAATATAGGTTGAATAAAAAAATAGGTTGGTAATAAAGTAGAAGAGGTTCAGCCAAAGAAAGGATCAGAAGCTGAAGCAGAGGTTTTCTCTAATGAAGGAAGAATAAAAAAATCACAGGGGTATTAGTTTCCGATTAAATCATAAAAATTCCACATTTAGTTTTCTTTCTCAGTTTGTATCTATTCATTAAACCCTTGGGCTTGCTAATCAGCCCATAGTACATATTCCTAGCAATCAGTGGGCAAATCTCAAAAACAAGAGCGACAAATCCATCCTTTTCAAGAATGCTTCTAACTGTGTGGCTTTGTTGTTGCTGACGCTAATTCTGTCCAGGCAAAGGGATGGAAATGGGTGAGCCTGATTCTTCACCTCAAGCTGTTGGCTGCAGTCAGACATTCTCAAGATATAATGAGACCACTGCCTAGGCAGATAGAACAAAAGAAGGATTTAAAGAAAAAAATAGTGATTCTTTCCCCCTGCTCATTTCTGGGACTGATAATCAGTGTGGATATTGTTTAGGTATAATTGGCTTGGAGAAAATGTTCATTATTGTTTTTCCTCTGCTTAGAAGGAAAGTTAGAATAGTATGATGGAAAGGACATGGGTGTGGGTGCTGGGTCTCTCACTTTGTAGAAATGTGTGATCAGGAAAAAGGACTTAATTTCTCTGAGTCTTAACTTCTTCATCTGTCAAATGAGGTTAATACCTCACAGTTATTGTGAGGATTAAAGTACTTAATAGAGCATTTAGTACACAATAAATACTTGAGAAATTATTGCTGTGTTAGTTCTGGATTAGGTTGGAAAATACAGAAATATTTCCAAAGTATCATTAATTTGTATTCACCTGGTACAAAGTGGGCCAAAAATCTAAAATATTATGCTAATTGGAGGAAGAAAGATTAGTTCCCTTTTATTTTTCTTAAATATTTTTATTAACCTTGCTTTAAACATGTTGGCCAATATACACATCAAGTTACCGAGTGAGGATTCTGATACAATTGGATTTCAAACCTTGAAATTTTGCTATTTTAGCCAGACTTCTGTTCAAAACGATAGGAAAAACCTGCACTTCCCACACATTAATGTTCAGACGAAGTCACCTGGGGATCCTGTTAAAACATATTACTTGGGGTGGGTTTTGAGATCCTGCATTTCCAACAAACTTACAGGTGACCTTGACGTGCTGGCCTCCACCACAGTTTCAGGTAAGGGACTAAATCAGTAGTTCTCAACTGGTGGCACTTTTGCTCTCCAGGGGACATTTGGCAATGTCTGGAAACATATCACAACTATGGGGAGCTGCTCCTGGTATCCAGTTGATAGAAGCCAGGAATGCTGCTAAATATCTTGCAATGCACAGACAGCCCCCACCACAAAGACTTATTAGGCCCAAAATGACAATCATACTCAAAATACCAATAGTGCCAAGGTTGAAAATCCCTGAACTAAACAAATCTACAAATCTTTTCCATTTAATGTATATAGTAATGAAAAATAAAATATATGTTGTTTTATTCATACCTAGATTCAGGAGTCAAAAAAAAAAAAAAATAGAGATTGCCAGAAACATTCAAAATGTCTGTTCATACCTAAATAATGAACCATCATAGAAGCCAGAGAGCCCACAATGAGTTACCCCAAACTGATAAATCCCTCAGGCCTGGGGTTGTAATTCTGTTCTGGCATAATGGCCTCAGAGCCATCAATCCACATTTTCAAGGCCACAGTTTCTGTGCCTAATGGGAAAGGGCTGTGAAGTCCACAAAACTGTGTGCCCTAGGTAGACACAGATAATTGCCTGGAGATAACAAGAACATCATGCCTGCTAATCATAGGTGTGGAGCCTACAGAGATAAAAGCCAAATCCAACCCAATGAAGAAGCTTCTACAATCTAGGCACAAGCACATTGTTTCAAATTGCCCTTTTCTAAATTGGTATTGTCCTCTACCAGCATTTGACAAATTATTATCTGGCAAACTTGACTGATAGGATGAAATCTATCAACATGATTATCCATAAGTTCTTTTCTCTGAATTTTTTTCTAGGTTCATCAAGGACCTTGTTTTTTAAGTTGCCTTGAAGACTTCACAAAGATATTTTCATTAGCAAAATCATAATCAATACCAGTGATATTCAGAATTAAATTGACCCACTTGGGCAATTGTTCATATAACAAAATAATTCAGCACCAGCGAAAGATAAAAGGTAGAGGTTGGAGATTAAATAGGAAACAAATCAAAATTATACAGAGAGTTTATCATTTCTAGATAGTATGGCCAATGTTTCTTGAAATGAAAAATTAGCTAGTCTTCTAAACGCAAAACCAGTATTGTGGAAGCCCAAGTGCCACTTTACAATGGTAGAGATTTACCTGATATCATCAGAATATCAACGCATTCAAATATGGTGTTCTAAAAACTGGATAAGAAGCTCTCTGTCTCCCCATCAAAAATATAATGTACATTCCTTGAGTTTGATGTTTGGCAGGATCAGAGGAATAGAAACGAACTAGTTTATATGAATCCAGTAGCTAGAAGGCACTATCACCTATCAACCTTTTGGAGGAAGCCATACTTTTCAATTTTTTTAGTTAATTTCAAAATATTTTAAAAATAACCTCAAACAAAAAGAATATCTATAAAATTCACAAATATGGAGACAAATGTATTTTGTGTGTATTTGTTTTTAATCCAAAGTTTGAAGATTCTATCTATATAAATTAATTTTGATACGGTCCAGAAATATGAAAACGTTATCTCCTTCATATGCTGTGACCTTTCTCCAATTTCCAAGCCAGTTAATCAGTATTGTTAAGCACATATTATGTTGCATAATAGGATCAGGTCTGTAACCAAATGTTATGATGGGAAAAGGCCTGAATTCCTTTTAAATGACACAGAATGAAGGTCCTGGGAGTGAATCATCTGTGATGGTTTTTGTTTTTGTTTTTTAATCTACTGAGAGAAAGGGAATGAAAAGACCTCAGGGAAACTGTGTCGTCTTCACTTTGCCTTGTATTGTGTAATGGGAATGTAGAAATAACTTTATTTTAAAATGTTTTATGAGCTTACCTTCACTGGTTAATAACTGTGGGCAGTCTCTGAAATTTAGCCAAATCTCACAACAGAGGAAATGAAAAGTAAAATTCTCTACACTATTAAACGTAAATGTGGCTCTCTTGTCACTGTTTAATCCTCAAAGGATTGGTCAAATTCAAGTCCAAACACAGAGTTTCTGGATTGTCAGGAACCTCCCAATAGAGGCAGAAACATTTCTTTAAAGAAGGAGATTTTTTCAATCCCCTATTAAAGTTATTTTTATATCTATCCATCCATACCTAGTTCTCCTATAATTAAACCAAGAGATTTCAGAATCAGGCTAAAGCTATCTACAAATTCTAAATGAATTCCTTAAGTGGCTTTTGTAGGAGAATGTGGGCCTTTTAAAGCAACAATTATAGTGAGGTGGCCTCACCATATTTACAAGATGGGAGTAAAAGCAGGGTTATAGCTGTGTGTCAACACCAACCATTGTTCCTATTAGGGTACAATTTTCACGATATTTTTCAAGAATGTAAAATAAGGTTAGTTGGAACATGCAATTCTAATCCCTTTCAGTGCTTATCACTCTCCAAACATTCAATAGCCACCCTTAAGACCATTACTTCTGGGAAAACATTTGAGTAGGCCCCTGCAATCTAACAAGAGACCCGAGAGAAAGACTGTGTTTTAAAAGCCTGGTTAAAGATTAACACAAACAGTAATAAGAAGGTTCTTAGCAAAGAATCAGGACAGCTGCAGCTGCATCCCAGCTACCTGCTGCGGGTTGCTAAGCAACTTGGGCTTCCACTGCCCCAAGGGTGTTTTACTTTACAATTAGGATTTTTGAAGGGGAATGAGGGGGGTGATTCTTGGTGAAACTGATGGAGAACCTTATATATACTTAGGTGTTGTTGTGTTATTATTTTTTTTTTAAATAGGGAGATGGTGTCACTCAGTCCTTTCAAAGGTAGAACATTCACTACAAAGCAGATTTTTTTTCTTCCTGTATGTAACTGACAAAAATCTAGCAATAACATGGAGTTTTAAAAGTGACATTTTGACTCTAAGGGAGGAATTATTTGCAATTTGTTTTGAACAGAAGCTTAGTTCATGTCAGATGTGAACCTCCAGACAATCATTAGTTTAAACTGCCTGCTATGTGTTTAAAAATTTCAGTCAATTTAGAGCTGATCTGAATTGCAAATGTGATGGTAATAAGCCATTAGGGAACTGCATATCTTTTTTTGCACTTACAACCCTGTGCTTTAAGGAGCTCCAACTACATTGAAATATGAAAATATCATTTTAATCATGTACATTGTCGACAAACATAGAAATGCTGGAGACTCAGAAGGGGGAAAGTGGCATTCAGAGGCTAAAAACAAGAAGCTGTGATAAGAATGAAGAAAAGCATGTAACCTTTACTTTAAATTATATACAGTAGTAAGATTTTCCAAAAACAAACATCCCGTTTTGTTTGTAATGCAACATGAATCTCCAAGCCGAACATCTGGATAAAATTTATTTTTTTTTTAGATTTTGGAATTAGAGCAAGTTAGCCCACACCCTTTTATGAGGTCACTTGGGAAATCAAAGGAGTTGCTTTTATTGTCAGATTTCAGCTTGCAATAAAAATAAGTTTTTAAGGGTGCTTATCAATAAAAACTCTAATTAAACAGCCTAGTTCAGTTTTCTAAAATACTATGTGTTTTAGTAATATCAAAACCATCAGTGTCAAGAGATATTTTATTCTCTCAAAGGCGTTTCAGTTCAGAAGCTTAGACATTAGCACAAAAGTTAGATTTTGCAAAGTTTCTGTCAATCCTTAGATTTACCCACTGACAGCTTTATGTTTAACTAAACAGAGAATGAAACTGGAAAAAGAAGATAAGTTCCCCAAATTTTCAGTGGAGAAGATACGTTTTCTTGATTTCTAGATGCTTATTTCTTAAACCATTTCATTGCAAAGCTAAGCAGAATTTTGCAAAGGAAGGGCTGATAACTGACCAACTGGCCATATCAAATCATGTAGCATATTTCTGTTCACCTCTGTACAATACCCATATCGTCCACCTTTAAATTCACTAGAGTTTGGTACTTGGCTTCATTTCAGTTTTGTCAATAGGACTCCAGAAGTTCCATCTCAGCCACTTGCCAGGATCTTTGGGAAATATGGAAACTTATGAGTAACGCATTCATGACATGTTTTCTCTCAACAAATTAAATATTTGCTAAGATAAAGATAAAGTGTAACATCATTGGTAAATATAGCACAAAATAATAGAATTTGAGTCCCAGGAGGAAAATCTTAGTTAGAATTTAACTCCAAGGGGCCTTAGTCACTCACAAGGTCAGGGCTTTGGCCAATCCCAATGTTTGTTTATATCCTTGAGAATGAAAGATAAGGGCATAAACTCTGATGTCAGTTATATTGGGGAAAAGTGAACCTTCCAAGTGTCAGTTTTTAGGCCATGGCTGTACTCAAAATAATAATAATAATAATAATAATAATAATAATAATAATTTTTTAAAAGAAAAATGTCTAAAAAATAACAGCCCTTCTTTTTACACTGCATTGCTTCACTTGATTTTAAATTATGCTTCTCCAAACCGTCATTTAATAGGGAGAGGTTCCAGTTATGTCTAAGCCAGAAATGTGAAATAGAAATGGAGCCAATCATGCATATGAATAAGGAAGGTTAACCTAAGTATGAGAAAGTGTTTTTCCTGTGCCTCATACATCTTTCCTTTCTTTATTCAGCCATCCACTTACTCAACAAATGTTTACCGAGCCTCCTCTGTATGCATGAAATGGTGCTAGGCACTGAAGGAATACAAAGATGAATTAGAGGATGGATCCTGCACCCTAGAAATTACTAAGAGAAACAAAGTTTTACATAAATAAATATGATAAAAGATAGAATTCAAAGTGTCAAAAGAAGAATAGATAAGGTGCTACTGGGTGGCCCAATTGATTGGTAGTGTTAAGAACTGAATCAGAAAGATTCAAGGCCCAATTATTGTTCTCTGTATTTGAGAGATATTGACCAACTTGTATAACCTCCCTATGTTTCTGTTTCCCTATCTAAAAAATAAAAATTGCTTAACAAACTTCATATGTTTCCCTAGTCAGCTTTCTGTCTTTTCCACAAAGCTGTTCTAAATCTTCTCAATTCTCCTGAAACCTTTAACTTACCACTCTTTTCCTCCCTCATAGTAGATGACTTCAATTCCCATCCTGCAGAGATAATGAAATCCATCAGCTGGAAACCCACTCAAGTTCCTGCCACCAGCCTACACATCTAACAGTATCCAAACCGATCACACTCCCTCTTTAACCTCCAATAGAATCAAGGACCCATGTATTCTAAAAGATCAATGCATCCATCTCTGTTTTAGATCTCATCAATCTCACTACCTCTCTCTCAGAGACTCTACTGATTACTTCCCTGTTCCTGTCTTGCAACATCAAACGCTCCTCTTTGTTGACTAATGCTCATAAGCATATAAAATTGTACGAATCCCTCAAAGGTCCACAAACCCCAAAGAAGCAGCAGCTGGTCTCAGCATGCCCAGTACCTCTTGCTAAGCAGCCCTAAGACTTGCACTAGCGGCAGCTGGTCTCAGTTCATGGCCTAGACTCTCCCAGGCACCTCCAAGACCATCACAGTTGGTAATCAACTGCACATCACTTTGTAGCTCCTACCACATGGCGCTGGGACAGGCACAGGCAGAGGCTGACCTTGGCCTGCACCAGAGCCCCTCCCAAGAGGCTCAAGTAACCTACTCCAGACCACACCAGAGCACAACCCAACCAGCTCTACAAATAAGGAGCCCAAAATGTGGATTCAGCAGGCACCAAAGCCCTGCTAAACTAAATCATGCTCCATGGGGTCAGCTCCTGCATAACAGTTTGTCCTCTGTAGTTATATCCATTCCTCACAGCTAGTTAGCATGAGGGTCGATCCCACCTACTGATGTCCCAACAGCAATCAAGACACAACTACAATAGGAGGACACACACAACCCACACAAGGGACACCCCGGGAGCACCCAGCTCAGGTGACCAGAGAGAGTGTGCCACCACAGGAAACCTACTATATAAGGCCACCCTGCCAAGACTGGTAGATGTACCAGATCTACCTAATACATAGAAAGAAACACAGGGAGTCAGCCAAAATGAGGAGACAAGGAAACATATCCCAAATGAAAGAATACGACAAAACTCCAGAAAAAGAACTAAACAAAGTGGAGACAAGCAATCTACCAGACGCAGAATTCAGAACACTAGTTATAAGGCTGTTCAATGAACTTAGAAGAATTGGTGAACTCAATGAGAACTTCAACAAAGAGATATAAAACATAAAAATTGAGTCAGAAAACATGGAATGGAACCAATCAGAAATTAAGAATACAATAACTGAAATGAATACATTGGAGGGAATCAAGAGTAGATTGAATAAAGCAGAGGATCAAGTCAGTGATCTGAAAGATAAGGTAGAGGAAAACACCCAATTGTAACAAGAAAAAGAAAAAAAAAACATTTTAAAGAAATGAAGAAAGCTTAAGGGACCTCTACAATATCATCAAGTGTGCCAACATTCTCATCACAGGGGTAACAGAAAGAGAAGAGAGAGAGCAAGGAAATGAAAACCAATTAGAAGGAATAATGATAGAAAACGTTCCTAACCTGGCGAAGGAAATAGACGTACAAGTCCAGGAAGCACAGAGTCCTAAACAAGATAAAACCAAGAGGCCAACACTAAGACACATCATAATTAAAATTCCAAGAGTTAAACACAAAGACAGAATTTTAAAAGTAGCAAGAAAAAAGCAGTTATTTATGTACAAGGGAGCTCGCATAAAACTGTCAGCTAATTTCTCAACAGACACTTTGCAGGCCAAAAGGAACTGGCACAAAATATTCAAAGTGATGAAAAACAAGGACCTACAACTGAGACTACTCTACCAACCATAACTGTCATTTAGAATCAAAGGAGAGATAAAGAGATTCCAAGATAAGAAAAAATGAAAGGAGTTTATCACCACTAAATCAGTATTGCTAAAAATATTAAAGGGACTTCTTAAGAAGAAAAGAAAAATGAAAAAATATGAATAAGAAAATATAGAAAAATTTCACTGACAAAGGCAAACACGTAATAAAAGCAGTGGATCAACCAACTATAAAGCTAATACTAATGTTAAAAGGCAAAGGTAGGAAGATCATGTGTAATTACAACAATAAACACACGCACACAACAGAACTGAAAAATAATGACAAAAAAATAAACATAGAAGAGGTAAGTAAAACTGGTAATGATTTTGGAATGTGTTCAAACTTACACAACCATCAACTTAAAATAGACCACTATAAATATAGTTTGGTATATATGAGGCACATGGTAACCACAAACAAAAAAACCTATAAGAGATATACAAAAAATAAAGACAAAGGCATCAAAACACAGCACTATAGAAAGTTAACATATAAGAGAAGAGAGGAAGAGAATAAGAAAGGAACAGAGAACTACAAAAACAGTCAGAAAACAATTAATAAAATGACAATAACTATATACATATCAATAATTACTTTAAAATAAAACAGACTAAATGCTCCAATCAAGACAAAGGGTGGCTGAAGGGATAAAAAAACAAACAAACAAAAAATACCCATACATATGCTGTCTACAAAAGACCCACTTTAGATTGAAAGACACACAGCACTGAAAATAAAGGGATGGAAAAAGATATATCATGCAAATGGAAACCCAAAAAACCTGGGGTAGTAACACTTGTATCAGACAAAATAGACTTTAAAACCAGGGCTATAACACGAGAAAAAGAAAGGCATTTCATAATGATAAAAGGATCAATCCAACAAGAGGATATAACTCATAAAATATATGTATCCAATACAGGAACACCTAAATTTATAGGGCAAATATTCTTGGACATAAAGAGAGAGATTGACAGTAACACAATCATAGTAGAGGACTTTAATACCCCACTGACTTCAATGGATAGATCATCCAGACAGAAAATCAACAAGGAAACAGTAGCCTTAAATGACATATTAGGCCAGATAGATTTAATTGATTTTTTTTTTTTTAACATTTTACCCTAAAACAGCAGAATATACATTCTTTTCAAGTGCACATGGAACATTTTTTCCAGATAGATCACATTAGGACACAACACAAGTCTCAGTAAATTTAAAAAGATTGAAATCATATCAAGTGTCTTCTCTTACCACAATGCTATGAAACTAGAAATAAATTACAAGAAGAAAACTGAAAATCATACAAACATGTGGAAGCTAAATAACATGCTACTAAACAATGAATGGGTTAACAATGAGATCAACAAAGAAATCAAAGGATACCTTGAGACAAGTGAAAATGACAACACAACAATGTAAAAATCTATGTGACATAGCAAAAGCAGTTCTAAGAGGGAAATTAATAGCAATAGAGACCTACCTCAAGAAACAACAAAAATCTCAAATAAATTATCTACCTTACAATTAAAAGAACTAGAAAAAGAACAGACAAAGCTCAAAGTGAGTAGAAGGAAGGAAATAATAAGTATCACCATGAAAATAAATGAAATAGAGTCTAAAAAATAAAACAATACAAAATATCAATGAAACCTAGACTTGGTTCTTTGAAAAGATAAACAAAAAGATGAACCTTCAACTAAACTTATCAAAAACAAAGGAGACGGCTCAAGTAAATAAAATGAGAAATGAAAGAGAAGAAGTGACAACTGACACCACAGAAATACAAAAGGTTAGCAGAAAATACTACAAACTATTCTATGCCAACAAATTGGACAAACTGAAAGAAATGGATAAATTTCTAGAGGCATACAATCTTCCAGGGCTGAATTAGGAAGAAACAGAAAATCTGAACAGACTGATAAATACTAATGGAATCAAATCAGTAATCAAAAAACTCCCAACCAACAAAAGCCCTGAACCAGATGGCTTTACAGGTGCATTTTACCAAACATTCAAAGACTTAATACCCATCCTTCTTAAACTATTCCAAAAAATTGAAGAGAAGGGAAGAATCCCAAACTCTTTTCACATGCCAGCATTACCCTGATACCAAAACAAGAAAAAGACATTACAATAAAATAAAAGTATATGCCAATATCCCTGATGAATGTAGATGCAAAAATCTGCAACAAAATATTAGCAAACCAAATTCAGCAATATATTACAAAACTCGTACACCGTCATCCAGTGGGATTTATTCCTGGGATGCAAGGTTTGTTCAGTATCTGCAAATCATTAACATGATACACCACATAAACAAAATAAGATAAAAATCATATGATCATATCAATAGATGCAGAAAAAGCATTTCACAGAATCCAGCATACACTGAGATAAAAATTTTCAGGAAAGTGGGGATAGAGGGAACATACTTCAACACAGTAAAGGCCATATATGACAAACCCACTGTTAACATTATACTCAATGGTGAAAAGTGAAAGCTTTTTCTTTAAAATCAGGAACAAGACAAAACTTCTATTTAACATAGTAATGGAAGTCCTAGCCACAGCAATCAGACAAGAAAAGAATAAGTAAAAGGCATCCAAATTGGAAAGAAAGAAGTAAAATTGTCCTTATTTACAGACATAATGATACTATGTATAGAGATCACTAAAGAATCCACCAAAAAACTATTAGGACTAATAAATAAATTCAGTAAAGTAGCAGTAGCAGGATAAAAAAAAATGATATTCAGTTGTATTTATATATACCAATAATGAATATCAGAAAGAGAAATTAAGAAAACAATCCCATTTACAATTGCATCAAAAAAAAAATCTAGGAGTAAATTTAACCATGGAGGTAAGAGACCTGTACTCAGAAAACTATAAGGCATTGAAGAAAAAAATTAAAGAAGATAGAAATAAATGAAAAGATATACTGTGCTCATTGATAGGAAGAATTAACATTGTTAAAATGTCCTTAATACCCGAAGCAATCTACAGATTCAATGCAAAACCTATGACAATAACAATAGCATTTTTTACAAAACTAAAACAAACAATCCTAAAATTTATATGGAACCACAAAACACTCCAAATAGCCAAAGCAATACTGAGAAAGAAGAACAAAGTTGGAGGTATCAGGGTATCTGATATCAAATTATACTACAAGGTTGTACTAATCAAAACAGCATGGCACTATAGCATTAAAACAGACACATAGATGAATAGAACAGAATAGAGAACCCAGATATAAACTTACATCTATGTGCTCAATTAATCTATGAAAACAGGCAAAAATATACAGTAGGGTATAGTCTATTCAATAAATGGTGCTGGAAAAACTGGACAGACACATTCAAAAAAATGAAACTGGAACACCTTCTTACTCCATATACAAGAATAAACTCAAAATGGATTAAAGACTTAAATATAGGACCTAAAAGCATAAAACTTCTAGAAGAAAACATAGGCAGTAAACTTTTTTGACATTGCTCTTAGTAATAATTATTTGAATATGTCTCCTCAGGCAATGGAAACAAAAGGAAAAATGAACAAATGGGACTATGTTAAACTAAAGAGCTTTTGCACAGTGAAGAAAACCATCAACAAAACAAACAAACAAACAAACAAAAACCTACTGAGTGGGAGAAGGTATTTGCCAATGATACATCAAATAAATGGTTAATATCCAAAATATATAAGGAACTCATACAACTTAACAACAAAACAAACAAACAATCTGATTAAAAAATGGGCAGAGGACATGAAGAGACATTTCTCCAAAGAGGACATACAGATGGCCAATAGACATGAAAAGATGCTCAATGTCACTAATTATCAGAGAAATGTAAATTAAAACCACAAGTAGATATCACCTCACACCTGTCAGAATGGCTAGCATCCAAAATCAGCAAACAATAAGTGTTGATGAAGATGCAGAGAAAAGTGATCCCTCGAGCACTGTTGGTGAGATTGTAAATTGGTGGCAGTATGGGGAAAAGTTTGGAGGTTCCTCATAAAATTAATTATAGAACTACTGTATGACTTAGCAATTCCACTTCTGGGTATTTATCTGAAGAAATTCAAAAAGTCATATGCACCCCTATGATAAGGGCAGCATTATTTATAATAGCCATGATATGTAAACAACCTAGGTTGCTTATGATAGACAAATGGATAAATAAGAGGTTGTTCATATGTAATGAAACATTACTCAGCCATAAAAAAAGAATGAAATCTTGCCATTTGCGACAACATGGATGGACCTAGAGAATATTATGTTAACTAAAACAAGTCAGACAGAGAAAGACAAATACTATATATTTTCATTTATATGTGGAATCTAAATAAACAAAACAAATGAACAAACAAAACAGATAAAAACTCACAGATACAGAGAACAAATTAATGGTTACCAGAAGGGATAGTGGTTGAGGGGATGGGTGAAAATGGTGAAGAGAATCAGATATACAAATCTCCAGTTATAAAAACAGTCACGGGAATATAAAGTACAGGATAAGGAACATAATAAATAATATTATAATAACTATGCATGGTGTCAGATGGATAGTAGACTTATTTGGGCGATCACATTATAAGGTCACATTATATCACAATTAGATCACATTATAAGGTCTAAATGTAAATTATAAGATCACATTATAAGGTCTAAATGTCTAATCACTATGTTGTATATCCTGAAATTAGTATAATATTGTATATCCTGAAATTAGTATAATATTGTATGTCAACTTTTTTATTTTATTTTAAAATAAAAAAATTAAATACATAAATAAAATTGTACAAGTCTCTACTAACTTAAAAACAACAAAAACGAAAATCTCCCTCAATACCCATTAATAATGTATTTTTCATTCTATAGATTCCATAGCTCTCTGCTATGGCTTCTATGGTCACCCATAGCCACATGTACTTATTTCAATTAATTCAAACTAAATAAAATTTAAAATTTTGTTCTTCAGTGGCACTAGCCCCATCTCAAATGGCTAATTGTACCATAAAGGACAGAGAAGATTTAGTAATTATCTACCATCACATAAGTTCTATTGCTAGATTTTTGCCTTCTTTCAAATTCTCCTCCCTTTTATAGCCAATATCCACTGGAAACTTTCTCTGTGCTCTCTGACATTACATTTTTACTCTTTACTCCTCAAATCAGAGATACCTGACTTGTCCCCACTTGTGCACGAAACTTCATGCCAATGTAATCAGCCCCCTCACACAATGCAAAACAGGGTGTATGTCTTAGATCTCCATTTTCCTGACTAATCGGTAGCTTTAGACATTAAGGATAACTATTTAAAATATTCTTTTTCAATTCATATTCACACCACACTCTCTGGCTCCCATCCCACCTTTTTGGCCCCTTCATGGACTCTGCTTGCTCTTCCTAACACATACATGCTCCTGTTCCTCAGTGATGCCTCATACAAACCTATCTTGTCCCTTTATTTCTTCCCTGGATGCTCTCACCCCTTCCCATGTCTTTCATAGACAATTGATATCCTCATAACTCCCAAACTTAGATCTATCCACTGAACTAAACACCATATACACATGAATCGTGGGTTAGCTAAACCTCCGACTTAGTATGGTCCAAGTTAAACTTATTTTCTACCTGCCCCTTCTCAAATCTGATTCTTTTTCTTTGGAATCTACAGCATTGAATAGCAGCACCTTCACCAAAGCCACTATGGAAAAAACTATGGCAATTCCTCAAAAAGTTTAAAATAGAATTACCATATTATCCAGCAATTCTACTTCTGGATATACACCCAAAAGAATTGAAAGCAAGGTCTCAACAATATTTGTACACTCTTGCTCACAGCAGCATTATTCACAAAGCCAATAGGTGGAAGCAACCCAAGTGTCCATCAGGGAATAGATGGATAAACTAAATGGATAAATGCATAAAATGGATAAATACATATAATGGAATTTATTCAATTTTAACAGTGATGGAAATTCTGACACATGCTACAATAGGAATGGACCTTGAAGACATTATGCTAACTGAAATAAGGCAGTTCCAATAGTACAAAAACTCTGCATGATTCTACTTATATGAGATAGCTAATGTAGCTAATTTAAACTCATTGAGAGATAAAGTAGAATAATGGTTTCCAGGGGCTGGGGAAAGGGGGAACAGGAAGTTATTGTTAATGGATAGAAGTTTCAGGTGTGTAAGATGAAAAGAGTTCTGGAGATAAATGGTGGTGATGGTTGCACAATATTGTCAATGTATTTAATACTACTGAATTATGTACTTAAAAATAGTTAAGACTGTAGAATTCATGTTATGTGTCCTTTGCAACTATATATATATATATATATATACACACACACACAGAGAAAGACAGAGAGACACAGAGACAGAGACAGAGAGACACAAGACAGAGAGATAGAAAGACAGAGACAAAAACAGAGACAGAGAGAGACAGAAACAGGCAGAGAGCAGAGTCAGACAGAGACAGAAACAGTCGAAGAGAGTTTTTAGTGGGGGCACAGCATTGAGCTAAGGATTTTTCATGAGCTGTTTCACATAATCGTCACCACAACCCTGAAAGATACTATTATTATTGCCATTTTATACATGTGAAAACTGGAGTTTGAATAATTTGTTCAAGATTACACAAATAAGAAGTGGAAGCCCAGGCATGCCAACACAGGTCCTCTCCCACTAGAGCTCACAATATTCACCATTATATTCTACTACTTCATGGCCTGGACTGTTTGGTGTTCTCTAATGTCACCTTGTTACACTGAGCACACCAAGACCCTCAGTCACTCAAATTCGCTAAGGTTGGTCTATAACTCTGGATGAGTAGTAGGGCATCGAGAATTATCTATCATTTTCTGTTTCTCAAAGACCATAGTTTTTGTGGGTCATGATGATTCAGATCCACAATATGTTTTTACTTATTACGAGTATTTACATTTTTTGAGGATATACTATACGAGTACTTTAGGTGTGTCTTAGGGGTTTTGCATATTTACTACAATATTTTCAACATTCCCATAATCTTATCTTCATTTATAAGATAAAGATAATGAGATTTTTTTAAAGTTAAGTAACTGGGTCACATAACTAGTAAAAGTTAGAGTTAAATCTCAGTTTGTTAGAATCCAAAATATTTTCCACTAAGTCATACTTTTTCCTATTGTCCAACCTTCAGTGGACAAATAAGCAACTTAGTTTCCTATTCTTAAATTTGGCCTTGGCCTGCAGTATCCTTTCATACATTAACAGTCCTATGCTGGGAGAATTGGATAGCCACATGCAAAAGAATGAAACTGGACTGCTATCTGTCACCATGTACCAAAATTAATTCAAAATGAATCAACGATTTAAGCATAAGACCTGACACAATAAACTGCATCGAAGAAAACAAAGGTACTAAACTTATGGACCTTGGGTTCAAAGAGCATTTTATGAGTTTGACTCCAAAGGCAATGGAAGTAAAAGCTAAAATAAACAAATGGGACTATATGAAACTTAAAAGCTTCTGCACAGCAAAAGAAACCATCAACAAAATAGAGGCAACCAACTGAATAGGAGAAGATTTTTGCAAACAGTGCCTCTGCTAAGGGGCTAATATCCAAAATATACAAGGAACTCATGAAGCTCAACAACAAAAAAAACAAACAACCCAATTGAAAAATGGGCAGAGGACCTGAAGAGACATTTCTCCAAAGAGGACATACAAATGGCAAATAGACATATGAAAAAATGCTCAACATCACTAATCATCAGAGAAATGTAAATAAAAACCACAATATCACCTCACCCCAATCAGAATGGCTATCAACAACAAGACAAATAGTAACAAGTGTCGGAGAGACTGTTCCCACTGTTGGTGGGAATGCAGACTGGTACAGTCATTATGGAAGGCAGTGTGGAGGTTCCTCAAAAAACTATGAATAGAATTACCATATGACCCAGCAATCCCTCTCCTGGGTATCTACCCAAAATATCTGAAAACATTTATCCATAAAGATACGTGTGCTCCAATGTTCATTGCAGCTTTGTGTACGGTGGCCAAGACATGGAAACAACCAAAATGTCCTTCGATAGATGAATGGATAAAGAAGATGTGGTATATATACACAATGGAAAGCTATTCGGCAGTAAGAAAAGATGATATAGGAACATTTGTGACAACATGGATGGATCTTGAGAGTATAATGCTAAGTGAAATAAGTCAGACGGAAAAAGCAGAGAACCCTATGATTTCACTGACATGTGGTATACAAACCAAAAACAACAAAAGAACAAGACAAACAAATGAGAAACAAAAACTCATAGACACAGACAATAGTTTAGTGGTTATCAGAGGGTAAGGGGGTGGGGGGTGGGAGATGAGGGTAAGGGGGATCAAATATATGGTGATGGAAGGAGAACTGACTCTGGGTGGTGAACACACAATGGGATTTATAGATGATGTGATACAGAATTGTACACCTGAAATCTATGTAATTTCACTAATAATTGTCACCCCAAGAAATTAAAAAAAAGAAATATGTATATTTTGCAAATCACCTTTCAAAGAAAATATTTTTATCAGTTATCTAACCAGTGTAATTAGGAAGTTGGACTAATGAGCTCTCAGTTCTGACATTTTCTAAGTCTGCAATTTTATTATACAGCTGCATTAAAATGAGAAGTTTCATCAGTAAGACTGAGAAAGAGATTGAGAGTAATTCAGAGAGGCAGTAAGTTTCCTTATAACTTAAATGTCTAACTACAGCTTAATAGGCCTTGCCTTAGAAGTTCAGCCTCCTAAAAATTACTTTTCACATATCATACTTATGACAGAATTTATTATTAATGATCATCTATGACTTATGAAGGATAAACTCATGTGAATGGAATCTGAACGTCAAACAACAGTCTCTCAGAGGCAAGTGAACCTCATCCAACTGTAGCATAACTTTGGAAATGAGCTAAAGAGTAATGCTGAAGAAAGTGCTTTGGTTGACTTGGAAATTTAATCTCTAAAAAGTGCCACCAGAAATGTAAATGGAGAACAGAAGACAAAATAGTCACTGTATTAAGTCTCCATGGTCAATCTCACCATAGGTCAGATTGTGTGTATAACCCAGAACTCTAAATCAGATGAATTCTGAAGTCTTAGAAGCAGACACATTTCTTCATCGAACATTTCCTGGCTCCACTGTGTTGGCAAACTCAGTCAGGTCTGTGAGGGGTCAAAGGCACTGAACTCCTGTCAAACTTTCCAGGGTGGGTAAAAGTCAATAATTTTAATCTTAATCCTGAGGCCACAGTGTGTTCAAGTTGGAAATCTATTCCATATGTTCATGATATTATTTCACACAAGTCCTTAAAACGTTTCTTTGTGAGAACTCTGTGAAGTTTCCAAATCTCCTCGGCCTCTTAGGATTGGTTGTTTTAACCATTAAAATTAAAAACAAGAATATCATGAGTTAAAAAAGGGTGGGGGGACTCTTTTGAGAAGCTAGTGTATGTCAGGAACTTCTACATGAAATATGTCACTTAAATTCTCACAACGAGCCAGACAATTGGATGGCACTGTCCCCATTTTTCAGATACAGAACATAAATGGATACATGACTTCCTCCAATGTATGCAGCTGGCATGTGACCTCAGCAGTATATCTGTCTCCAAACTCATATCCTTTTACTACATCACACTACTTCTAAATCCAGTATATTTCTAGATCTATGAAATGACAGGTATTCTTTTTTCCAAAATCATGGAATATGTCCTTATTTAGAAGGAAATGAATCCCAGGAACATTTTTCCCATTCCCTAGCCAGTGTCCCGACTGACCTTGTCAGCTGCACTGATCTCATTATCCAATATGTTGTCCTCTATAAAAAATGTCCTTAGGTGGGTGCTTTAAAACTGTAAACTAGTTATTTTGAAAAAGTCAAGCAGCTTGAATTCATGCCCATAAATATTTTTGACGCCCATTACTTATGCCCCTTTCTCTTTAAACTGAACTTGTCACACTGTTTTTGCAAATATCCTGAATGTTGCCACCCATTTAGTCCTTTCCAGCATGTAAATTCTGAACTGTTTTCTGTGGAACTGGAAAATGTTTGTATTGATAATATTTGGAAATACTAAAATAAAAATGGAAAAGTGATGCTAGGTGATCAAAAAGGCAAGAGAAAATCACTAGAGCTAAGATGACTTACCCAACCCACCAGCTCCACAGCTGTATTCTCACTCGTTTCTCTGTTATCTTAAGAAAATTGCAAATTTGACTCACTCTTGGAAGATACTAACAAAAACAGCTTTAACCTTCTATATAATAATATACAACATTACCAGTGAATTCTCAAAGTAGAAGAATTGAAAATATGAAAATAAAAACTCTAAAAGAAGCAAAAAATTATGTTGTTTTTACTCTATTCTGTCAGGTGCTTTCACATAGATAGCATCTCTTTCTCAATATAACTTAATGAAGTGAATTTTATTCTCATTTCATAGATGAAGCATCTGAGGCCATAACAAGGTCAAATATCTTGCCCAAGGTCACACACAAAGTGAATGGAAGAACTGCAATCAGAAGTAAGTTCTAATTGCAAAACCCATTCCTTTTTCACTTTATGAAACTGCGGCCTTTAATTTTAAAATGCACGTGGAAGTAGTTACTTAGCTATATTTCCATCTCATAATAACTATTGAGGGGAATGCTTATAGAGTAATTCATACTGCAGAACTTGCCAACTAAACACGTTTAATGATGATGACCAAAGCATACTCATGCAGTCATTTAAACAGGTAAGGCGATCATTATGTTTCTTTCCTGTTTAAACAAGGTTTTCATTCATTTAAGAAATATAACATGGCAGGTTGCATGTTAGGGAGAGATAAGACATGCCTTTGAGCCGACATCCAAGGGGGTGAAGGCAGAACCCATGATGTGAGGGGAAAGTCAGTTGATGCAAATGTCTTTTATCTCAAAGAAGCATATGCCTTGAGGTCCTTTCATTGAAAGCATTAAAGTTCAAGAAAAAAAACACAGAGTCTTTCCCTTACATCAACATGAAATAATTTCTCTTACTGGCCTTATACCATAAATACAAAATGTTAATAAAATCACTGCAAATAATTCTTCCAAATAAGTTAGTAAAATATTAGCTATTCAATTGCCATGATGCCATTAACATTGCAATGAAAAATATCACAGATCACTTGAATCAGTTATCATTTAAGTAAAATACACTGACTTTTTTTTATGATTTTGCATTTTTCCTTCTGTAAGAAAGAAGCATCAATTAAAACAATAGGGCATCAGCAAAACTGACCACAGTAAGGAAAGAGGAAGCTGCAGAGGCTTTCTGAAAACACTCAGGTTCACTGTCTCGGTGCTCTTCCCTCTTCTGTCCATGTAGAAGCTCAGCTCCATCATCCCTTGACTGTTCCTTTTTTCCAAAGACATCGCTAGTCTGGCCTGATGTGAAAACGCAGCCCAAGGCCATTATCACAGGGAAATGGTATGTGGGAGAAAGACCTTGTTGCCTCTCGATTCTGTAACTCCCGTAGAATTTCCTTTTTCCAGGAAGCTTCAGATCCTTTAAGCCATCTCTTAACCAGGACTCACATACCTACCTCTCTCCAGGTTTTCCACATCTCTCCGTAACTGAGAGCAAGTGAGCTCCAGCTGAAAATCCCTCAATAAAAACCAAAGGCTCTTTTTTCAGTGAGTTGACCCTCTTCTTCTTGTCCACCCCACAGTTAGGAAAATGTGTCTATTCCTTTAACTCACCAGTCTTCTACTGCCAGAGCTTTGGCTGACTCTAAAGTAGTTCTTTTGTTCAACTGTATTTTGCTCACTCCACTCACCATGATGTACAGCAGATGGCTTGGGTTGTCCTAGCCCCTCCCAGCAGAGTTGTGTTACAAGAAGCATTACTTTAAAAGTCTGTTAGTGTGTAATATTCCAGATTTTTACAGGGAAACTCCTAGCATTTGATTTAATGATAATGTTTTCTCAGTTTCACTGCTGCAGCTGCTGGAAAACGCAGGACTAATATCTGTGGCATGTAACAGCCTAGGACTGTTACACAGCCATCTTTCCTTTGACTTCACTTTGGTTTGGGATTTGAGCTTCAATCTCTATCCACTGATATCCCATAGAACATGCTAAATTCCTTTAAGTGGATTTAATTTGAAATAATGCCTCCATGTGAATTTAATTTCAAACAATGCCAAATCATATGTTTTCCCAAATATGCTTTTAATATTATGTGTCAACTTAGAGCATGGAAATCTACCACACAGTCGAGATAATTATTGGGAAAAAAATGTTGAAAGACACTGGATCATTCTACTAATCTATTGTAGTGTTTCTCAGCATTGGATGTGTATCAGAAACATCTGTGAAGCTGTTTAAAAATTATAGGTGCCTTGGACTCAGTTTGCCCAGGCCCCTCCCCAGTAGATCAAGCTGCCATTCAAGACTTTTCCCTGTGTAAATAGCAGCCAAGATGTAGAAGCAAGCCAAGTGCCCATCAATAGAAGACTGGATAAAGAAGAGATGGTACATATAAACAATGGAGTATTACTTGCCCATAAAAAAGAATAAACTATTACCATTTGCAACAGCATGGATGGACCTAGAGGGTATTATGCTAAGTAAAGTAAGTCAGACTGAGAAAGACAAATATCATATGAAATCTAAAAACAAAATAAATTAACAAATAAGCAGAAACAGACTCATAGATACAGAGAACAAACTAATGGTTGCCAGAGGGGAGGGGGTTTTGGAAAATGGGTGAAAAAGATGAAGGGATTAAGAAATGTAAGTGGGTAGTGACAAAATAGTCTGGGGACGTAACATATAGCAGAGAATATAGTCAATAATGTTGCAACTGCTAGGTGAATACTAGAATAATCAAAGGGATTACGACATAAATTATGTCTATCCACGATGCTGTACACCTGAAACTAATATAAAATAATACTGAATGTCAACTGTAACTGAAAAAATAAATAATTAATTTTAGAACAATAAAATAAAACTACTGACCCCAGGAAAAAACAAAACAAAAACGGTGTCTGACATATATTAAGCACAATTATTTGCTATTATTAACAGCATTATCATTATTATTAGACTTACACGTCTAATAATTATGTTTTATACATGAGATGCTGTTTCTGCCCTATCTGATTCCCATTTACCAGGTTCATGCACCCACTACCCAGCTGCTACAATTATTGCCTGCTAAAGTTTCATTACCTGCAAACTTCTCCAGGAAATGGACCTTGCCTGTTAGGAATAGACTCCACTGGAGATGTCTGAGGTGTTATGCCACCTTCCCTTGGAGGCCACCCACAGTCAGTGACTGATTGGTGTAAAGTGTAAAATAGGCCAGTCCCCTCTTCTCTGTGTAGGACAAACTCTGTTGTATGATTTGCTCTCCAGGGTTCTGCAATGAAAATATTCTGAAACTACGTGTTTGATGAAACCACACTTTCGCCTAGCTTCTTCCCTTGTCCCATCCTGTTTCCTTCCCTCCCTCGTAGGATTCCTCCCATGAACACTCCCCCAATTACTCATTTCCACGAGAATTCTTACATCAGACTAGAAAGTAGGGAAACCAACTTAGAAACTCACCTCAGCATATAGTGGTTTGTAGACTTTAACTATGTCTTACACATTTTCTTTTCTCTGCCATAATACCTAACTTAATACCAGTCTCATATTATGTTTAAACAAATGTTTTCTGGTTGATTGGTTAAAATATCTACAATCAAAATACCTATAGGAGTAAAGGCTACAAATTTCAGTTTTAAATAACTAGAGACCAAGAACATAGACGCAAAATACAGAAACTGTGCAATGGGAAAATCTGTTCATCTATCTTAACAACTGATGTAAATCACAGTTAGTTGAGAGCAGTGATTGGTATTGAATTTGAGTACTGACAAAATGATAGAATCAACTGTGTCATTTGGAAACTGTATATACACCCAGAGAAAATGTGATAAATATTGTCATTGAATACTGTCATATGCTTTGTAGATGGATAGTGTCATCTCAGTGACAGCAGAAAAGGCCTCTGAGGAAGTCAGAGGACAGGCCTTTATCTTTTCAGTCCTCCTGAGATTACAGAAGCAAGTTTCAATTAGAGGCAATAAAAGAACGAGAACATCTTGCACTACTATGTACAACCAGAAGTTTCTATTCTATTTCACATTATGTTGCATGTCATAAGGAAAGGAAAACTAAATATAATCCAATGATATAGAGAGCCATATGTATCTACAAGAGATTCAGCCTTGCCCTTTCTCTCACAGCTTTATTGTTATGATGACAGACAGTGACATTAAAGCACTTTGTAAGCAGCAATGCACTATATGATTATGTGGTACTAAATGATTATTATTATTAATGTTAATAAAAAATACATTCCCATAGGTACACTTCGGCGTTTCTGGTATACTAACCAGGATTCATTCAGTGCCAAGTGGTAGAATCCTAACTTAAACTAGACTTAGCAAAAGGGACTCAATCGCTGGGTAGGTAGAGTCCAGACAGCTCCTGGCACAAGGGGGAGTTCCAATGGTGAAAATGCACAATAGTGGTGAATTGAGATGGTATACCAGTAGAAAGAAATGCATTAGCTGATATGATGTATCAGGTATTTGAGAAACGCTGGGACTTTGTAACTAAGAGGACAATGTTATCTAATGGCTATTGCTCAGTAATATTGACATTCTAAGATGGTGGCTCTCAACTTTACCATGACTCAAAATGACCTGGAGGCTTTGCAAAACACAGATTTCTGGGCCCAATCCAAATTTTCTGATTAGGAAGATCTGAGGTGGAGCCAAAGAACATATATTTTTTAACAAGCTCCAAAATGATGCTGATACTGCTGACCCTGGGATCTCCGTTAAAAACCACTCTTCTAAAAAAGTTATAGAAAAGGGGCAGGTGATTAACAGACAATGCAAACCAAGTGTGAAAGCCAGAGGTCTTCTGTGGTCCCTCATAAAGACACTCCATTTCCTACAACGGGAGAAAGAAAAACTGGTCTCGACTTCAGCTTAATAGAAAGACAAACTTGAGAGAAGGAAAATACCCAACCAAGTCAGGCGGATAAAGATCAAAACTTGGTTGGGACAATGGGACCTCTTCATTTGGGATGGGGTCTTCTGGGCAAAGGTCCCTCAAACTTTTGAACTCCATAGTGTTCTGCAATTTTGAAGCCTCCAGAAGTGGCCCACACATCCCTATTAAGCACTGGCATTCCCCCTTTTATTGAAGACGATGCAGAGTCCTCTTCTCTGCAAGATCCTATGTGCCCTCCCCAATGGACAATCCATGATCACTGATCCCTAAAAATACACAGCATGCCAAACCCCATCTCAGCATCTGCTTCTGAAGAACCCAACTGTGATGGTGGGCCTCTAGCTGGTGAAAACTGGAACCAGAAGTTCCAAAGCATTAAGAATCTTCCTTTCCAAAATTTATCTCTCTCTCTCTGCCTTCCAGCTTAATTCTCTCACACTGAAGATGGACTTTTTCAACACTGTGTATGGACAACAGAACCATGGACGTATCAGATGAATATGCTAGCAATTCTGTAGCCCAAGAGTCAAAGAGGCATCTCTCTGGTCCAATTTAAAAAAAAAAAATCCAGGAAAAGGCCCTCATCGGTGTTATGCTGATACTTTGGACTAATCGCTGGTCTTGGAGCCATAAAGAACATCCTAGATCAAGTTCTCATTGCTGAGGTCAGGGAGTCAAGGATTATTATGAAAAGAAGGGATAAAAGATGCAGAATGGTCAAGAACAAAAGTAAGCCATTTTTGAATGAGATTGATAGTAATTCCTACCAGAATCCTTCCATACGTTCTCAATTATTTTGATAGCTTACAAAGGTGTGGGGATAGAGAAAAAGAAAACAAAAAAAATGACTACCTATTCCACCACAAATTTCCATATCTGACTGGGCATGAAATTAAAAGTCAGTAATTAATCTTGGTTGCAACATACAGAAACCTAAACTCAAACTAGCATACCCAAAAACTGGAATTTATTGGAAGACTCATGTAACTGCAGGAAGCAGAGTGATTCAGCTGGTCACAGAATCAGACACCACCAAAGCCATATTTCTCATCTCTTGCCTTGTGGCTCCTCATTGTTTCACATCATGCTCTTAGACCAATTTTCTCTATGTAGCAGGGAACAATAGAATGTAAAGTCACCTGCTTCCTATTTCCCAACTTCATCACAAGTGAGGAAATGCCTAACTCTCCCACCCCATCTCCAGTTTTAGCAAATATAGGAAAAATTTTGATCCAGTTTGGTCACATGGCTGACTCTGGGATAAATCAGTCATGATCAGAAGAAAAGTCTCCTAAAGTTGGAGCAGCTTGATATCATAATCATTATGAAACAGGAGAGAAATTATTTAAGAACATGGTAAAACCAAGAGGATTATACGGCTCGGAGAGAGAAGAAACATTTTTCCAAAAGAAGGGATGCATATCCTAATAAAAACAGAAGGATACTAGAACAGAACAAAAATGGACTCTATTTCAGAGAATACAAAAGTGGGGTTTGCTTTCTACCAGGAGAAAGGGAAGTCATATGCATGAGCCTGAAAAGTTTATAGCATAACACACCCAAAAAAGAAGGCACAAGTTCCCATTCATTCTCATTCATCTTTGTAAAGATAGAAGGGAAAACTAGGTTGTAAGATTTAAGTACTTAAAATGACCCTTACAAACCAAGTTCAACTTCATTTATTTTTTTTTAGATGAAGCAGCCAAAGTCCATAGAGAAGTGACTCATTCAAAGCCACTATTTGGTGGCAGATACCCTGATTTCTAATTCAGTGTTCTTCCCACTGGGTTGCAAGAGCCCCGTCCAAACTTGGTTAGCACAAATACCTGCAAGATTCTGGATTATTATTGACCAAATTCCCTGATTTTCAGGGCTGTTATAATATTGAATGATTTTTCTCTGCTCACACAAGTTTTCCAAAGGGAAGCCAATAAATAAAGTTTTAAATATCATTGCAGATTAGGACCCAACATAAATTTTTCAAAATTTATATTCAGGAGCCCAAGTTTTAAACCTAAAGTACTATGTAGCTGGCCTTAATTACTTAAATAATAATTTAATTACTTACATTGTAATCTGTCTCAAAAGACTCAGTAGACTCATGTGTTTTGTACTCTTTGTCTGCACTCCCTTACAGCATGAGGAAAGTTCGGCAAAAAGAAAAAGAAAAAAAAAAAAAACAGTGAGGACCATATCTATGTTCAGACAGAGAAATGAAGAGGCATTTAGCATATAAAGCATCACTAAACAAAGTTAACTTGATTCTAGTCTCTGATGGCATAAATGAAACAAGTTCACTTACGTTTAATCTTAATGCTTTTGAAATTAATTATGAGAAAATTGGCCTCTCTTCATCTCTCAGAGTATTCAAATGCCTCGAAAATGCAAATAAATTACTGAGATATTTTAGGGACTCACTTTATAGCTTGTGTGGCAAAAGTTGTTTTCCCATGCTTCAATTTATAGAATGAAAAGCAAAAATAAAATCCAACAGTACTTTGTGTTCTTTACATTGAGTCATGCATAATTGTGCATCTACTCTGGAATTTGAATATGAAGTTTGGGGTGAAGACATATTTGGGAATAGTCAGTATAGATAGTATTTAAAGCTATGGAATCAAAACAGACAGACCAGGAGATGGAAAATAAAAGGCATGAAAATTGAGTCCCATGTTGGGGCACATGACACAGGGTCCAGAAGATGTGAAACAAGAGAAACTGAGAAGGCAAAGATAGTGAGGTAGAAGGAACCAAGAAGGAATGATATCTCGTAATCCAAGGGAAGAAAGTGTTTCAATGTGGATGAAGTGATAAATTATGTCAAATGAAGTAAGCTGAAAATGGATAATTGTTATTGTTTTTTTCGTCTTGATGATGTAGAAGTTGAATGTCTTGACAATAACTAATTCATTGGAGTGGTATATATAAATCTTTAATTGGAATGAATTAGAGAGGAAATGGGAAGATGCATAAACAACCCATTATATGAGTTGAGCTATAAAGGAGGACAGAGAAATGGTGAGAATTGCAGGGTTGTATATAGTTATGTGAGGTTTTCCTGTCTCTCTTCTAAGATAGGAGATAGCAGAGCATGTATTTATGCTGATGGGATGACTTTGTAGAAAAGGGAAATTTATAATGCAGGAGAAAAGAGAGAAAACTGCACATGAATAACCTTGACTAGGCATAGAGAATAGGATCCACTGCAGAAATATGGGGTTGTCCTTAGCTGGAGCAAGGATAGTTCATCTAAAGTGGCTGAGGGATAGCAGAATAGACAAATAAAGATGCAAGCTGGTTGGTAGATTTGGTCATGAAAATATATGGAAGTGCTTTTCAGATTGCTCATGTTTTCTCAATAAAATAAGAAGTAAGGTCATCAGCTGAGGATGAAAAGAGAGAAAAACATTATGAGAAATTGAGGAAAGAGAAGATACGAAAATACTCATTTGAGATAGTGTGGGAGTGAAAGGACTTGGAAAATACAGTAGGAATATTGATAATAATTAGAATCCAGTCAGAAGGATTTCATGTTTCTCTTCAGCTATACCCACTTGCTTGTTCACACAAAGTGAGTGTGTTTCATGGAAGTTACATTTAACCTAGATTGTGGTTCTGCCAAGAAGGGAGAGAAGGCAATGTGCACAGGAAGAGTGATAACGGTAGATTATAAAATATATACCAGATAAGGAAGGAAATGAAGATATAAGTGGATTGAGAAATAGTAAAAATTAGAGACTTGAGTAATGATTGGAGTTGGGATACCAGCAGAAGGAAGTTGGAAATATAAGGGATAGTGTTTGAAGAAAAGAGTACTTAGGATTTAGCTTATCCAAAGGGTGTTTTTCTTGGTGGCAACCAAGATAGTGTAAGGGATGAATGGCTGAGGTAAAATGAAAGTCAAGACCATTGGAAGAAAAGAGGTCAAGGAATTTAAAGTCCAGGGTATTGAAACTACACGTTTAGTATAGTAATGCTATACTGCAGTAACAAATAATTCCAGTGTTCCAGTGGGAGCAAACAAACTCCCACATTTCTAATGCATGCAAAGTTGTATCTTAGGTACTCTTTAAGGCTGCTCTATCCATTGAGCGAATTATCCATTTTTCCATTTTTGGCTCTGCATCTCAACATGTGGCTGAATGTAATCACTAAAATGTCTTCCCTTTTCTGCCAAAAGAGAAGTAAGAAAGTAGAGATGGTACATTGGCTTTTAAAAGCCTTGTCATTTCCACTCACCATTTTATCAGTGAGAACCAATCATACAGCCCCACTACCTGCACCGAGTGGAAGGTAACATATAGAATATTTAGTGAGCACTTCTGCCTGCCACAATGTGGATATTTCATTATTATCAAGGAGGTAACATTAGAGGCAGAAGTGGTGAACCAGGTGCTAAATTCTTCAAACAATGAAAGGAATTGAACCAGATGGCTGTAAATGTCAATAATTGAAACAAAAGAATCAGCAGGTACTAGAGACTGTTGGCATGAATGGCTGAGGAGCTGCGGGCTTATGTGCGAGAAATTACCTTCCTGTTATACTAAACTCTCTCTGAAATCTATGGACATGATGTCAAATACCCAGATATGGAATGAAATAGTCAATCATCTAGATCTTTCCTAAGGCAGTAAATTTTAAGCTGTTCAGGAATGGACTGTTGATAAATCTGATTAATATTGAGCTAACCACATTTCCTATATGGATTGCCGGGTTTTAAGGAATGAAAATATGGGAACAATAAAATTTTACTGAACATAATTTATTCTTTCCTTGATGATTTAGAAGGCACCTTTCACTCCTGTAGTGACTTAGGGACATGCCTATGAACATCAATTCTAATTGAACTGCAAATGTGCAAGACTGTAACTCACATGGGCTCTCTGCACATTGGGAGCATGAGCAGGGCAGCAGGAAAAGGAATGACAGCAGGGAATGGAAGGGTCTAGAGCTGGGGAAACTAACCAGGTGCCATGATTTGCCCCCAAGGGCAAAACCAGCAGTTGAAATAATAAAGTTCAAGGCGGTGAGGGACCTTGGGTTTCAATCAGGGCTTATACTTACATCCAGGAGTTACTGTCCAGGTGCTGGGAACATAAGACAAATCTTTGTACTAACTATGCAGGCAGATCATATGTCTTCAATCTAGTAGGTTAATTGGTTAGAAGCAGATGTGGATTATCCAAGTATTGAGATTTCTAAGACATGGTCCATCAACCTGGGGCTGGGACTTTCAGAGATAAGCTGCTAATCATTGTAAGGTCAAGGACAGGACTCGGGTTCCGGTATGAAATTGAAAGGCAAGCCAGGAAACTAAAAAGTTAAGCATAAGCTGGAGAGGTGGGGAGAAGGGTCTCAATTTAATGAGCATCCCAGATATCGAGCTTAAGTGAGCATGTTGATTTCCAAGCACAGTCACTGGGAAGATGAGAATAGGATCCTACTATGCTTTAAAAAAAAAAAAAAAAACCCAGGAAACTTAATGGAAGGAACTTAAATGTATATTACTAAAAAGCTGTCTGAAAAGACTACATACTGTATAATTTCAACTATATGACATTTTGGAAAAGGCAAAACTATGGAGACACTAAACGTATCAGTGGTTGCCGAAGGTTGGATGAAAGAGGGATGGATGAATAGGCATAGAGGATTTTTAAGGCAGTGAAACTATAGTGTATGGTACTATATTGATGGATATGTGTCATTATACCTTTTTTCAAATCCATAGAATGTAACACTAAGAGTGAACCATAGTGTCACCTGTTGCCTTAGGGTGAGAATGAGAACATAGGATCACTGATTGTAACAAATGTACAACTCTGGTGAGGGTAGGGGGGTAAATAATGGGCGGGGACTTGTATATGTACAGGGGCAAGGGATAGATGGGATATTTCTGTACCTTTTTCTCAAATTTTCTGTGAACCTAAAACTGCTGTAAAAAAATAGTCTTTAAAAAAAGGCTTAGTTAAGAGATCATCTTCTTGAGAGGGAAGAACAATTTGGAGAGTGCAGGAACAAACTTGCAGAAATAAAAGGTAAAGGAAAATTATGATTTACTCTATTAGAATGCCAGATAGCAGTGATCTATGTAGGAGATTCAGGCTAATGCACTCGATCCCAAGGTCTGTACTTATGCTGCCTTATTTGGAAGCTAAGTCAATATCAAGCCAAGAAGGAGATTTTTTTTTTTGTCATGCAATCCAATTCACAGAAAAGAGTCAATGTGTATATATATATATATATACACATACATATATATACATATATATATATTTCATTTAATAAAGGATTACTTAAATTCCTACTGTCTTGTAAATGTTTCCCCTTCCTTAATCTTATTCTCTACAACCATGGATCTAAATCCCCTGCGATCTCCACAATGGAAAATTAGTTGGATCTGAACCTGGATCAAAGGACTGAGGACAAAAGTGGATCCCATCATGGGATGTGGTAGGAAGAAGGCAGAAGGGTAAAGAGTTTACAAGACAAAGGAATCTTTGGGGGAAACTGAGGAGTGGGAGAGGAAGAGGGAGAGACAGAAGGAGAGACAGAAAGAGAGGGAGAGAGAGAGAGAGGAAGAGGGATATTATAGATGGATAGATGATGATGATGATAAAGAAGATAGATGAGATAGATAGATGATAGATAGATAGATAGATAGATAGATAGATAGATAGATAGATAGATAGATAGATAGATAGATAGATGATAGATAGATAGATATATAATCACCTGGGGGAGGCTTCCAGACAGACCAATACCATGTAGGAAGCCTCGGGAATCAATTATAAAGCCCCACCTACTAAAAGTGAGCTGAGTGTCCTGAGCAATATATAAAGTACTCCCAGATGTCTACCCAAGGAAGAATAATGATCAAAAGACAAGCTCTGGCAATGCAGAGGAAATTAAGTATTTTCAAAGACATCTGCCAGAGTTGGGTGAATTTTGTCAGTAGTGTCAAGGTGAAGTTTATCCAAGGGCCCCTTTTTACATTGAAAAAAAATAAGCTGTTTAGAGTTATTTGTGTTTTAAATATATTTTTGTTTATCACAGTAAAAAAGAAACAATTTGCTTTAAATTCAACTTGCAAACCTTCTCATCTATTTATAAATTTAGTAAATGTTATATAAAATACAGTGACTTTTGGAGGAAATTTTGATTAGTGTGTGATAAACCCAAGTTACACAAACTGAATTCCCCTTAAAATAATCAGTCTCATTTAAAAACCTAGTTAACCAAGTTCCCTTCAAAAATTTAAACTGCACTTATAAATTAGAATACTCTACTTCATATGCCTGATTGGGTAAATTTATGATCTTAAGAAGCAAAATCTTTCCATGTTCTGAGCAAACCTTTTAAGTTTAAATAGATTAAACTTATAAATACAGCAAATTTCAAAGTTTCCTAAGCTTTCCAATACTGATTGAAAATTTACTGCTATGCATTTCAACAAGAACAAAAACAACAACAAATTGCATGTTTAAAATTCAAATCAAAAGTCTAAATACTTAGATCCCATTTAGTCTTCTTGTTCAAAGTGCAGTCAGAGGAACAAAAGCATGGGTATCATCTGGAGTTTATTAGAAATGCAGAATCTCAGGCCCCCACAATGACTGAATCAGATTTTAGAGCTGTAGTCTAAGAGAGGGTAGGAGGATATTAAAGACATGAAAATGTGTGACTTAAATAACAGAGAATTTATGATTGCAGTTTTGAAAAAACTCAACAAGATGTAAGAAAACGCAGACAGGTAGTCTAATGAACTCAGAAACACAATCAAAGAACAAAATTAACATTTTACCAAAGAGATTGAAATTTTAAAAAAGAACCAAATAGAATTTCTGGAGATTAAGATCTCAATGAAAGAAAGAAAGAATGAAATAGCCAGCTTAGGTAATAGAGCTCACCAGATAGAGGAAAGAATCAGTGACATCGAAGATAGAAATCTGAAAATGACACACATGGAAGAAGAGGGACACTTGAGAGTTAAAAGAAATGAAAGAACTCTACAAGAACTTTCTGACTCCATCAGAAAGAGCAATATGAGAGTAATGGGCATAGCAGAAGGAGAAGAAAGGGAGAAGGGAACAGAGCATAGTCAAACAAATAGTCGATGAGAACTTCCCAAACTTGTGGAAAGAACTGGATTCTCAAATCCAAGAAGCAAATAGAACACGTAATCACCTCAATCCCAACAGGCCTTCTCCAAGGCACACTGTATTGAAGCTGTCTAAAATTAACTATACTGGTTTTTGATCTGGTGTAGATGGAGGGTCATGGGGTCCATCTATTCTTCCTTCCCTCCCTTCTTTTCTAGTAGTATATAGCAATCCACAAAGCAAATTATTTCATCCATCTCATATTAAAGTTTCATAACTCAATGAAATATTATTGTATAGTTTTTTATTAAAAAAAGAGGGGCTGATAAAGGTAGGATCAACTCTAAGACCTATACAGGCACAAGACGAAGAGAAGTAATAAGAAAATAGACCTTTCAGGGGGTGAGGGGTGGATGATGAGGGTAAGGGGGATCAAATATATGGTGATGGAAGGAGAACTGACTCTGGGTGGTGAACACACAATGGGATTTATAGATGATGTAATACAGAATTGTACAACTGAAATCTATGTAAATTTGCTAACAATTGTCACCCCAATAAATTTAATGTAAAAAAAAAAAGGAAATAGACCTTTCATTGGATGGAAGTTACTACCTGAATCAGATGTACAGAATATAAACTGATAGGACTTTCACTATGAGCCTGTTAGCAAAGTCTTTTAGAAAGTAGGATAAGCAGTGGTACAAGATGATATAACCACATCACTTGAGCTGAAAATAAAAGAAAAAGAAGGAGGGGGGAGGGGGAAGGAACAGGACAGGGAGTAGAGGGAGGGGGAGGAGGGAGATAAAACACACCAGTGAATGTGACATAAATAAATAGTTCGTTGAAATTAACAGGGGCTGCCTTACACTGAATCTGGTTGGGCCACTGTGTGGTGGTCGCCTGGAGAGAGGAACAAGATCAGGTAGGTGCAAAACACTCTCATGAGGGCCCTACCTTGTAGGTTTCGGGGCCAGTCTGCTGACACAATTGTGACATTGGAAAGCAAAGCCCTGTTACTACACCCTCATCAATAATGGAAACATGGAGCCCTGTCCTCTGTACTCACAGTACACTGGAAAGACGAAGTTCCTGCCATGGCTTGAGAAGGAAGGTGACAGAATCAGAACTGACTATCTTGGATGCTTCACAATATTTAGGGAAAGTAAAAAATCGGGTGTTCAGTTCTGAATAAACCAAGCAATATTCCTTGGGGCCATACAAGCCTTCTTCCACAGAAACATCCTTCTTCTCAGCAATTTCCAGGTGAGACAGTAAAGGGAAACAGGGACACTATGTCAGGGCACTGGAAAGCCTGAAGACTTTAGGAGAATGGTCCTACTCCAATGGCCAGAGTGGACAGCGTTCTTTTTGAGAGAAGGTGGCCAAGGACTTCTATGGGAAAGTCAAATGCCTAGAACTAGAAGGACTAGTCTACTTTTTGCAGCAGCTAGTACAGTTTAGGACAAAGGTTATTAATGCAAAAACACAATTCATATTCAGTTGTATTGGACAAAGTCCAAGAAACAAAATACTGACACACCAAACCGAGGCAAACCGAAATTCAGTTCATTATTTTGTTCTATTCAAACTGTGCTGCTGAAATGCATGCCACACCCAACCATTTTAATTTTGGGCCCAGAGAGAATTCCTTACAAATAAAACCCATGTTTCCCTGGTACTCTTCAACTCCTGGAGGCAGAAATTTACCCTGGTGTCATTTAAGCTACTCTGTTTTTGGAGAAGACTACAATTCCCAGAAGTCTAGTGGCTCAGTTTCCCAGGAAACTTTTGTTACTTAATTGCTAGATTAAAATAATTTTGAGCACAAATTAACTCAAAAGGAGCATTCTTTCATTCAAGGTCGAGAGTAATATTATAGAGTAGGTGTCCCTACAATGTCCACAAGCCAATGTCTGTTTTTCCTGTTAAGCTGGACTAAACAGATTTGTCAGAATCTGTTTTAAACCAAGGTTATGTCTATTACAGACAGATTTGCTTTAATTTCGATAATTGATATACTTTTAAAAACCACTGCATGGGTAAACAAATAAGTTTTTAAGACACAGAAGTGAATTATTTTTAATTGGACAGAAATATATCAGGAATAACAGTGAAGATTTTAATCGATTAATCATTTTTCTACACATTGCTATATAGGTGAATTGTTTAAAGCAAACCTATGGGTTGACTTTAAAAGTTGATTGTTTCATGAGCTTAGGATTGCTGAAAATGCTTCCTCTACATAGTTGCAGGATGCAAAATTTTAAAATAATTAGTTTATCATTAGGACTAAATTGCAATGGGCTAGGACATATTTAACAAATTTTTATTTGACTTAAAATTTTTCAGCCAGCAAAAGTTGTTTTATTCTAAAGCCCCTTGTGTGCTGTACCAATGGACCTCTAAGTTAAGCAGTTGCTCTGCTCAGAGAAGAATTATTGCTTCTTTGTAATTTATGCTTTAGAGAATGTTGTAGAGATCAAGCTGAAAAATTAATTTCAGATTGGTCCCAGAGGGGTTGCTTTGAACGGTTCTGTTAATTCACTTTGGGAGGAAACCTATTAAAGTTGATGAAAATGGCAAAGACCCACTAGCCCATTTCTAATCCAAATTTTGTTTGAAACAGACCTCATCCTTCTAATTAGAGTTGTTAGAACCCACTTTAATTTTATTAATAATAATTAACATTTATGGTACTTCAGTTTACAAAGCACTTTCTCATTATCAATTAAGTTTTTAAATCATTATAATAATCTAATGAGGTAGTGTATTAGGTTTCTATTGCTGCTATAACAAATTACAACAAATTTCTTGGCTAGAAAAGAACACGAATTTATTTTATTACATTTTTGAAGTCAGTAGTCTAAAACAGGTCTCAGTAGGCTAAAATCAAGGTGTTGGCAGGGTTTCTGAAGGCTCTAGAGGAGAATCTGTTTCCTTCTCTTTTCTAGCTTCTAGAGTCTGCCTGTGTTCCTTGGCTCATGGCCCCGTCCATCTTCACATCTAGCAAGCAACGTACAGTGAAGTCCTTCTCATACTGCATAACTCTCACTCCTCTTATCACTTCTCCTGCCTCCCTCTTTCATTCATGAGGATCCTTGTGATTGTATTGCCTGTACCCCCAGCTAATCCAGGCAATCTCCCTCACTTAAGATTCTTAATTTAGAGACACTATAGTCCATAACAAAGGTTCCTATGAGGTATTTTATTGAACTTGGAATCACACGTTCAGAAACCATTTTAGACCAATTTCCAAAATTTTACCTCAGGGCATATTGTCAATAATACCATACTTTCAAGTTTACCATTTAATTAACAGTAAGGAGGATGGATTCTGACGGTGACAGCTTTGATAAAGTACATACCTACAGATTCCCTTAAAAATAAAAAAAAAAAATGGTTTTGAGTTCCTATAGCACAATAGAAACTGCTTAAATTTTAGTATTTTCACATAATCTGATATAACCATATAGATCAGCAAGGAGGGCAAATAAAATCATCCATGGCTCACGCCTATAACATACCAAGGAATCAGAGAATCACCTCTGTGGTTTTGGAGAACAAAGCCATTAGAAAAATAGTTATAGCTACTATAACTATTGCCATGAGTAACAGTTCTGTGTCTCTGACCCAGGAAACTTATGTGTTCTGTCAACATCCATGAAACTGTCAGGCTATCTTATTAGTTTATAAGGAGGGCAGAATCTCAGATGTTTCACTGTGCCTGGCAGTTTTAAGGAGCAAAGACAACAGTAAAATTTTGAGCAAATCTAAATAAGCACTTAGTATAAATAATAATATTAACATTCATAAGAACTAATTTATAAGAGGTACAGGCATACCTTGTTTTATTGTACTTCACTTTATTGTGTTTCACAGATGTTGTATTTTATGTTACGTACAACTTGAAGGCAAGGGCCTCCACCAGCAAAAAGATCATGACTCGCTTTATTGCAATACTCACTTTATTGCAGTGGTCTGGAACCAAACCCACAATATCTCTGAAGTATGCCTGTATTTAAACACAAGGAAGAGTAGATAGTAGATGGAAATTACCAAAAAGAGATGGGATAGTTAGTTAAAGAGCCCTAAGATACTTATATGCTCGTATAGGTCAAAATTTATATTAAACTTATACTTTGTTAGGCATGTATATTAAAGACTTAAGAAACTCACTAAAATAAGTTACATAGAATGAATAACTTCTAACTCAGTAGAAGGGAAAATAGAAAATAAAACTCATCAATTTTCCATTAACAAGTAGAAGTTAATGCCAAAAAAAGCAAAAAATAATGATAAATAGAAAACAAAATAATATGGTAGAAGAAAGATCAAATATAATAGTAATCACAATAAATATAATAAATAAAATGTGCTTATAGAAAGACAGGGACTTTCACATGGAACTTTAAAAAACCCATTCTATTCTGTTTTAAGAACCACCAGTGACACACACACACAAATTGAAAATCAGAGAATGGAAAAAGATTACTAGGAAGTTCTAACCAAATAAAACTTTCATGGTAATTTAATAAAACACATTTAACATGTAATAAGTATATCAATAAATCTTCAGCATTCAAGTAAATTAATGTTTCCCTGAATTAAGGTGCCACAACACTATGCATTGTTTTAATATTGTTAAGCACAGATACAGGTGTCAGATTATTAATGCAGCTAATGAGGTATTAACCTTAACCCAGACCCTTTGAGTATAGTAATATGTTAATATCTGTTTCCTGGTTATTAGAAAATATGCCTCCTTTATTCAGAAAAATAATCACTACGGACATTTTCAAAATCTGAGTCTCCCCTCTGAGAAGATTCTGAATAAACCTGTGCCCAAATGGCACTCTCTCACACATCATGGAAAAAACAGATGATAAATGATTGCAAGATGATGAAAGATGGATGGATGGATGGATGGATGGACAGGTAGGTAGACAGATAGACAGACAGACAGATAGATAGAATATAGATAGGAATTTTAAAATACATCTTTAAAGTCTAAAGAATGATTTCATTCACCCAACCATTCCCCTCTTCCTTTGTTCTACATATGCCAAATAATCTCCAACTCCAGTACCACCGCCACACTACTGAATTAACTGTTGTTGGGATTTATTTTGTTTCTTTTACACTGGCTCAGTGTTGTAGCTCAGGGGCAACTCCCTGCACATTAATTAGTAGGTTATGAATCACACTGTCAAATGCCTGGAAGAGGCCTCAATTCCTCAACTAGACAGATCCACTTAAAAGGTTCTCTACACCAATGGTTCCAAATGAGGAGTCCCGACTAGGAGCATCTGCATCATCTGGGAACATGATAGAAATGCAAGATCCTTTGGGCTCCACCCCAGGTCCTCTAAATCACAAACCCTGGGGGGTGACGGTCAGCAAGACTTCCAAGTGAGCTGTATTACTTAAGGACTCTGATTATCTGAACAAGTCCAAGGTTGGCTCCCCAAATCCAACAACAAAGTACATAAATAAATAAGATCAAATGGCAGAAAGTGGTACTTGATTCTCTGACTTTATTTCCCATATTTAAATGGCTGCAAGATTGAGATAAATATTGTATTAGAATTGTTACAAGTCCTAGGAAATACAGAGGACAACTTCCATTTTCTTAACATGATTAGCCTCATTTACAGCATGTTATTCTTAATCAGTATATTCATGTTGGAATGTCTTCATCCTGACCTCCTCATTATATAGAACGAAACAAATAAATAAGCTTGTTAAATGGCAAATTCTCTTTTATGACCACTAGGAAGAGATCTAACAAACGGTAAGAAAGGAATTTAACATTCATTTCCATGTGTAGGGTTTTTAAATAAGACAATCGTCTAACAGCTTCATGAGTAAAAGAACAGCTGAGCTGACATTTCAAAATACAATTGAACTAATGTATTTGCTGTGTGTGTTATTTGGAAGAGATGTCGAGAAGTTGGTTTGTTTAAGTTTCCCTTCAGCTTCGGGATTCAACAAATACACATGTCAAATATAAACGTGCAGGTATTTGTCTTGAGCCATGAAGTTAAACCTAAACAATTAATGTTCTATATGAGCACATAAATTTACCAAAGCAACCCAGAGGAACCCATCACTCATCTTTAATCCTTTTTTTAATCTTTGAGATGCGAGAGGAGACTTCAGGCCAAGATTCCACAAAAGTATTAGTGATGAACACTGATTCCTCAGTAACAGCAGAATATAGCCATTCATTAATATAACAATTCAGGCCAAAGAAAGAGACAGGAGCCAGATTTGCTGAGACATCAAGGACTCTTTCATGTTCTGAGATATTTCAGTTGAACAGAAACCACCAATGCTTGTTAGCACAAACGTTCATATATGTTATATTGTCACCAGTTCCTGTTCCACACTTAAGAGTTTCACAGTCCAAGAGAAAGGTAACCAAGATGGTGAAAACCTATAATTCATGTCATATAAGGAATTGTTGAAGGAACTATTTATTTTTAAAATGGAAAAGTTAAAAGTTGGATGTTTCTACTACTGGAAGGAAAACTCACTGGATTATTTTCTATATGTTTAGCCCCATAAGATAGAAGTAGGACCAACTGGAAAAAGTATTAAGGGAAACAGATTAAAGACCCATTAAAATTGTTTTCTAGTAATTTGAGCTATGACAAATTAGAATAAACTACTTCACCATTCCTGCAATGTCCAAATAGAGGATGGATGATGATGTTCACAGAATTTCTGCATTACATGAAAAACAAATATGGAAAAAGAAAATATAGTGGATAAGGGCAGGGATCTGTGACCCTGGGCAAATTGTTTAACTATTCTGTCCTTTAACATTTTCATCTATAAATTAGAAGAGAAATAGTTATACCTCAGGGCTCTTGTTAGTTTTAAACAGATAAGGTCAGAAAAAGGCTTACCACTATGCCTGATAAACACTTATGGTACATCATAAGTGCTTAATAAATATAAAATGTACATATAACTAACACGATGGTAATAACAAATCCAATAATAAATATCACAATAATTCCACTGCTCTACAATGAGGAAAGCTTTGTGACATACTGGTACTTCTTTTCTTTTTTTCCTTTCATAAAACCTTTATTGGATAATCCATTTTTTTAATTAAGGTTTATAGGAGTGACAATTGTTAGTAAAGTTACATAGGTTTCAAGTGTACAATTCCGTAATATATCATCTATATGTCATGTTGTGTGTTCATCACCCAGAGTCAGTTCTTCTTCCAACACCACATATTTAATCCCTTTTACCCTCATCTACCACCCGCCTCCCCGCTTACCCTCTGGTATCCACTAAACTATTGTCTGTGTCATGAGTTTTTGTTTCTTCATTTGTTTGTCTTGTTCCTTTGTTGTTTGCAGTTTTATATACCACATATCAGTGAAATCATATGGTTCTTGACTTTTTCAGCCTGACTTATAAACCACAATGAGATATCACCTCACCCCAGGCAGAATGGCTATCATCAACAAGACAAATAATAACAAGTGTTGGAGAGGCTGCTGTGGAGAAAAAGAAGCCTCATACACTGTTAGTGCGAATGCAGATTGGTGCAGGCGTTATGGAAGGCAGTGTGGAGGTTCCTCAAAAAATTACGAATAGAATTACCATATGACCCAGCAATCCCTCTCCTGGGTATCTACCCAAAAATCTGAAAACATTTATCCATAGAGATATATGTGCTCCGATGTTCACTGAAGCTTTATTTACAGTGGCCAAGACTTGGAAACAACCAAAGTGTTCTTCCACACATGATTGGATAAAGAAGATGTGGTATATATACACACTGGAATACTATTCTGCCATAAGAAAAGATGAAACAGTGTCATATATACTTCTTATTTTAACTAGTGTTCTAGTTTTCCATTTAGTATGTTTGGCAGGAAATCAATGAATATGGGCCTCTCAGTGCATTAGTAAGTCATTCCACCATATTGATCAAGCTTCTTAAGACACAATCAGCCATGGTGTCTTTCGTATATTATTGTCCTCTATTATTTGCTCCTCTCTCCATTATAAAAATACAACACCCCATCCATTGCCACGTGACTTGCAGTGCCATGTAAGAGGAGGATACTTCCCCATACGAGTGTAAGCTTTGGTCATGTGACTGGCTTTGGCCAGAGGCATAGGAGATGATATAATGTGAGCCACGTACAAGCAGAAGCTTGAAGACACATTGGTTGTTTCTGGAAGCTAGGTTGCCCTTTCCCTTTACCAGAAGATATGCAGAAAGAATGTATATTATGGAGCTTAAATGTAGAGATAAAACATATTATACAGGTTGTTCTATGTGCATCTCAGAATGTGAAGACATGTGGACCAGAGAGCTTCAGCTGCTGATTCACTAGCTGCCAAAATGTAATGAGAGCAAGAAACAAATGTTTGTTATTGTAAATTAATGAGATTTTATGATTGCTGCTACTGACGCAAATCTGAAAAACATAGAAATTGGAACCAGAATAGAGAAATTGGTACCAGAAGTAGGGTGATGACTTAACAATACATAAAATATGAGGATCTGGCCTTGGAGCCAGGTGGTAGGTGGTAAGAAAAATGTTATTTGAGGCTGAGAAAAATGACGACCTATGTTATGTAGTTATGTGATATTGGTTTAAAATGTCTTCTGTGATAGCATGGAAGTCAGCTAATATACCTACTAAACTTGTGGCTTTAGGTAAAGAGATAGGAACGCAAGGATTTTGCTAGGGTGCCTGGATTGCTATTATTAGCTACCTTTGAGAATGTGTTACAAGAGAAAAAGAAGCTCGATGGAATTGATATGAAAGTACATACAGAGAATCCAGGGATTAATGTATACAGAGACAATCCAGAAACTCCAGTTCTAGCAGAGTTGAAAAATATAGTTATTTTATCATGTACAACCCATAAAAGAAAATACTGAGAAATGCTTGAGCAGCAAAACTGAGACTAGATCTCAAGGTAAAGACCAAATCTTGAGTATGGTCATCGCCTCCTTAGTTAAATGCTATAAATGGTTTAAGATTGCCAACAGAAAATCTTTTAGTTAGGAAAAAAGTGCTCAGACTACAGAGAATGTGTATTTGACTCCCCCAGGAAGCCAGTAAATTCAAAATAAATCTACAGAGAGGTGTGTCTCAAACAGAATTGTGTCTAGTTATCGGCATATGGAACCATTAAAAGTTTGACAGACTGTATTGATAAGGGCGGCACCAACCAGGATTAACAAAAGACTGACAACTGTAAATTAAAACAATTTTTGTGGGCCTCAATTTTTCCCATCGGATATTATGCTGATAAATCTGCTCAGTACCCAAGTAGGATATATTTTATAATGTTCCATTCAGATATGGCAAAAACAAAACAAAACAAAAAAAGAAGTGAAAGGGAAGAACACCTAGGAAAATGAAGCTAAGAGCTATAGAAAACCATGAACTAATTGCTCTCAGACAGCAGGACTGGGGTATATCCAGGAATTTTTTTGTTACTGCACCAAAACTGACTAATAATTCGGTCTATTTATTGGAAAATCAGAATACAGTTATATGAAATTATATAATTAGCTTTAACAAAAATCAAAAAACACTGATATGAACAGATTTCACTTCAGTCATAGATAAGCTTGGATAGAGTTAAAAGCACGTTAATGTGAGAATTGTATCCATTTAACATTATCAAAGATTTAAACATACTGAATGATTTCTTTTCAGAAAACAAAACATATTATTTAAGATAGCCTCAAAACTTTAAAAATCAAATCAGACTAAAATAAGTTATTTTCATTGGACTTAATAAACAGAAAGATACTGAATTTTTTCCATGTAATCAGATATAATCGTTTTATTGTTTTTTTCCTAGTCTGACAATTATATCTTATTATCGGATAATTTAACCCATTTACTTTTTCTTGTTTTTCTTTTCATTTTTGGGGGAAACAAATCCATTTACTTTTAATCACTAATTCACTTGGTTTAAATCTACTATTTGTCATGTATTTCTATTTGTCTATTATTTGTTCCGTTATTTACCCTTCTTCTATATTAATCAAGAAGTTTTATTACTGTTACTTATATTACTATTATATTTATTCTATTTTTTTTGATGAATTACTTTTCTTTCTACATCTCTGTGCTTCTTCCTGGGACCAACATCCTTTGTTGATAAAGAATTCAGAATTCCTATAGTGCAGTTGTGATGGTCAGAAATTCTCACTTGTCATTTGTGTGGAAGTGTTATCACTTTGCTTTCACATTTGAAGACTATTTTCACCTGTTATTGAATTCTAAGTTGGCAGATAATTTCTTTCCATAATTTAAAGGTATAATTCTATTATCATCTGAAAAGTGATCCATCAGTATTTTTATTGCTCCTTTTAATGTAACATTTCTACTCCACAGTTTTTCAATTTCCTGTCTTTTTCCCTTCCTTCCCTCCTTTCCTTCCTTCCTGCCTTCCTTCATTCCTTATACAAAATCATATACTCATATCTTGATTTCCGTTATTTTATTTTTAAAATATTTTCCATACTCATTTCTTTTCTTTTCTTTTTTGATTATGGTATGCCTAGGTGTAGTTTCCTTATGTATAGACATTGCTGTTTGAAATTCATGGAGTGCCTTGAAACTGTTTTGAAGATTTTGCTAGTTTTGGAAATTCTTGTTCAGTATGTATTCAAATATTGCTTCGGTTTCATTCTGTATTTTGTTCTGTATTTGTTCTGTATTTTCCATTTCTACTCTGCTTCAGTATGAGCATTTAATATTAACATATCTTCCTTTTCATTAAATCTGTTTTGCTTTACCTAGTCAATGGAAACAATTCACCAAATTCTTAATTTCAGATATTGTATTTTTCAATTCCAATATTCAATTTGATTCTATTATAGATTTCAAGTCTCTGCTTAAATTCTCCACTTTTCTGCTATTTTTTGAACATATTATTCATAACTATTTTAACAATCCTGTCTGATAACCCCAATATCTAAATCACATTGGGTCAGTTTCTATTGCAATTTTTTTCCTCTGTTCTTTACTATTTGGTCATGCTATTTATGATGTCTCAAATTTTTTGTTATTAATATTAAACCCTATGAATAAAAAAATGTAGAAGCTCTGAATGATGACCTCTTCATCTGAAGAGATCAATTTTTTTTTTCCTATGGCAGGCAGAATATAGGCACATTACTTTGACCCTGTCAAAGGTTTGTTTTATGCTGGTCTATATTATAGGTTTTCCCTTACCCTTTGCTTTGACCCTTACTCCTAGGAAGTGGCTTTTCTTAAGTCTCAACTAAAAGTTTGAGTAATTACCAGAGTCCATTTACTTTAATTTAGCACACTCCGAACTCCAGTACTTGTCTCACCAACAGTCAAAACTTCTCAAATTTTTGCTGCTGATTTCAACTAGTTTTTTGAAATTTTACTGTGTACGTGTGCAACTTAGATATCAGCTAGTGACTCATTTGCAAAATTTCTCCTCCCCTTCTAAAATTTTAATTACATGTATGTTAGATCAATTCACTGTTTTTCCATATATCACTTCTTTTGCATAGTTTTATCCTTTTCTATCTTTATGTCTAAGTACCAATATTTTCTTCTGACTTACTTTCAGAAAAATAGAAATAGAAATATAGTTCTGATCATCTCTTGAGCTGTATCTAATCTGTTGTCAAACCCAAATATCCATATCTTAATTTCAGTTATTTTACTTTTTAAATATTTTTCATACTCTGCTGTTACCCTTTACTTGTGTACATAATGCCTTGAATTTTTAATCAGAGATATTTTTAAGTTCATGTCTGATAATTGCAATATGTAAGTGACTCGGGTTTTTTAAATTGTTATTTCTTCACATTTTTGTTCAATGTATCTAGTCCTCTGGTATGTACAGTTATTTTTCATTATATACCAGGCATTGTATATAAAAAATGGAGAAATGATTTGAGGTTCTGGATCGGGGGTGTCCAAACTGTGGCCCATGGGCCAACTGCGACCCACAATCCATTTTTAATTGGCCCGCAGCAAATTCCAAAAATATATTTAGTTTACTTAAATAAACCAGGTGAGGCAATACTACTTCACCTCGAGTGAGTGGCCCAGCTGTTTGTGTATTTTACCGAATATGGCCCTTGGTGAAAACGTTGAAAAAAGTTTGGACACCTCTGCTCTAGATGATATTTTCTTAGGTTTGGATTTAATTTTGCTTCCAGCAATCAGTTAAGTTAGAAGCAGATTGCTTTTTCATTTGATCAAGTATTGTGCTGATTTGAATCTGAGTTTAAGTTGATCTTCTATTTTCTGAGCTGAAACTGACTTTCTAATTTCTTGTCATTTATCTTCCTAGTGTGAAACCTTTTTGAGATCCCAACCAAAAACCTGGAGTTTCCTAGGACATTCTATATTGGGGGTCCCTGACCTTCAATTTTAGTCTCCTCAGTCTTGCAAGACTGCTAGATTTCTTTACAACTTGTCAAAATCTCAGCTGCTTCTTGCAAAATAGGAGAAGCAGTATCAAATATGGGGTTTACTTCCTTATCGATCTTTGATCTCTGGAGTTTTGGGCTAAGTGCTGGACCTCAAAAACTGAGAAATGTCCAATTCTTTCTTTCAAATCAGATTGTGGAGCCAGAATGTAAAGAAAGATCATTTTAATACATTATGCTAAAGGTATGAACAGCATCATATGGAAACAAAAGGGGAGTTATAGCATGTTATTGATGGATTCCTAAAGGAAGTAAAGTTTTAACTAGAAATAATATAATAATTTATTCTATTTACCTAAGATAATTTCAATTTATGATTGTGGTTCTGGAGTAATAATTGATAAGCTGCTACTTTTACTCTTAAAAATGTCCCAGTTTAAAAATTGTATATTAAATTACAAATTATAGAAGTTCACCTTGGTCACATTTTTTAAGCCATAAAGAAAATTGGATGAGAGTATACAAGAGTGAAGACATTTCAGGAACAAAAAGACCTGTCAAAGATACAGAGGAATAAAACAGCATACTGTGTTCAGGTACTGCAAGCTGAACAGCAATATTGGAGACTAACATAAGAGCAATGAGTAGAAATGGGTCTAAAGACATACAAGTTACAGAGCATGAGAGACACTGCAAGTGGGTTATATTTCAGAAGAAAATTGAAAGCCATTGACAGGTAAAGATATAGCCAAAGGAAATTTTGGAGGTAATTATAATAACCCATATGAGAGATGATGTTGATAATGAATAAAGGCACATGGAATAAGGAAAGAGAGAGGGAGCAGATTCAAAAAATTATGTAACCACTAAACTATTGTCTGTGTCTATGAGTTTAGTGGTTACCAGAGGGTAAGGGGGGTGGGGGGTGGGAGACGAGGGTAAAGGGGATCAAATATATGGTGATGGAAGGAGAACTGACTCTGGGTGGTGAACACACAATGGGATTTATAGATGATGTAAAACAGAATTGTACACCTGAAATCTATGTAATTTCACTAACAATTGTCACCCCAATAAATTAAAAAAAATATTTAAAAAGTAAAATCAAATCACATTTAGTGCTTGAGTATGTAGACGTACAGGGACAAGGATGAATCCACATACTCAGTCTGGCCAGGGAACAAATATTTCTAAGACATTTCACGACAATTTATATTAAATGTATGCTTTCTGCTGTGAGCAATCCACCCTACTGTTGTTATAGGATAAGAAAAGCCTAAGGGGGGATGGGGGAGACCAGGGTAGCAAAACAAAAGAAAAATGAGCCTGTCCTTATTTCTGCAAAACAACAAAATGGCTCGAATATTTCAGATCATCTATTATTATGGAGAAATCAACACGCTCGACACATGGACATACTTCTTTTTCTGGAAGGACACTGTATTAGTCAGCTCAGGCTACCATAACAAAATACCACAGACTGCTGTGGCTGAAAAAATGAAAATTCATTTGTCCCAGTTCTGTGAGCTGGGAAGTCCAAGAGCAAGGAGCCAGCTGATTTGGTTCATGGTGAGAGCTCTTTTTGTGGCTCTCTGCTTTCTTTTTGTGTCCTCATATGGGGATGGGAGGTGAGCAGGGTATTCAGATTAGGGTACCGCTTTATGAACTCGCTTAACCTTACCTCCTTAAGACCCTGTCTTCAGACACGGGCACGTGGAGGGCCAGGACTTTAGCATACGTCTTTTGGGGAAACACAGCTGAGTCCATAGCAGACATATATTACAGCTCTTTTGTGATGCTTCCAGTGTTGTTTCAGGTTTGTGTTTGGTTCGGCCAGTGAGGGGTATTGATCATCTAAAGGACCCAAAAGAGAGCAATCGACCAAACCCATGTTACTGGCTTCTGCAAAGACAACTGAAAAACGCAGATGTTTATGCTTTAGTAGCTAAGAAAGTGGAAAAAGGAAGAAAAAAACTTAAAAACTGAAGTCAACCTCATCACACTAACAGCAGCGAATCACAGCATCTCTGATGCCTGCGGCTACCGGATGAACGCTGGCCTGTCGGGGCTGATTGCTGAGTGACTGTCTGGGACGTCCTCCTGCAGGTGTGGCATCTGGATTGGCCCTGGCCACACACCTGCCTAACTTTGGATCTACTGTGCAGAGATGTCCCCAAATGCCACACTGTTTCTCTCATGCATATCATTCTACTCATTTTTTAAAACAGTTTTACTGAGATATATTTTACATACAATAAAATTCACCCATATTAAGTGTATAATTCAATGGATTTCAGGTTAGTTACAAGACCATCATCAGTTTAAATTTAGAACATTTCAATCACCCTAAAAATACACTTTATGCCATTAACAGTCACTCCTCTCTTCCTCCCCCAGCCCTAGTTATCCACTTAATCTACTTTGTCTGTATAGATATTCATTTTTAAGATGACACTGAAAGTACATAGCTTTCTTCCATTGAAATTGTTTCTCTGTTTAGCCTTAAACCACCCAAGGAAATAAATGACTTGATTTGATTCCAGCACTGTCGCCTTGATGAGTGGGGCCTCTTTTTTCCCACAGAGATCTCTCGTGTGGATGGTGACAGAGAACAAAATCAGTGGGTTGAGCCATTGCTTAGGGTTTCCGTTCTGCTAAGACTCAGATGCAATACCGTTCCCTCAAACTGGGGAGTGGGCACCCCACAGAGGCTGTGATTGCAAGGCCAATCCAATCATTCTATTTATAAAGAAAAAGGAGATGGGAGTTGCTAGCCCTCTGTTTCAGTTTGCCAAAATAAAAATCAGTGCACAGAAAGACAGACAGGGAAATATGTCTAGGAGCTCTGCCTCTGTGGCATGCATAAACTTCTTTGCTCTTCCCTCTGTGGTGTAAAATACAGCCATATTTTCTAGTCTCACAACCATAAACCCATGTGTTTTGTAAGTAAGTTCTTGACAGTTCAGCTTATTTGGTTGACCACAGTTCAGTGCCTGGCTAACTGTGTAGTTTTAACGTGCGGATTTTCTAAGCCTTATCCAGTTTTCCCTACTGTGATCCAAAAGTAATACTTAGTGAATACATTAGATATTAGGGGAAAACAGAGAAGTAGTAGGCACAGTCTCCACCATCCAAGGTCTAAGATATTTAAATCAGTAAACCTCAATTAGGGGAACTTTGAAAAAAGTGGAGTGGGCAGAAAATACACCAGTCTCGAGAGGAACATGCATATTCTAAAAAAGAACATTCAATGTTATAATTCCCGTGATCTGTTTTAAACCACAAAATTTAGTATGTTTTGAAATTGCAAGGAATATTTAAGAAAAACATGAGGGTTTTATGTTTATCAAACATAGACACAAGTTTAAAAATCCATGACTTGAATAAAAGGTAGCATAAAAATTATGCTCCAAGAGAGTTACAAGCAGTAGGTATGAAAGCTCAAAGGAGAGATTACATCCAGCTCAGGAGGGCTTCCTGGAGGAGTTGGTATCTGAGATGGGCAAACGAAGCTTGCGTCATGTTGAATAGGCCAGCACACAGCCCAGATTGGGAAGTGCGGGATCTGTTTGGAGAGTTATGGCTTACAGAACAGTCAGCTTAAATCAGACCATTCATACAGGCAAATCTGCTTAACCCAAGTAGCAGGGGAATGAAATTGAGAACCTGGGCAGAGTTCATAGTAGCTCAGTTAAACAGCACCAAGAATGAAAAATGGTCAAGGCTTAGTGCTTTTGCAGGTAGGAAGCAGAACGTAGAAGAGCAAAGGGCGGGGCATGGGAGGGGTGGAGAGAAGAGAGACGTAAGAATGACACCAAGGTTTCCAAACTCCGTGAACAAGAGAAGTGATGCCAATCACTTCCGCTTATTTCAGCAGAAATAAGGACACAGGCTGAAGAGTGGGCGGTGTGGAAGCTCATGTGACTGAAAGCCCAAGGACTGACATTGTGCAGCCCAAGTTAGCACAGGAGGCACACTGTCTGCAAAGCAAAGGTCCTCAGTTCCTTCTGCAAGAGTTATAAAGTGTGGCTGTATTGATGTTGTGACAGGCCAGTCCTCCCCTACTTCACATGCTTTGGGGTGAGTCACATCCCCTCACAGAGCCCATGCATTTAGACTGTCAGGCTCACTCCCAGCCTTCATTTTCCTCTGCCAGAATAGGAGCTGCTGATGTGAAAGTCTGTTGAAACTGTTTCAGATTCAACAATCACAAAAGCCACTTTCAATGGCCTCTCTCTGCCTCTTTCATTGTATATATTCCTTAATGGACTATATATCCTTGTCACAAAATAAGAATTAAGACAAAAAACAGCTCTCGTAGAAAGATCTCAGGCTTATGTTTAGGCACAACAGTATTAGAACATGAGTTCCACCGTCAACTAGCTTTCATTTCTTTGACCTTGTTTTCTCACCTGGAAATGGAACTAATAAAAGCTTAAATGTTACTGTGGAGATTAAACTTTTGAAAACTCTATTTTAAAATACCTGGCTTAGTTCTTAGAGCATAGTATTTATTTCCCTCGACTTAGAGCATGAAGCAGAATTCTGAAAGATGAAACCATCAGTTTAATATTGGATAAAAAATACCTAAGGTTGGTAAAAGCCAAAACCATGAAAGTAGAAACCTGGGATAGAAGGGGCCTAAATGTTAATGGCACCGAATGTAATTGTGACTAATTTGGGAACTTAATCATATGGTATTTATTTTCCATATGTATGTTTCATTACACCCTATAAGAAAGTCTTCAAGGGAAAATACTGCACATTGTTTGAGTCCTTTGGCTCTCAAACACTGCACATGTAAAATCATATTACTAAAAGGTGTTGTATTAGTTTGCTAGAGCTGTAATAACAAAGTATCATGGCGGCTAAGATTCCAAGGTCAAGGTTTCGGCAAAGTTATTTTCTTTTGAGGCCCCTCTTCTTGGCTTAGAGATGGCTGCCTTTTACCCATGTCTTCACATGATCTGTATATATCTCTGTGTATATCAAAATTTCCTATTCTTATAATGACACCAGTCATATTGGATTAGTACCCATCCTCGTGACATCATTTTTTTTTAATTGAAGTTTATTGGGGTGACTGTGATTAGTGAAGTTATATAGGTTTCGAGAGTACAATTTTGTAATACAGCATGTATACATCACATTGTGTGCTCACCACCCAGAGTCAGTTCTCCTTCCATCACCATATATTTGATCCTGTGTACCCTCATCTACCATCCCCTCCCTCCTTACCCTCTGGTAACTGCTAAACTATTGTCTACCATGACATTTTAACTTAATTATCTCTTTAAAGGTACAAATTTCCAGTTATAAAATAAATGTTGTGGGGGATATAATGTACAGCTCAGTGACTATAGTTAATACCATATAACATATTTGAAAGTTGCTAAGAGAGTAGATGTTAAAAGTTTTCATCCAAAAAAATAATTTTTTTTTGTAACTATGTATGGTGATATGTTAGTTACCATACTTATTGTGGTGATTTCACAATATATACAAATATCAAATAATTATGTTGTACATTGGAAACTAAAATAATATTATATGTCAATTATACCTCAAATTAAAAATAAAAGACTATCTTCAACATATTCACATTCAGAGGTAATGTGGGGATTAAGACTTCAGCTTATGAATTTGGGGAGGACGCAGTTCAGCCCATGACAGGAGTCTTATAATAAAGTAGCTTTTCCTGGTTTGCAAGAAGTTGATATATACATCATCTCATTTGCCACTGAAAACAACCCAGAATGACAGATGGGATAGTGATCATGTCTCCATTTAACAGGGTCACAAAATAGATAGTAGTCAAGCCAGGACTCAAACCCAGGACTTTTGAGTCTAAAGATAGCCATGTTTTGTTCATATCACACTGCCTCACCGCAATAAGGGGCTGACACTGATCAACACGTTAAAACAAGGCACTAGTGACCTGTTAACTGTATTGGGCAGGAAACCAACCCCTCTAAGTTTCTTTCCATCTCTAAGTATCAATGGCTCTTATTTTCCTTTACACCACTTAGGCACACAGCACAGTGCCAGACACACAGTACGTTTTGGATTTAATTGAAGCTAATTAAGCTTCACCACTCAGAATATACACATGATTGAGTGCTCCTTGAAATATCATCAAAACTACCTGTCTCTAGCCTCTTAACTCTAGAGGTCTTACAGCACTTTGCTCAAAAATCTGTAAAATAGAAAAGTGAAGTAGAAAGATGAAATGTAATATACTGTCCTTTTAGTGGGTACTCATTACCAAATAAGGATATTCTCTCTCTCCCTCTCATTCTTTCTGTGTGTGTGTCAAAACTTTAAATATAAAGAGCAATTCAATTTTATGAAGAGAGGTCAAGTGTTCTCATTCTTCCCACCCCCACATTTTAAGGCCATCATTTAAAATGCCTAAGCAATTTCTGTTAAACCAACTTGTGAAAATAAAAAGTGCCATGTAATACAAATACAAATCCTTTGGGACTAGAGATTCTGTATGGATTTTCTATACTGATTACATGTAAATCTTTACAACATGCACCTAAAACAGCAAAAATACAGCTATTACTGCATCGAGTTTTATATCAGAAATATCAACTGAGTCAAACAGTTCAGCCTGGCTGAAATAAAAAAAAATATATGGGCATGTTCTGGTTTGAGAAAAATGCTAAATAAGGAATGTTTATTTGCCAAAGAGCATTCTATTTAATCTCTTTAACTCTTCCCTGCGTTGGGGTTCTAGGAACCCCAAGATATCCTCCAGTAACTTGAATTCCTTGTATTTACAGGATCCAGATCTTTCCTTCATCTTATACCCCAAACTCACCCAATGTGGTATGTATTTGATTCAAAATAAAACTGGAATATAATTCTTGAAAATCAGTCTGCTTCTTTATTATATATTTTGAAACGAGACATAAAGAAGGTAATTACTAAATACAGGATTTCAGAATTAATCAGTGACAGAGTCAGAACTTGAACATGAGACTTCTACTTGTTAGTCAATACACATTACTCTGTCATTCCATGGGACCCAGTGATCAGTTGGTGGTAAAATGATACAAGGAAGTCCACTTACTGCAACTGATTATGCACCTTAAAAATGGTTTGATGCTATCATCAAAGAATTGAATCTACTTTTCAGACAGATATTATAAAAGCCCAGGAAGACAACCAACTGGATGTTTAAAATCTCTCTGGTCATGATGCTGGCTCATGATTCTGCCTATATTGACTCCTCTTCTGCCATTTGGAAAACCAAGAGGATTGGCCGTAATGAACAACATGGTGTTTCAATCACCTGTACTCTGATATTGTAATATAAACCATACTTTTATTCATGGCAGGCTAGTATTTGGAAATATTACCTTATACTCCTTGATCTTTAGTCCGTTTATCTAGTCAGAGCATTTTTAAATTTGTTGCTTTAGAGAAGGCATAACCCAGCAGAAAGCTAAAAAAAAGGAGGCAAAGGGAGTCAACACTGGTTTTAAAAGCCTAGTCCTCAGAAAGAAATAGAACAATCTCAAATAAGCAATAATCTGAGTGTACACCCAATAGAGAAAGACAGACCATCTCACTTGCAAACCAGGGAAGCAAGGATGTTTAATCTCAGTAGACTTCTGAGAAATAGTTGGCTATCTTCAGGTGTTTTGGAGATCTAAGAGGAAAAAGGACTTACACTGTTTTAACCCTGGGAAGCTGGCAAGATATCAGGAAAGGAATATCTGTGATGTGTGTTTAGGAAAATAGGGTCTCAAAGAGCCCCCAGAGTAACCCCTGGATCAGCATGGTGAAGAAGAAATAGAAGGTTCTCTAGGTGATCAAAAGAGTCCTGAGAAAACTGGAGAAAAAGTCAGAAGTAAAGAAGCACTATTGTAGAAAAGAATGAATGAAGGATCACATGTAAAAGAAGATATCTCAATCTATGCCATTGTGGATGGATACCACTGTGGATAGAGACTGTCATGGCTGCTTGGTGCCATGAAAGAGCAAGCCTCCTTCCAGACCCTTCCCTTTGATGCCTTAGCTCTGTGTCACCCCTAAAACTTACATGTAACATGTAGGGAAAGGGAAGGATTCCTGAATTGAATGAAATGATGACCCAGGGATCAGAGGCTCAAAAGCAAAATTAGGTTCAAAAGTAAAAAAACAAATTGCATTTCTTGCACACCTGTGTTGGTGTTCTGATTTAAACCCGTTAGAGAATTCTCACTATGTTGTTTTCATTTACTTCCAATTTTCACATGTGCCTTGTTTAAAACTGTTAAACTCATCCTGTTGTACTTGAAGTTAAATCTTCCGGCAATATAATTATAAAAATAAAGTTAATAAATATTAAATGGAGACAAGTAAAATCGAGTTATACATTTTTTTCACTAAGAAGCATTATTAGTCTTGCAATAACATAGTAAATTTTTTTTTATAGGCTGCTTTTCACATTCATAACATTCCTTTAGTAGAAATATATCTGAGGCCTCATTTTTCTCTTGGTCTACAGAGACCATTCCTTGTCTTTTTTTATTAAATCAGAGCTTGTCATGGCACACTTTTTTTCTTGTTAAAATATTTATTTTTATTCTCAGGTTGTTGAAGATAGTTGAATATTTATGCTTTAAGATACTAGGGTATGCTTGAAATGATGTAAAATGCCTAGAGTTGAGCTCCCATTTTTCAAAAATTAAGTAATTCTGTCAGTATTATGCAAAAATGAATAACACTTAGGTCTACCATTGATGAAGAAGTCTACATTAAAACAGGAAGATTTCCATCGTAACAATTATATATATCCCTTCCCAAAAGACTGGTAATTAGGATAATGTACTAAATACCGGGGGTGCCAAAAAATGTACATATTTTAAGAAATGTTATCTATGTATTACTTTTTGAAGTTGAATTGAATTACGGCAGCAATGTGTAGTATGACGTTCACTCAAAAGATGGCGTTAATCAAATGAATGCTAGCGTCATTCACTGTATTACAATTTCAATACAGTTTTTTCCTTTCTTAAAATATCTATACATTTTTTGGCACCCTCTGTATATTAGCCCTTCAGCCCCCACACAAATACAAAAAGATACAAACTCTGAACTACAGTTCCCTGTCAAGGTGCTGTAGGGTTATGCAATTAGAAAATGTCACTGTCCTTTCTCTAGTTACATAATTAGACATTGAACAAGGTCATAAACATATAAATGATTCCATTGTTATTGCAACACATGGCAAAAACCATCAATAATCAAGTAATAAAAAGCAAAGGACTGCCTAACTGGTTTGAGAAACTAGAAGTAACACCAATGGAAGAGTGAAGAAGGAAGAAGAGGAAGCTGGCTCTGAGATTTTTGTCTCTATTTAATGTTTTAATTTTATTTTAATAATTTCATCACTTAAGGCTTTTAAAATCTATAGCTTGAAATTTTTAAACCCAAATATATAAACATTGTCAAAATAGTCACTAAAGGACGCAAAAGGTGACCAGGAGTCATTTTCTCATTTTAAAAATTTTGAGTGAGCAAATCACAGAGGTCTTCTAATTCTCACAGTCCATGATTATTATATCCTTTTCCTACCATTTCATTCCACACTTCCCTTTTGTCATCCTCCATAGTAAAGAGGAGCTTCTGATTCCCACATGGATACTAGTATATGCTATGGGAGAATCTTAGCTTGCTACCTGATTAGGTGAGTGGGTACTCACCTATACACAATGCATAAAAGAGAGGCTCTTTTCAACAGCAGTGTGTCTGTGATCTTATGGGTAATTTTGAATCCAGCTCACTTTAACTGAGAAAAATGACTTTGGAGACTTCTAAGTTTGGACAGGATTTTAACTGTGTGAGGAGGCATGAGTTTAGCAGAAGAGAGAAGGAACTTCCATTAAATTTTGCATTCAGTTGCATTAGGAACAGAGCCAAAGAGTCATCAGAGAAAGAACAGTGGAATTCAAAAAGGAGCCTTGGGGATCATCTAGTCTGTGACCATCATCATAAAAATGAAAAACAAAAATCCAAGAAGTTTATTGCTGAGACTAGAAACACACTTTCTTCTGCAAAAGTGTTCAGCAAACTTTCTCTAGAAAGGAGCAGATAGTAAAATATCTCTGTCAACACTACTCAACTCTGCCCTTGCAGCCTGATGGCAGCCATAGACAATATGTAAGTGAATGTCTATGTCTATTCATATAAAACATCCAAAAATGGTACATACTAGCTTCGCCCATTGGCCACACTACACCAACATCTGTACTGCAGGACATTATCCTACATCTCAGTTCAGTGTTCCACTTACCACGAACTATGAAAAGCAAAAACAATTCTCCTGATATACCCAAAGTAGATTTTCATAATTTTCTAGAATGACTTGAGATAACCCTTAGAAAATAAAAGAAGACATTTATTTGCAGGCAGTCATCTTTGTCACCATATGCAAAGAGACCGCCTGGAATAAAGACAACACAGATGAAATATAAGCCCATCCCAGCATTTTCCCACTTCTGAGCCCTGAACCGTATCTTGGATTTCTCAGGTATGTGCGTCACCTACCTTTAGTTGGGTTTCTGTGACTTGCAACCAAAAGTCCTAAACTATCAGCTAAGTGAATTTTCACTTATCTAGGGTTTACCACATTTTAATTTGACTCTCTTTAATGCAAATCCTTCACAAATTTATTATATACTTCTCCGTGGGCTTAAGCAGACATTAACATATTTAAATATTATTTAAAGAACAACCAGCATTATAAACATGTAAGGGATTGATACCTTACATTTGAAGTGTAAAATACACTTTTATTATATACTTGTTCCTTACTACAATTGGGTAAGATGGTCATGCATGTTATTATTGTCTCTATTTTATTGATATAAAGAGAATTAATTTAATGTATAACTCCCTCAAGGTCTCCCGTAGTTAATAGGTAAGACTAGAATTTACGACTTAAGAAACTTTGTCAAGTGCTCTTTTTTGAACTGTGGAACAAAGTACTTCTCTGTCAGCATTTTCATTGTTTGTTTTCTTCCTATCAAAGCTGGCAATTCAGGTTGCCAGCTTTGAATTTTTCTTTTTTTTTTAATTAAAGTTTATTGGGGTGACAATTATTAGTAAAGTTACATAGATTTCAGGTGTACAACTCTGTATTACATCATCTATAAATCCCATTGTGTGTTCACCACTCAGAGTCAGTTCTCCTTCCATCACCATATATTTGATCACCTTTACCCTCTACCGCTCCCCTCCCCCAGCTTTGAATTTTTCTCTGCTTCTATCATCCCTCTTCCATATACCAACATTCTCACCATTGAATTTATACTCATAATTTATTGTTTCTTATATAAGGGGTTGTGGAAAATCAGATAACCCAACATGTTGGAGATTGCATGTTACAAGAGTCAAATCCACATTCAGTGACAACTGAAGACAATATGGGATAGTTTTAGGACAATGGCTTTGTGGCCATTATGCAAACACTTTCTATACAGACGCATACTTCTCATTGAGGTTATGCTGGGTTGGGTTGGAGTTGCTGAAACAACAGCCTATGGATATGCAGAAGCCACAGAAATACCATTATAACATGAGTAAGAGAGAATATACATACAACTTCCCTGAATACAAATAACAACATGCTTTGAGCTCTAAACTTTGGAAAACACAAGTAAAGATCTATGGAGAAGTACTAATACAACACTGGGATTTATTTTTCCCTTGAAAATAGAATGAGGGGTTCCTTTCTCACAAAAGGATCTTGGGTACTATAAGAAGACTGAATTTTTCCCTTCCATGAAACAATTTAGTTTTACCATTCCTGAGTCCCAAGTGTTGAATTACCTGGCAAAGGGCTTTTTATTTCTCTGTTGCCTAAAAAGAATGCAATTTACATCCACTTCTTAATTTAACTTGATTAGATCTGAGGGAAACGGTTTTCTTGTACATATCAATATAGAACGTTTCTGTTCCAGAATTCCAGGATATTGAGTAGATATATTTTCATGTGGTCCTTCAGTAGTCATTTTCATCATCATTATCACCATCATCATCATCATCACAGCTAACATTAATGACTGCTTTTTTTTTTTTTTTTTTTTTTTTTTTTTGCTCCAGGTATTTCCTAAGCAATTCATATGTTGAGGTGTTACTACTACCTAATTTTCAGACCCCATTTATGTTTCACTCACTGTCAAAAGAATGGGTCCAGTTCAGAATCACACACTGCAATGAGCTATCTTTCTAGATGGCTTCAGTCTGGAACACTCTCTTCGTCTTTCATTGAGTTTTATACCTTTGACATCTTTTTCATGTTTCAAAAATAATTTTGACTCATATATCACTAATGATGTTCACTTTGAACACTTGGTTAAGGTGGTGTTTGTCAGGCTTTTCCACGCAAAAGTTACTCATTTTCCTCTTTGTCATTAGTAACTATACTTTGTGGGGAGATATTTGAAAGTATCTAAATATACCATTCATTACATTTTCAATATACAGGCATACCCTGTTTTATTGCACTTTGCTTTATTGTACTTCACATATGTTGCATTTTTTTATTTTTTTACATATTAAAGGCAAGAACCTGCCCTAGCAAAAACTTATGACTCACTTTACTGCAATTCTCTCGTGATTTTGATGGTCTGGAACTAAACCCACAATATCTCCGAGGTATACCTATAGTCATTTACTATAGATTTATGGGTTTGTATTTAGTAGGTTGTCATACATTACTATCTTTATTTTCACGCTCAAATTATTCTCAGTTTGGCCTATGGAAACCTCCTCAACATGACTTCTGTGTCCTTGTGTCCATATCCCCATCATTCTCTGAGCACTTTCATACTTTCTGGCACAAGATACTCTAGGCTCATATTGTACTCTCTCTATCCAAACTCTAAAATTATCTATTTTTCCAAGGAGCTCTCTTTTCTTCTAGTGATGATTGATCATTAGTAGCCAAGATATGAGTGCTAAGTGTGCTTATTGCTATTGCTGTGTCCTGTTCCCAGGCCCCTTCAGTGGACAGAGGTGGGGGACCCACACCTACACACACTTACATCTCCATGTACTATTATATCTATCTGAGTGTAATAAAAAAAGTTGACTTCACACCAATACACTCAATTCCAATATTTTGTTTTTCCATATTTTCTACTTCTCTGACAGTGAGCAATTTGGCTTTCATTACCCTCAATATATTTGTCCATTTGATCAGTCTATCTTGAATAACCAATTTCCCTCGCCCCCTTCTCTCGCCTCCCCCATGCTCTTCTACCCTACATGGGTTTTGATACACCAGGCAGGTGCCATCCACAAGGACGTCCTTATCACTCCTCTTGATCTCTGACTTTACAAGATGACTCACTCTCCTCCATGTTGTGGTGGGTTGAATAGCGGTCTACCAAAAGATATGTCCCCCAAAACCTCAGGATGTGACCTTATTTGCAATAAAGGTCTTTCCAGATATAACTAAGGTAAGGATCTCCAGATAAGGTCATCCTGGCATAGAGAAGGCCTTAAATCCAATGAGAAATGTCCTTATACGAGACCAAAAAGGAGAAACACAGAGAGCCACGTGTAGACAGAGGCAGAGACTGATGTCTTTACAAGCCAAGGAATGCCAACAGCCATTGGAAGCTAAGCGAGCTTTGGTACCAGGAATTAGGACTCGAACATATGTATTTGGGGGTCTATATTTCAATCCACTCCAGACGTGGAAGCCCTCTTTCACGGCTTGGGCTCCAAAACCCCACACCAGGCTGTCCTTCCTTACACATGAACATTCTCCTCACGCTGACGAGGCTCTACACCCCCTTGCCAGCCTGCCCTCCTATCAATGCCTCCTCACCCCTTTGGGTCTGACACCCTGTACTGAGCACCATAGCTTACCCCTTCTCTCTACTGCAAACGCCTACCTTATTCTGCCCCACTTTGTGGCTTTAGGACTGAATTTTGTATTAGAAAGAGGAAGAGAGGATAATTCTATTCACATCTTACCTCAATTTAAATCAATTTTGGTAACAAATAGTTAGTATTGTGGTTAGCTTTTTTACTTCTTATAAGACAAAATCACATACACCTTCTAAAATAAAGTGAATGGTCAAAATTATCCCCATTTCCTGATGTGAGGAAAACACACATAATATTCTTGGCAGAAACAGAAATTATTATTTTTCAATAGTTAACTGCCTTATTTTCAATATAAGCACTTCATTTGATCTAAGAAAATAAGATATTTTAAAACAATAAAAGTACTCCTAAGTCCCATGTAGTGAATTGAGTACAGTTTTCAGAGATAAATCACTTCATGAAGAAAAAAAGAAAGCCAAAGTGGTTGAAGATATTGTCTCTCCTGTAAGCTTCTGGGGTTTTTCTGAAAGCTTCGAAAGCAACTCCAAGATACAATGGTGATATGCCAACAAGATAAAACATAAGGTTGTTGTAAAACCATAAACAAAGCATAATTGTTTCAGGAGAGCTTAGGTTTATGTTACGCTCTAACAATGAAATCCTTAATTAAAACACCCTACAAGTTCAGAGTTACTAAGAGGCCATTCTGAAAGCCCAAAAACAAGGGAGAAAATGGAAACTAGAGCTTGTTCCATTCTCATTGTTTCCAACAGAATATTTTAGGAACGCTTTGAGCTTTAGCTTAAACAGAAAGCGAGGGGGGAAAAAAGGACTTTAAAGCTATTTCCTGAAGTTTATTTTTACAAAGTTCTATCTGTTTTTCTTTACATCTGTTGTGATTGGCATTCCTACAGATAAGTCAGCATCCAATGTGAGAGGAGAGCAAAGTTTATTGGTCCCTCTTGTTATGTAGCTCTGAACTACATAGGACATTTTATTACACATGTGCTGCCTTCCATTTCCCCAGATTGTTTAACAATTCTGTGCTTCTGTGACATGAAAAGACAGGCCAGAAACCTGAGGCCACACTTTTCCGCTCCAGATCGAACATGACATTACGCACTGACAGCGGTTGACAATGTGGCTTGTTCTTTGAAAGCTATCAGCCTACACAAAGACCAGGATGCAGCAAACTAATCCTGGCTTTGTGAGGCAAAATTTGTAAAAGTATAATTCCCATTATTCACTGGCAAGTGTTAAGCTTTAATTACAATTAGTAATGATTAATATTAATGAAACCTGTTGGTAAAGGATGGAAGCTGAACATAATTCATTGGGGAATAGCTCAATACTGAACACTCCGTTCTATTATGTTACAGAGAAAATATCTGTGATGTGAAATCATGCCTCACAGATCTGTTTGGACTTACCAGCTTGCCACTTCTTGCCAGTTTGGTAATGCTAAAGAAAATTTAAAACTCCAGTAGTCAATATAATCATTTCTCAAGTGGATCTAGTCATCTCTCATCAAAAAGAAAAGACAAAATGAGAGAAGAGCAGTTTTCAATGTTCGAATTACATTTGATACTATGGGAGACGTAACGAAACAGGAGCCTTAAAACTCTATAACGTTGCCTGCCGTGTTTGACAATACTAACTTTAGTCTGTAGAACAAATTACAGTCAAAGCCTGCGCACTTGGTAGTCCGTCAACCTCTTCACTAGCAATTCCAAACTTTGCCAACATGGTACAAATGTATATTCATTAAGACTGGTTGTAAGATCCTATTGCATTCTCAAAGGTTATATTTTGTCAGACAATTTTATTGTGCATTTCTTATCCTCTAGAGCTTTGAAAACTGATGCTATTATATTGTATATATATTATAAACATAAGCCATCATATCACAGCATAATTTTGTTTTCATATATTACATAATACACATAATTATAAATTTGTTTTAAATATCCTTATCCAAAACTATTTTAATAACATTGAATTTAGTCAAAACTAGTATATCATTCCAGTAATGAAAATAGTTGGGTGATAGGGGATTATGGATAAATCATTTACTCACGTGATGTATAGCATGTTATGTGTTCGTTTTTTATTCTAACAATTTTGATGACAATATCTGTATTCTCTCCAGCTATTGAAAATCATTGGATCATTTTCCTTGATGCTTCAAATTTATGTATTCTAATATGGTAACCTATTCTAATAAGCTATCCTAATATGGTAACCACTAGCCACATATGGCTATTTAAATTAAGTTTAAAAATCAATTCTCTAGATCCACTAGCCACATCTTCAGGGTTCAAGTATTCACAGTGGCTGGTGGCTACTGTATTGGACAGTCCGGAGATATTTCCATTATCGCAGAAAATTGTTATGGACAGTGAAATTCTAGAAAATATTGTTTAGACCTTTCTAAAAACAATACTCAGCTCCATTTTATGATTTGTTTTAGGTTGTTACTTCCTCATAGCTGAAAGAGGAAATCACCTCTTCTATTTCCTGAGTTTGTGTGATACTACGATTACTTATTTCTTATATCTCTAATAGACTTTACCAGTGAAGCCACTGAGGTCTTTAGTTTTCTTTGTTGGGAAGTTTTTAATTATTAATAAAGGAAACTATTCGAGTTTCCTATTTCTTCATGCATCAATTCTGATTAATTTTGTCTTTCAATGAATTTGTCCATTTCCTCCGGGTTGTCGAATTTATTGATTTTTATATCCATCGGACCAGTAATAATGTGTCTCTTTCTTTCCTGATATTGGCAATTTCTGTCTTTTCTCATATTTTATATAACAGTCTAGGTATAGGTTAATTTTATTTTTCTTCACAAAGAATGAGCTTTTGGTTTAATTGATTTTTGTTTTTACTATTTTTCCACTTTCTATTTCAGTGATTTCCATTTTCTTTTTATAATTTTCCTTTTTTTCTCCTTACTAGAGGTTTAATTGGCTCTTTATTGTCTAACTTGTCACAGTGGGAACTTAAATAATTGATTTTTAGAACTTCCGATCCAATTAAAAAGAATAATTTAGTTTTTCTTTACACATACACTTCTAACAGCAAATGGGTGAGTTGTTCTCTGACATTAAACCATTCTCCAACTTTCCAGACACCATCTAGGTGCCCTAAAATTCAACACTGATACTAACTACTCAGAGTTGGCACAGACCCCACAGGTTAAGGGCTCAGTCCCACAAGACTGACACCCCCCTTCACTTCATAATACCAACCATAAGCTCCATATTGTGACCATATTTCTGACCAACCAGCTATAAATTGGGAATTCTAGGAGCCTCATCTCAGGTTCAGGAATTTGCTAGACTGGCTCACAGAACTCAATTTACTTACATCTACCAATTTATTCTCAGGAACAGCCCAATGGAAGGTATGCATAGAGCAAGGGACAGATTGGGGATTGGTTGCACAGTTTCCTTGCCCTCTCTGGGTGCACCATACTCCCAGCACCTCACTGTGGTCTCCAACCTGGCAGATCTCCAAACCCCATTGTTTAGGGTTTTAATGAAGGATTCATTTGGCAGACTGGATTCATTAAATCATTGGTTAGCGGTGGTTAAATTCATCTCCAGCCCCTCTACCTTCCCTAGACATCAGGGAGCAGCTCTGAAAATTCCAACACTCTAGTCATGCGATTGGTTCCTCTGGAAATCAGCCCCCATCCTAAAGAGACACCAACCACCAGTCATCTTATTAGCATACAAATAGACACGCTTTTCACTCTGGAGATATCAAGGGTCTTAGAAGCTCAGTGTAAGGAACTGAGGACTAAGACCAAATATTGTAACAAAAAATGCTCCCATTGTCCTTATCACTCAGAAATTATAAGGGTTTTAGGAGCTCTGCATCAGGAACTGGGAGCATAGATTAAATATATATTTCTTATTCTGTCACACCAATATAAGCATTTTATTTTATTTTATTTTATTTTATTTATTGAGGTGACAATTGTTAGTGAAATTACATAGATTTCAGGTGTACAATTCTGTATTACATCATCTATAAATCCCATTGTGTGTTCACCACCCAGAGTCAGTTCTCCTTCCATCACCATATATTTGATCCCCCTTACCCTCATCTCCCTCCCCCCACCCCTCTTACCCTCTGGTAACCACTAAATTTATAAGCATTTTAAATCTAAATTTGTAAGCATCATTTACATCATGATATACGGCATATTCATTATCATTCAGTTCAAAATATCTTCTAATTTATTTTGTGTTATTTTTTTCAACCTATGGATTAAGAGTGTGTGTTTAATTTTCAAATACTTGAGTTATTGTTTGTTTCCTATGGTTATCGATTTCTAATTTATTTACATTATGGTATACCCTATATGATTTTAATAATTTTTTAAATATAGCAAGACTTGTTTTATGGCCCAGGAAATCATGTTTTAAAGGACACATCATGTGCATTTGAATAGAATGTGAAATCTACAGTTGTTCGATATAGTGCTCTATAAATATTTAAGTCAAAGTGGTTGATATGCCATCAAACTTTCTATTTCTTTTGTTGATTTTTTGTGTAGGTGTTATATTGGTTTCTGAAAGAATAGGGTTAAAAATCACCAACTTGGTGGAACTCCATGTTTCTCCCTTTAACACTGATAAATTTTATATTATCACAGGTAAAGGGAGAAATGTATTTTCAAGCTCTGTTATTAGATGCCTATATATTGCTATGTAGTCTTGATGAATTGATGCTTAAATCATTAGGAAATGTTAGTCTTTCTCTGGTAATACTTTAGTCTTGAAATGAAATTTATCTGCCATTGAAACCTTTTTCTCTTTCCTGTTTGTGTGATACATTTCCCATCTATTTACTTTCAACCTAACTGCATGTCTTTATAGTTGAAATAAGTGCATCTTTTGCAGACAACTCTTGTATTTAAAGTACATGATTATGTAGACAACGTAAAATTACATTTTGTTTCCCTTTTTAATCCATTTTGACAATCCCATTTTAGTAAAAATGTTTATCCCACTAATGTTTAGTTTAATTATTTCTATGGTTGAGTTTGTGTGCCACCTGATTTTGTTTGTTTTGTTTATTTTTGTTTTTCTTAGCTTTCTTGACTTTTTTGGGTTATTGGAATATTTTTTTGTTTTTGTTTTTGTTTTTTTGGTTTTTTTTTAATTAATTTTATTGGGGTGACAATTGTTAGTAAATTTACATAGATTTCAGATGTACAATTCTGTATTACATCGTCTATAAATCCCATTGTGTGTTCACCACCCAGAGTCAGTTCTCCTTCCATCACCATATATTTGATCCCCTTTACCCTCATCACCCACCCCCCACCCCCTTACCCTCTGGTAACCACTAAATTATTGTCTGTGTCTATGAGTTTTTGTTTCTCATTTGTTTGTCTTGTTCTTTTTGGTTTATATACCACATATCAGTGAAATCATAGGGTTCTCTGCTTTTTCTGTCTGACTTATTTCACTTAGCATTATTCTCTCGAGATCCATCCATATTGTCACAAATGCTCCTATATCATCTTTCCTTAACGCCGAATAGTATTCCATTGTGTATTTTTAAGAATTCCATTTTAATCTTCAAACACACACACCAAACTTGAAGCATCAAGAAAATGATTAATGATTTTCAATAGCCAAAGAATATACGAGTATAGTTATTATTATTAAAATTGTGTGTGTATATATGTAAGTATGTGTATATATATGTATATATACGTATGTATATATATATGTATGTATGTATATATATGTGTGTGTGTGTGTGTGTGTGTGTATATATATATATGTATATATATATATATATATATATATATATATATATATATATATACATATATATATATGTTTTCAACCATGGGTGATTTGGGTCCCCAAGGGATATATGACAATGTGTATAGACATTTTTGGTTATCACAATTGGGGAAGATGGGGGAGGTACTACTGGTGAGTAGAGGCCAAGTATGCTGCTAAATATTGAGAACACATAAGACAGTTCCCACAACAAAGAATTACCTGGCACAAATTTCTAGAGAAGTCAAGTTGAGGAATTCTGCTCTAAAGATTACAGGAGAAATTCTTAAATTTCCACAGGCATCTTTCCTTCAGCCTGAAAAACTTCTTTTATACCTTCTCGCATTAGAAGTCTGCTGTTAAGGAATACTGGTAGGTTTCTTTTATTTAAAAAAGTCTTTATTTTTTCCTAATTCTTAACAGACACTGTTGTTGGATATAAAATTCTTTGTCAACATGTGTGTGTTTTTTTTCAGCCTTATACAAATGCTCTTCCCTCTTCTGTCTCCAAAATCTTTGAAGAAAAGTCAGCTGCTGATCAAATCATTATTCTCTTGTATGCAATGCACCATTTTTCTCTTGCTGCTTTGAAGATTTTTCTCTTGATCTTTGACTTTTAACCTTTTGACTAGGCTGTGCCTCTTCAAATACATTTTTATGTTCTACTGTTTCTCTCTTCTATTTCTGGGATTACAGGTACATGTAAGTTAATTAATATTACCTAACAGATCTCTGAAGTTCTGTTCACTTTTTTTTCAATCTGTTCTTCTCCCTGTTTTTTACAATGAATAATTGCTATTAATGTATCTTAAAGTCACTTACATTTTCCTTCATCAACTCTATTTAGCTGTTAGTCCATCAAATGAATTTTTTCAAATATTGCATTTCTCAATTCTAGAATTTCCATTGGTTCTTTGTCTTTTCTATGTTTGTGCAGAGATTTCTATCTCTTCATTCACTATGATTATATTGGATTGTATCCTGGACCTTATAAATGGTAAAATGTAGAGACTCTGGATTCTGTTATTCTTCTCCTGTAAGTGTTGTTCCATTTGTTTTAGCTTACAATTATCTTGCTTCAACTAAGAACTGAAAATTTTGATTTTTAGATAAATAGCTCTAGTATAATGCAGATATTTTATCTTTAGCTGAGATGTTTTGAATCTGTTCCACATAAATATGAACCAGAGGTAAGCCAGATATGTGGAGCAACAGAATGTAGCAATTACTTGTATCTCTTTCCCTTCCGGAATTTCCTTTTATCTCTGATGGCTGAGATTTCCCCAGATTCCATTTTCTGGTTCCCTATGTAGAAAAACTAGATTTCTTCACCAGAACACTCTTCCTTTGTATGCCATGTCTAAAGATTAAGAGTCATAAAGACAGTCAACAACTCCATTCAATCCCCCTCCTTCAAGAAGATGCCTATTAGACTCTGCCTACTTATGTTTACTCTCTAGTGCCTTCAAGTGGCTGCTTTCAGTATTATCTCCAGAATTTACAGTTTTCTGCCAGAGGTGTAAGTCCATAGGACCCGACTTAGTCATTACATAAAGCAAAAGTCACCTTTCCTTTTCTTTTGATGCTTGTTTTTCAGTTTCAAGTAATTGACTGCAACAGTTACATTAGTTGGTCGATGAAAGTATTCCTTTCACTTAGCAAACAAAATGCCCCTTTACTTCAAAGAGTACTTGGTTCTTTTCAGCTATTTCCATACTTGTTTGCTTATAAACAAATAGTTTTCCTAGAGGGTTGAAGGTTTTGGACAGGTCTTGCTTCATTTTATTCTGTGATTTAAGAAACAAGATGTCAAGAGGATTTAGGGAGCTAAACAGATACTATGCTTTAGTAATGTGATTTTTAAAAAAGTAATAGTAGTTTTAAGGAAGTATATTTCCAAGGTAATATGGAAACAGTACTTGGCTCTAAATCAAGAGAAGTGGTTCAGCATCACCAAATTCCTTACCATGTCTACACCTCTGTTTCCTCATCACTGAAAATGTCCATTTCCACTCTAGGACTGCAGTGAGCTTTAAATCTTATAGGAAAAGCCTCTGATATGATAAGTCTGAGCATTATAATGTTAAGCAGTTATACTTCCCCAGTATGGGAAAGCAATATTGAAGCAATATTGAAATACACTGAACAACATTAAGATAATCAGTGTTCTATTTATTCTCTCTCAAAACAAATTCAGGACTACTTTGAAAGAGCCCTACAGCTTGTTCATGAGGATGGTGGTTATCCCACAAGTTTACAATTGTTATTGCTCAAACGTTTTGTTATTACTGGCAAAGTTATAATAACCTCTTTATGATCCGTTAGGGTATCTATTCCATCTTTTCTCTTCCAAATTCTGTAATTTTCCTATTATCATGAATCCTATGGGTAATTATGCCTTTTGGCACTGTAAAAACTTCAGACTGAATCTACTTGAAACCAGCCAGCTGCATTAAAAAAGGAAAAATCTTTTTGAAAGCCAAGACATCTGGCACTGTGGAAGTTACAGAGGCCTTGAAAATTGATTTCAATCAGTGGATTGATTGGAATTGGTAGCTGACCACACCCATCTCTAGGTCATTTATCAGCAAATATATGGAACTTTAAGCTCACTGGCATTAAAACATGAATGTGGGAGCACAGTTAGCAACTTTCAGAAGGAAGCCTCCACCCTAACTGTGGGAGGTTCACTCCTCTTGAAAATTTAATAGTCATCTATTCTTCTTAGTATTCCGCATCCACTGTGACAGTTACAGGGCTTTTGAGACAGGGTTATTCTACACATAAAAACAGGCAAGTTATAACATAGGTGAGCACTATCTTACAGAAATATGAGCCACATATAAATTTTAAATTTTCTAGAAATCACATTTTTAAAAGTAATAAGAGGAAATTATTTTTAATAACATATTTTAATCCAATGTCTCCAAAAATAACATTTAAATGTAATCAATATTAAGTTAATGAAGTATACATTTTACATTCCTATTATCGTACTAGATCTTTTAAACCTGGTGCGTATTTTATCCTTACAGCACATACTATTTCATACTAGCCACATTTCTAGTACTCAGTAGATATTCAGGGCTAGATGGTACCATAGTAGATAGTACAGTTTTCAATACTCTTTTTTTTTGTACTTTTGTTATGTATTAATTTTTTTTGGACTAATGTTGCCCAACTATAAACAAAAGTTCAAGCTAACCATATCTATTATTATATTCTAGAGATGAAAAACCAGTACAAGTCTGGTAGAATTTTAGACCCAGGACTCTTCTTTTCCTTTAATATGGCCGTAGCAACAGTTCCTTATGATACAAGTTTAACTGTGTCATGTCATTATTTGGAAATTGACTTCCTTTAATTCATGACAGAGTCCATATGCCACCATCAACTAAAGAGATACTTCAAGTCATCGCTCCCAAAATATAGGATCACTTCTTGAGAGTCATTGGTAGACTGTTAGAGGAAGAGAACTAGAAAAGGTTTCAAGCAATCATCAAAATGCCGTCCTCTCACTACCTAAAACTGGTCCCCAGAGAGAGATGAATGATTCAGCTAAGATCGTACAGCTAGTTGACAGCACATCCAGGTTGGTAATCCACGTTTCTAGTGTTGCCACTTTTTCTTACAATATATTGAATGTCGCCCCACTCAAGCCTACTATATACATATGTATTTCTACTGCAAAGTATCACATCAGTATTTCCACATATGTTTTCTATCTGAGTTCTTAGTAATACATATCTTAGGTATAAACAAGCACAAATGACTTCTAAAACGTAAGAATTACAGACTAGCTCTGAACTAGAGGAATGAGGCCTAAGATATAGCAGGGTTGCTGGTCATATACCACTTTGGAATGAAGACGGGGAAAAATGAGCTCTGGTAAAACCCAGCCGTGTGACCTCAAACACATTTCTTAACTTCTCCATGACCCTATCTTCTTACCTGCAAAATGACTGGCAGTGGGAGCAACAGATTATTTCTACGGTCTCTTCAAGTTCTAAAATACTTATTCTAATTCCTGCTAGACAAATGATTATGTAATAACCTTTCTAAGTCAGTCTTCTACTTAGAAGAAAAAAATAAATGTTGCCACCTGTTCTCTTTATGGATATTTTTAAGGATTGGTTAAATAATACTAAATAATTTTATAAAGGAAAAATAGATCTCAAGCAATCACTACCATAACAGTTTTTCTCTAAGAGCAAGCCTTGTCTAAGAGTAAGCATCATAGAGATAATAGAGTGGTTAAAATGATACTTTTCTTCAGAAAAGTTTATTTTATTTAAATAAAAGGGACATGAATGACATAACCATGTCACATGGATAGAAATTTCTTCTTTTTTTCTTTTTTTACATTTTGAACTGAAAGCTAATCATTTACATTAGGAATTTTGGGTTAAAACATGTTGATACCACTCACACTGCTTTCAATTCATTCAACAGATACTATATAGCACTTTCTTGGAGCCAGGCAATAGTGAGCTAAATTGATATAACACCTGTCTCCATGGATTTTATAGTCTAATGTATAGACCTAAAGGAAATTAACCTAATGCTCCTTTAAGGACTGAGTATATATAATAAAGCCACATCAACCTTCTATATTGAAAATTGATCTTTAAAAAAGCAGCTCTCTAAAACATAGATCTTAATCCTTTTTAACCTTTCTATCCATACATGTGATAAAGAAAGCAGAAGTGATTACGTCAGTCCTAAAGAGAGTCCTGGAAATATAAACTCCTGGAATATACAGCAGTCCTATATGCTAAAGTGGTTCCTCAAAACTCCAAAGGCTTCTGAGACATAAAGTGTATATTTCTCTAATATAAGTGTATATTTCTACTGCACATATCACATCAGTATTTTCTCTCAAGGATTTCAGTTATCCATCCTTCCCATGCTCCCCAGATGAAGCCAAGCCTACTTCCAACTCCCAGTAATGCAGAGAATTGGTAGGAAGAGGACTGCAATTATTTAAACTTAGTTTGCTGGTCCTCACTTGAGTTGGCTCTGAGCAACTAATATTCTGCTATAAGACTCTTTCTTCTTATATGTACATATGCTGCCTAAAAATATCTTGGGGCTTCCTTAATTCTTTAATTAATAGTCCTCAGTTTCCAGTAAAGATTAAGGATTGCCAAATATCACACATGCTACTGCTGGGTTCTCTGATGAAACAATGTGAAAATGCAAAATCCTATAGAATATTTTCTCAAAAAGGAAATATAAAGAGCTATTTGCTCAATAAAACTGCAAAAATTACAATTTCTGTTACACCTCTTCACTTTGCAAATTAAATGAACCAGTGGTCATTCTTCGAAAACAAAATTGGCATTCCTCGTTCTTGCAACTGGAAACTTAAACCAAAGTTCATTTGGGGCATGAACTTTGATTACTGTGCTCCTAGAAAAAGATGAAGTAAAGGCATCCCTGTACCAGAACAAGGAAAAACATAGAAACCCACAGTAGTTAGAGAAGGAAAAAATATAGTAAGCCCAACATAGTCTGCCCCATATCTATTGAATGTATTTTATAAAATTGATGTGTACCTTTAATAAGAGGGGTAGGCAGAATTGAATGTCGGTGTCTCACATTTGAAAAGAAAACGAGGGGTGGAGTGTGGGGAGATCACTTCTACTAGCCAAATGCCAATTTTTATGTACTGGCTTCTTTCAAAATATTCAATCACACCTAATAATTGGCAGGAAACACAAAAAAGCTTTCACTTCCATGCTGTGCATTCACGCTGGGGTGCATGGCCATTTGTGGCCAGGAGCAGCCACAAGGGAGACACCCCAGGGATACCAGATATGTTCAATTACAGCCCCACCCCCGACCCTGCCTCTACGCCTCTCTGTTATTAAAATACTGCAGTCTTATGGGTTACAAAAGGGTCCTTAAAAGCATCAAAGTAACATTTTTATGGGTGGCTAGAGAACTAAAGGATTTTTTTAATCAAAGAAAAATATAAAGACAAGACAAAACATAAAATTCAGTTGATGTGCTTCATTTAATAAGCTCTCAATGGCTTGTTAGAACTAAGAACATGTCTCACTCCTGGCATAAGATACATGTTTTACAAAATGGCCACAAAAGAAGAACGATCATTCTTTCGTACAAAGTGCTTGCTTTATAAAATTACTATTTTTGTGACTTATAAAAAAATGATTTCTCATCTTTACTATGTCTAAATAAAATGTATAATTAGTTGGTTCTGATCTCCAAAGAAGTTCCAGTAATGGATGGACTTTATCATTTACAAATTCCGTAACTATGGATAGAACCCTTCATTTTCAGGTGATGTTCTATTCCTACTGAGATAGATTAACTTATCAACTTCCCCATTAATGTTTACTTACTACTATTAGTAGAGCAAAATTCCAAGGGACTTATTTAATATTATTAGAATATACAGAATGTATAAGCCCCCAAATATTTATTGAGCACTTAGCTTGCTCCTGTCACTCTACTAGTTGCTGGGAACATCATACTAAAGAAACAGTTCTCCTATCTTGTGGGAGTGATCAGAGACATGAAAAGTGAGAATAACAGTTTAATAATAAGTGTTTTGCTTGGGGACCTTAGGGGTCATACAGAGGATAACCTAGGCCACATTTGGGGGACAGAAAAGGTTTCAATGGGAACATAACTGCTAAAGAGAGGCTGGAAGGGAGGGAGAAGTTATCCAGACAATGAGAACAACAAATGCTCTTTAAAAAAAAATCATTTGACACAAAATCAGCTTAAGAGTGAGAACTGCTTGTGGTCATGTGTTGCTCCTAAACCACTTAATCAGGGTACATTTTCTAGAGGATATAACCCTTGAGCATGATTTTCAGAAAATAAAATTGTAGCCTTAGGGTACAATAGCAGTCTTTTGTGTTCCATTAGTCTTTGGCCTTACTCTAAACAGACAGAAAACCCACTGTGCCTCTAGGACATTCCTGGAAGAAAATATGCTAAAACACACCCAACCAATTAAAAAAAAATGGATATGAAACAGTGAGTACATCATTCCTTGACGTATTTTGGATACTTCTAGATTTGTTCGGGGCTTCTGTGTCTCCTTTGCTCTTGGCTTCAGGACTTCTGATATTTGATTCCCCAAGATAAATAAAATAGATGACTCCTGACATTAAGGAGAGTCACCCATGATGATGCCACAAGATCTCAAAGCCTAATGCCAGATCACACACTTCGCTGTCTGCAGAATAACTCCCAACGAGGAGAACCAGAGCAGTAATAGAAGCTATAGTACCAGCAGTCAAATTTTTATTGAACATGTACAAAGTGCTAGCTGGGTTTTATTCATGATCTAATTTCACCCTTAAAAGACTTCTGCGAGGTAGACACCATCATTATCTTTACTTTATGAATGAGGTAGTTCAAGCTTAGGGAAGTTAATTAAGGTGCCCCAGATCACACAGCTGGTAGGGAGCCTAACACCCAGGCCACTATGTGAACCTGCTTCCTGCATCCAACATGGTTGACCAAGGCCAACGTATACTGTCACATAACACAGGAGAAAGGCAAGAGATTCCAGTGGAACCGGAGAAAAGATGAAAAGGATCCTGTAGAACTTCTAATACTGCAGATTAATTACTATCTAATGGAAAAGGGACTGGGGAGGTGGGGGAAAAAGAAAGATCTGACTTAGGTGGTTGAAATCACACAGTATATAAATTGATGAAAAGAATCTTTAACAATAACCAGATGTAGTGGCAATGCTTCCATATTGACCATTTTGAACATTTTGAACCTTGTGGCAGCTCTTTGAACAGAGGTTGGGCGTCATCCTTGTCTCTAGCATGAAAAGTACAATTTTTAAAAGTAAAAATTTTGCATTCTTCTTTCTAATATATTCGACAATATAATAGCATTATATTGTAAGAATGAGTAACAATTCTTGCTTTTATCCTGGAATTTTAAAATAAACTGTTCTATTTATGTCATCAACAAGAAAATAAAATTTAATAGATTGGCACTAAATTCTCATCTCAAATAATATTATTTTCCCTTTGTCTTAGTTTATACTGAATTGTATGAAATCTTTCTCCATTTTCAATACATTGATCTTCAGTATACATGTCATGTATAATCACATCCTCAAAATATCATAATAATTATAATTATAAATATTGTAATAATTATACCAGGGGTCAGCAAACTACAGCTCATAGCCCAAATCTGGCCCACTGCCTCATTTTAAAATAAAGTTTTATTGGAACACAGCCATGCTCATTCGTTTACATATTGCCTATGGCTGCTTTCTCACTACACCAACTGAGATGAAAAGTGCAGCAGAGACTCTATGGCCCACAAGGCCTGAAGTATTTACTGTCTGGCCTTTAAAAACAAACCAAAAAAAAAAATGTCTGCAGATAGAAGACTTCATTATCTTTGGAAATCTGGCTTCACTCATTTATTCATTCATTAATCAACTCATGTTTGTGAAGCAATTTCTATGTGCCAGGCACATAGATGAAGAACAGATTAGAGGTTCATGGAGAAACAGACTAACAAAAGACCATGTAATGACTCCTCAAATAAAGTAGAAGCATGGAGAAAAGGAAGCCTGGCTGGCATCATCCTGAGGGAGGCAGACAAGTCTAAATTCAGTTTTGTTACAGAGGTGATCAGAAGGGTAAATAGCAAAAATACGGTTTGTTTAGTCCTTTGCTTGGGAACACAAGAGTCATACTTAAAGGAGTAGAAGGAGATTAATGGAAAGGAGGAGGAAATGAAACAAAACAAAAACAGAGTGACTCATACAGTTCTAGATAGCATATAGCCTGGGCACTTAAAGGTATTTGAAAGACTGTTAATGGTTTAAATAATGATGTCGAAAATCTGCTTTTATGGCTTCACAAAAGGTACATCCTGGCTTATTGTTAAATCTTCAATATTATAAAAGCATTGAGATGGTTTGTAAGAGATGTAGCTTGTCTATGAGATCAGGAAAGCAGATCTTCTCCAAGCATCTAGTGTTATTATTACCAGCTCTTCCCCAGAGTTATAAGAATTACATAACATTAGGTATTGGACAAAATGCAATAAAAGAAACTCTTTAACACAAGATCTAACTGTTTGGTGTCCCCAAACAACCAACTGCTATTTTTCCATTTTTTGTTTACCCAGCAACATCCCCAAAACTCATTGGTCCATATTGAACCCTTTAACTGGAGAAGCCAGGCTCATGTGTAAACAGAAAATAAACACTTACCTAATGAATAAGTGATGGTTGCCATGACTGAGGGTGATGGCTCCTTTGTTTTTTTGATCAATGGCCACAGATGACATAAATACTATGGATATACATTGTCAAAGTGAGTATCTAGAAGTTAAGCTTAACAATATAGCCAAGGCAGCATAAAAGACATTTTAAAATATGCTTCTTTTGTTTCTGTTTTTGACCTATCTAATATTTACGTCTCTAATAATGGATGAAAACCACAACAATGAAAAATTCTTACCAACCTAAACAACCAAATAAGACCCTCAACAGTTTCAGTGTGATCGATTTATTATTAATCAAACAATAAACACTGGATCTCATTGGGTGCCTGGACACAGGCTGTACTCAACATACAAAGTAGGCATCTGTCCTTTAACAAATGTTAATACATTTATGCTAACATTTTCCCTTACTTAAGTGATTTTAAAGTGACATTTATTTCCATAACTTTGAACTTAAATATTTAAATGATTGTCCAATGACCTACGCCAAGTAAGTAGCATAGACCTAAGAGTGAAAATGTTCACTTACTAAAATAATAAATGAAACTGCTCCATCTTGGAAGGAGCAGCACACCAAGGTAATCTTTTATTCAACAAATATAAATTGACATTTTATTCAGTTAAGAAAGACTGTTAGTAGGGTTGAAAAACTTTACAATACATGTTATTTTCAGGATTCTCAAAGCTAGTAAATATAGGAAATATCAATTACAACATCAGAAAATAACCTCTATTTTTTCTTGATAAGCTATATTTATATGCTGAAACGTAAATACTGCTGGGTTAAAAAAGAATATTGATGGATTTCTTGGCTCTGACACCATTGGAATATTTGTTTGTTTGTTTGTTTGTTTTGACTGTGGTCTCTGGTGTAAGTGGAAATTACTTTATGGAAACATACATATCTAAATGTTTTTGAATGTTTTTAAAAACCTAAAGGAAAGAAAAATCCACATCTAAATATTCTCTTGTCTTTTCTCATGTGGCCAAGAAATCAATCCAATGTTACAATCTTACAAGAATCTACATTTATTCTTCTCCCTCAGGTAGCCAAGCTTCTTGTGTACTTGGGATATAACAGTATGTTCTTACAAAAATTAATTTCAAATAAAAAAGACAGGATAATGATTCCTTCCAGCAGTAAAAGGTAAGAAAAGGCCACTGTGGTTTAAGCACAGATAGTATACAATTAAGAACAGGAAAAATAAAAGTATTCTTGACTATACATTTCTTTAATTTTCTCCTGATAGACTTTCAGATTGCTTTAAAAGATCTACTAAAAATCCACCTTTAGAAAAGAGCTATTAAAAATCACAAACACACAGTTACTTGGAGAATACAGAAGGAGGAGAAAAAAATGGGTCATCGTATAAAATTGATTATGTGAGCTCTCTACATGCAGTGCATATGTCAGCAACAAGGAAAAACACTCTCCAGATAAATTCTGCAGATATTCTTTCTTCTGGAGAAAAACCCATGTCTTTCTGTACATTGTGAAGCAAAGAGGGTACGGTGGGAGCAGTTAAGTTTTATCTATGAGCATAAACATTAGGCTAGCTTTTGAAAAATGAGCCAAACCCAAAATAGCCCAGAAAAAAAAAATTTATAATAAAAAAGGGTATATATACATTTTCCTGTCTAAATCTGGAATCCTTACTACCTTATTTTAAACAAGCCAGAGTGCAAGCTTGAGTCTGTTTGGATAGAAAAGAATTTATATAAATGTTTTGTTCAAGCCCAAAAGGGAAAAAGATTTTAAATATACAGTGTATGAAAGATGCACGCCCAACTTCAAACAGCTCAGTGCACAGAAGAGGAAAAATAATCCAACCTTCTGCTAGTCATTCCCAACAGTCTTTCAATTTAAATATCTCGCAATTTGCAACATTGTTTCAATGACCCCCCCAACAGTAAGAGATTAACCAAAATGCTATAACTGTCCTGTTCTCCTCTCCTCCTACCTCTTGCAGGGTGGGGAGCGGGGAGAACAAGAAGGTCAGAGAACAAATGGGAACAAAATCTGTATTTTTCACCCTTTCTCTGCACTGGAGAAAGAAAAACGAGGCAGATAAATCTGTATAATACTAAACCAAATCTCTTTAATTCCAGTCAGCTCTTACCATTCAGTCACTAAGTCTGTGTGTGGAAAAATTCATGCTAATTCCCCCTAGCAACAGCCTCAGCCTATCAGAGACGTTATGTACCATGCAGCTGCCAGCCAGAGAGAATAACTCTAAGTAGGTCAGGCCTGTATTTCTAAAAATGCTACGGTCTACTAACCCCACTGTCCCGTCTGTCTGCCCTGCTCCATAATAACCTCAATTGCTTGGTGACACAATGACATAGTACCCTGTTAGAGTGCAATCACATCATGCTACATTATTCTGCTGTGAGCATGACTGCTGGGTGAAGGACCGTCGGAGGGGCAGCATTAATCAGGCAGCCATTCACGTCCACCAGCACTTCACTCTAGAAATGGGGACTGCATTAACGACCAGCTGTTTGAACTAACACAAACAAAATAATGTCTTCCACCCTGTTGGGTGCAGAGAATACCCTATTCTGATCTGGCAGGTTCCGCTTCTTGACTAAATCGAAGATGTAAATTAAACGGGCTCAGACAATGTCAGTTTTGGCAACGTCAAAGTAAGTATATTTAAATTATATTACATGTGATTCAAAAAGCTGTTGATTTAATATACACAGCTTACTCTGCCTACAATTTTCCCTAATCCACATTAAAAAGGGGAAATGCATACATGGGTAAGCCAATAATACATATACACATACTACCCAGGAAGCCAAAGGCATGGAGCTGAACTAAAATTGACTTTTTTCGGGCGGAGAAACAAAGCTGGGTCAGGAGTAATTGTGCAGCGTGAACACAAATACAAATATAAAATGAATGCTGTGGAGGAGCACGGAAAACAAATAAGAGTAAACATTGTAGCCTACCAACCAATCAGCTCCGCCCACCATCTCTTTGTGGGGGGTGTAGTTGAACCAAAATCTCCAAGCACAAGAGAGAGACAAGGGAGGCAAGTAAATGTGGCCTTCAGATCTCAACCACGGTGGTGTCCTGACTTCCCACGGGGTGACTAACAGACTGCTGCTTGGTTTCAAAACAGCCAGGGCTTCCTCACGGGTTTCAACTTGGGCTAGCAACAAAAATCAGAACCCCACAGACAGTTTTGAATTCTAAAATGGGAATTTTATAATTCAATTGACCGTATCTCTTTGACTGTCACTTTTGACTTCTCTCCATTTTAATGCACATAAATGAACAAAAATTATGTGTGGATGCAGAGATAAGAAATTGGCAGTGCTGTTTTGGGCTCTTCCGGGAAATAAATTGATGGGGCTCGCAATGATATTTTCCTGCATGATTAATCTGCATTTTTAAGGGTTCATAGTTTTTATTTAATGAACATACCCCCCCCAACAAATTGAATTTTCATCCTTCAATTATGCAGAATTCAGCAAGTCTTATATGTGTAATCCATCAGTATTTGACTTACAAACATAGAAAATTCCTTAATCCATTTGCCCTTGTTTGAACTGGGTTTGATAACTTAGTTATGACTATCTTCTTCACTTTGTGGCACACATCACATAGTTATTCTTGGAGAGAGATAGTCACTGACGCAACCGTGAACCGCTAATTACAAGCTGCTGACATTCTGCTTCTCTGTGCAGCTTTGAAGTTCTAAGTCTGTTTTTCTCTCTTATGAGCTTGCTAAGCTTCATTCTCTTTCCCTCAGCCCCCCATTAATCCCACCTTCCTTCTTTCCACTGTAAGCCTTTCTGGATTCACTCTAGGACTATCTGCAGAAAGCGCCGCGAGTGATCTGATTCTCCAACTTGCTTTCTTTCCATTCCCTCCCTACTCCCATGCACACAGATCTACAGTTTGGAACTACAGTAATAAGATCCTCACCCAGCCCCACCCGCAGGAATGCGTCAACAGCTGGCCAAACATAATCCAACACACAGAGCTGCCTTTGTAGAAACAGTAACAAACAGTGGAAGGGCCAGACAGGCGTCCCAGCAGAGCTCCCCATGACAACTGTGAAAGCTCCTCATCTCCAGGTCTGAGCTGACTCCACCAGGCTGAGGCTGGAGCACCACAGCTCACTCATCTGAATCCAAAAGCCGCCTCAGTGCCTCCTTCCACCTCATGAGAGGCTGTTCTGAGGGCACTGGCCTCTCCGTACAGCAAGTTAGATGCACGCTTTCTCTTTATCGACTGCGGCCATACTCTGCCACATGGCACGCGCCCTTTGAAATGCAACACTGCCAACTCCCAAACCTCACCAACAGCATGCGCACCTGTCCTTAACCATCTAGCTGTGAGCCGGTCGGGTCATCTCTCGTCTTTAGAAAAGCATTTATTTTTTAATTATAGGCCGATCGTGGCATTCTAAAACATGTAACTATTACAATGCATTCATCTCCATTGAACGTTTAGCATCTGAAGCCTGTGGTAGCCAGCTAGTCTCAAAGTCATCTGGGATACATTTATTTTGATTAAATCGATCAGATTTCTATTTACAGGATAGCATTTTTCACAATACTGAATACAGCTGTGTTTACAGGGATTTGTAGAAAAAAGAAGAAAACAAAACCCCACAATCAGTCCCAGCAAAGCTCAGAGCACTCAGAACGTCAAGGAGTTAAAGCTGAGGGGCTTGCTTTCACTTTAACAAGAAAATGCTGCATGCAGCTGCTTTGGCCATGCGCTCTAGCTAGTCAGGAAATGGGAGTTGAGCTGAAGCTGAAAATACAAGCTGCAATCAAGCCTGATCCAGCAAGTGACAGACTTCCTGTGTAAAATGGTCAGAAATCTTTTTTCATGTCTCTACATGCATGCACATGCATTTAAATCCATGCTGCAAGGCTGCTATTTTCTCTGGGGACACTGGTACAGTCACCTAGCCCATCAGTTTCTCCCTTGTCAGCGCCGGGGACATCCAGGCTACAATTTACAGGTCCTTCATCCATGTACCGGGTTATATATTATGCCATCCTCCCTAGAATGAAAACGCAGAGCCAGCGGCAGACAATCAAACAGCATTCGGCAGCTCCTCTTTCTTTTCATCCACTCCTCATTCTGCCTTCCTTTCTCCAACTGCCTCGTCAGGCAGATACACCAGATACCTGCTTTATCCATCTTCAGCTCCACTCTCAGGTACAATACCACATCTCGGCATGGGTTTACCCCCAGACTAAGCTCCAGGAGTAGCCCGAGCCGGGTGCCCACAGCAGGGCTGCTCTGCCCTTGCCTGGTGGAGGAGCGGTGGGCACTGGATGGATAGTATTCCTAACTTGCCCTTGCCCGATCCTTGGCATCCTTTCTATCCGTCCCACCCCGGCTCTTGTGCAGCTTCGCCCTGTTCTCCAAGTCCCCTCCTCCAGCCGCGAGGGGCCCCGGCCAGAGCTCCAGAAGCAGGTCCTTGTTGGCACTGCGCAGACCAGGAGTCCGGTGCGGGTGCACCTGGCACGGCAAGGCGGGAGGCATCAGGTGCAGCTCAGGTAACCGGGGAGGATGGCGTGCCCACGGCGATGCAGCCCTGGAGCTGGGAGCAAACACGATCTGGTTTCAGGATAAAAAAAAAAAAAAAAAAAAAAGAAAAAGAAAAAAGAAAAGCGCAGCTCGATTCCTGCGGGGGTAGAAAAAAAAAAAAGACACAAACCATAAAAAAGCAAGAGTTAAAATCAAATTTCAAAAAAAAGGGGGAATACATAGATCAGAGTACTTCATGCGACTTTTATTTCTGACGTTTCTCGGTGTATTGGCCTCCCCACCCCCTCCAAAATCTCTTCTGTCCCCGAACGCCACTGTCCATGAGTGCCGAGTCACAAAGGCTCTTGCTCCAAAGTGCTGCAGACCCAGCATCACATGAGAAACCACATGACAACTGGAGTCGGCTGCTGATGTGGTCAACTATTTTGCCGAGGCAGGGGGGAGTCGGAAGGAGATAAGAGAGAGGTGCCCTTCTCATGATTCCAGGAAGACAATTCCTAAAAATAACAATGAGAACAATGCACCTCTGAAGAAATGCTTGTGACTGCATATATACTTTTATTTATGCACACTTACATAGACTAAAGAGACCATGGATCCTTGAAGACATTTTGAGGATGCCGTACCACAGACACTAGCTGGATGGCAGCAATATTATTTCTAGTTTGTATTAGTCAAAGCTGATTCCACTTAAGTGGATTCCTGAAAAGCACACGCCATGTCTTCAGAGCATGATCAGGCGTGGAAAACCAATTCTATTATCTCTCCCTGCAATCTGTATCTGAACCTGCATTCTGAATAATTTATTTTTAGACGAATAAGATGCTTGGCAAGACCGCTCCTTTCTTCCGTGAGTGGTGCAAGCAATATTCAACCAAGTGGGAAATGCTTGTCCTTATGTAGGGAGAAGAGATGGCTTTCGTCATTTTCCAAAAAAAAATGTAATTTCTCATTTAAAGGCATACAAACACATAACAATAAAGGTCTCCTGCAAGTAATCATTTAAAACAAGTGAAATGTTTCTGCTTCATTGAATTGACATGCCTCTTATTTGCAGTTTGGCATCTCGTGCTGGCAAATGGTGGTGATATTTTTCTAACACTGTTCATGGATGCAGCTAGAGCCCTTAAGCCACAAAGATATTGCTACTTCTCAGCAAGGCGAGAGCAAACAATTGCTTTCTGAAGCGCCTCTCTGCAGAGGTGCTGCACTGCCAGGTACATTTTACATTAAGGCATGTAGGAGAGAGATGGCCTCAGGGTCTTGTAGATTCCGTCACTCATCCTGGAATTTTAAAAGCTGCTTATTTGGGACATTCCATCCATGATGTTAGAGGTATGACTTTTTAGAAAAATTGATCATTCCAGCTAACTAGAACCAGAGAATCATTAAACAGGGTGTAAGAATTGTGTCCAACTTGCATTATTTGACTGTGTAACTATCAAGGTACGTGGTCATTAATTTGTCCAAGAGGCACTTATCAGCCTCCAATTGTGTGTGTTTCAGGGACTGCCCTAGGTACTGGGGATCCAGTGGTGTGCAAGACGGCATGGTCTCTACCGTCGTGGAGCTCACAGTCTAGTAACTGCACACATCTCTTTTCCTTCGAAGACAACCTTTTCGCAATTTGGATACTCCAAAATCATTCAGGAAGAAACCCAGCAGTCACTTTTTCACTCTTTCCTTGTCATAATCCTCTACAAGCTCCCAAGTCCCATGGATTTTTTTCCTTACAAACTACCCTTGAATTTACAATGTTCTCTCCATTCCTCATTTCTAGAGTCTAAGCTCAGGGACTCTTACCCTCACACTCAAAAACCTTCTCTCTGGTCTCCCTCTTTTTGTTTCAGTCCATTTGGCAGCCTGCCCCCAAACTAAACTCACTAAACCATTATGTCCAGAGCCCCTGTCCAGATGGTCTGCACAACACTTTGTTCAACACTGAGGTTGGCTCCTTATTCTTTCACATTCATATGCTACCAGTAAAGACATCCTATTATCTGCTTTCACCTTAACTATTTAAGTAGAATGGTCTTTTCCTGATACTCTGAGTACATCACCCATGTGAATCAGAAAATAATACGAATAATGTTGGCTTACTTTTGTCAATAACTAGGCATAAAGCACTATAAGGGAGAGAAAGACACACGAGGCACTGTCCCTGCCCCCAGATAATGTGTAATCTATGGAACCTGTGTTACTTTTTCTATTGGTATACAACCATTTGCTATCTTGATTTGCTATCGTGTTTCCCCGAAAATAAGACCGGGTCTTATATTAATTTCTGCTGCAAAAGATGTATCAGGGCGTATTTTCAGGGGATGTCTTATTTTTTTGTCATGTACAACAATCTACATTTATTCAAACACAATCAAGTCATCTTCTTCTGGAACATCGTCATAACGTACTAAACGCGTCCGTCTGGCTGACGATCTTAACTGGGGCTTATTTTCAGGGGTAGGTCTTATTTTCAGGGAAACATGGTAGCTATCTCTTCAAGTTTTCGTTCCCATAAAAATAATAAATAAGTCAAAATCTGCCTAGCAATGAGCATCAGATAAGTCATGACATAGAAGGGCTAAGCAGGGAAAAATTACTTCTATGGAAATGCCAGGAAAGGTCCCGCAAAAACCCTGGGATTTTTCAAATTTGCAGACATTCACACATGTGTGATCAGGGTAGAGGGCGGAGTTTGGTCATAACAATAATAGCAATGGCATTAATGAAACACTAGTGCTTATTACGTGTCAGGGTCTCTTCTAAGTATTTACATCCATGAACCGACTATCTTACCAATCTTATGAGGGACGTATTGCTTTAATAAGCTCTTCTCAATGATACAGAACAAAAGCACAAAAGAGAAGTTGAATGAGTTGCCGAAGACCACAGAACAAGTATGTGGTAAAGCATGTCAGGCCGCTGAGGACACCTTCTTAATCACCATGCTGTACCACCTCAGAGCTGGAAAAACAGCGGGAAGGGCACCAGAGAGGGGAAACTACATAACTCTGCTTGGAGATGCATGAAGGGATCACTGTGGTTCAAGTAGGGTATTCGTTTCGTAAAAGTGGGACTAGATTGAGGAGAACCACATCATAAGGCTAAGGCATTTACCCTTATCATAAGGCATGAGAACCACCAAAATTTAGGATAATGATTCCGGGAGCCAGAGCTAAGATGGATGGGGTAGAAGGGAGATTGGATATAAGAGAGTGACACATTGGCATCTGCAATAGTCTGACTGTAAGCGGTTGGTGCCTGAACCCTGGTAGTGGCAGAAGAAAAACTGAGATGGATTCCCGAAGCTTTATGAAGAAAGAAATGACAAAACTGAGGTATTCTTGGGGCATGGAGAGAATGATGATAGTAAAGTCGACTTCCCGTTTGTTATAGCTAGATAAATAAAGCAAGCCACTCCTTGAGTTTAGGAGTTGTGTCATTCATCTGTTTCCCCAATAGCTAGCACAACACTTGATACGCTTTTTTGAAAAACGATGAATGAGTGAATGAAAGTAATGGAGGTAGAAATGGGAAAATTAAAAACAATGCTATATACAAGCAAAAACTCTACAGAGACTTTGGTATTTCATAGGACATCCAAGGGGAAAGATCCATCATGCAATTACACACATAGAAATAAAACTCATTTTCTCTTCCCACCTTTGGCCCACATTTTTGATGATACCTGCTTTCTCCCATCACACACCTCAGATGCTCCTCTTCAGGCCTATTTAGAATTGGTGGTTCTTGCTCCCCGCTGCTCCAGCCACCTCAATCTGTGCCTACCACCTGCAGACCCACCTCATCCAGGACTAGCTGCTAACCCCAAAGCTGCACTTACTGAAGCAATGAAATAAGTGTGCTAACACACTTTGCCTTTCATTTATTTATTTACTTAATTATTTAACTTATTTAGTTATTCATTTATGTATTTATATGTAGCAAAAGGAGAAACCACAGCCTTCTCTCACTCTCTTAGCTAACCAGAATGCTAAATTAATGAATGAACCTCATTTCTTAGGCAGTTAATGAAGGTTAATATGACATATTGCCTCTGGCTCTGGAAGTAAAAAGGGGTGTTATTGCCTCATATTATAGTTAGGGAAAAAAGTGTTAATAATCTTTCTCATCAGCAATAAAGAATTGGGCTTTTAATACCCAGATATATTTTAGTAAAAGGATAGTATATCACCTCTAAGTGGAGTTCAAGAGCAATGTTAGATAACTAGGGCATTTCGAGAGGCTGCTTACACTAGAGACAAAAAGGGAAAGAAAGAAAAAAATCATAGCCAAATCCAAATTTATTCCTGCATCCTTAAAGGGGAAAAAATGTAAATTTATGTTGGGGATTATTTTTCTTTACATTGCTATAGCTCAATTATAGTTAACTAATCTTTAAATATTAAGAGAAAAACTTGGATCTCACAAATAAATGATTCTGAGTAAATGGGTAATATGTGAGCAAGGGCATTGTTTTATTCAGTGACACTCACACAAATGTGTTTTGTGCACCGGCAAATGTAAGACAGTGTGTTATTGGAGGGGGATAAAATGAATGAGGCACTGTCTAGGCTCTTGAGGAGTTTCAGACACCCATGTCCAGGAAGATACTTCCCTTTCTTTGACAAAGGGGACCTATTGCTTTTGATGACAGTAAAGAATAGCAGGAGTTAGTAAAAAAACAAAAAAAATGGATATGGCTCTCGAAAGGAAGTCAACCCATCTAGGCCACTTTGAGGTCCTACCATGAAAGAAATAGCTTGGATGATATAAAAATTCAATGAGTGTAACTCTTAAGGACCATAGTAAATAAGAACGCTACACTTTATCTTTGGTCCTGGGAAATATTAATGACGTGATGATCATGTAGAGAAAGGAAGGGTCTATAGGCTTATTTAGTAAGTTGCTAGAGGACTTAAAATTGCATGCCATGTTTTCTAACTTCCCCAAAATGGATACTGAATTAACATTCGCTCTTCACAAAGCTGACTGACAAAGTGACTAATTGCTAGCTGCTGGCAGAGTACTGCTTTCCCCTCTTTCTGTTAAACAGTATTATTACCCTGGTCCATTTTACAGGGGCCAAATGACAATTTTAAGGTGGAAGGACTGTGTTTGTTCACCTGTGAGTGGTTTGACCTTAGACTTCGCAGAGCACTGTCAGGAAGTCAGTTTTTCCATGCGCTTTACAGTAAACAAAGACAGTGTGGCTGGGCTCCAAATGTTACAGAAGGTCAGGGACCAAACTGCCACAAAGACAAAGACCGCTTCCAGAAATTGAAACACAAAATAGATGTGAGCGCCATCAACATTCCAGACTGTGCTCCTGTCCATTCTGTGTTTAGCTCAAACAACGTGACACATACCCAGCATCAATGCATAATAGAAATAGAATCATAAAACCCCAGGTGCTGGAAAGCACCTTAAAAGGTCATCTGGTCCAAAGGCAAATCTGAATTGTGAATGCTGCCCTTTAAAATATTGCCTCCATGCCACCATTCAGGCTCAGAGGGAATACTTCCAGTGACTGGAAACGCAGTGCCCTGGGAGAGACAGGCCATTCCATCTCCCAAAGGCAGTAGCTTGATTCTTTAAAAGCCCTGAACCAAAGGTCTAATTCCACGCTAGCAGAAGCAGCAATGTAGTTTCTATTTCTTGGCCCTCTATTTAGAGGTTTGGGAGGTCAAGTCTAGTGTGTTTTCCATATGTCTGTCCTTCAGTTATTAGAAGGAATTGATCACCGCCCACTCAGGTTTTTCTTCTCTATCTGAAATATTTGCATTTCTTTAGCCACTACACTGTCATTTTTACTCTAGTCAACATCCCATTTCCCAGCCTATGAATACATTGCAGTTTATCAGTAGCTCTTTGACTGCCGTGTACCACATGGTCCAATGGTGGAACCACACAACGTCAACAGCACTATGGCCTCCCTCAGTCTAAGAGTCCAGATCTCAATGAGTGCAGCATAACCTGCCTTTGCTTTTGTGAGGTTACCAGTGAGTTACACTGGTAACTCACTGGTAACCTGTGCCTCTACTCACATTTTGTTCCACCTAAACCACAAGCTGCCATTATCAGATACTGACTGTGTGCAATTATCTGACCGTTTTTTGGTCTTGTTGTTCCTTTTGGTTACCACATGATTGGATTCTATGGTATTAAAAACACAAATAAAAAGGAGTAGTAGTAACTATCTTTGAAGGAAACATGGATGTACAGTTGACAATTGAACAATGTGGGGGTCAGGGGTGTCGGCCCTCTACACAGTCAAAAATTTGCATCTCACTTTTTGACCACCCAGAAACTTAACTGCATTTGGCCCTTCATACCCGCAGGTTTTGCATCTGCAGATTCAACCAACCGTGAATAAAAAACAGTATTTTCAATCTGTGGTTGGGAATTTGTGGATATAGAGTGCCGACTGTACTAATTGTCTACTGCTGACTAGAAGCCTTACCAATACCACAAACAGCCAATGAACACGTATTTTGTATGTTATGTGTATTGTGTACTGTATTCTTACAATAAAGTAAGCTAAAGAAAATATTAAGAAAATCATAGAAAAGAAAATGCATTTACTGTATTTGTTGAAAACAATCCACACACAAGTAGACCTGCATCCAGTTCAGACCCGTGTTGCTCAAGGGTCAACTGTATTTGGAAAAACACAACTTTCTTTCATGGGAAGACATATCACCCATGAGGGCATGAGTTCTTAGAAAGCCATGAGCATACTTCTGTTCGTTCTATACCACCTCAGCATTGCATAGAATGAAATACCTCTGATTACCACCCACTCAGGGTGGCCTAGTAGGCCTGGCCTAGTAGGAAGAATACTGGACTGGAAGTCCAAAGTTCTGGGTTCTGGGGCCCGTTTTCCAATGAACTATCTGTTTGTTATATGACTATAGGTGAGCAGTTTATCTTTTTTCAAGCTCTAGTTTCTTCAGCTGTAAAGTGAGAACCTCGACAATACGCATCCTGAGCCGCATAGCATTCGAACAATTTATGTTTATGTGGAATTTTAATTAAATTTATAAAATTGATTCTTTAATAGAATGGCATAAATAAAATGTCAACCCTTGGCTAAATTTTCCTATAGACTTTCACTGAAATTAGATAAGTTATATTAAATTGTCTCAAAGCAAGTGAATGGCACATTCACGAATCAAAAAGTTCATTTATGTCCAGAGGTATTTTTAAAAGAAGATGCCAATTAGGTAAATGAGGTCTCACTGGGGGCCCTTTACCCTCTGATAAAATAACGGTTTTTGAATAGGTGAACCAATTACTGAGATTCTTGGGGTAAGGAATAAAATAAATGTCATAATGTGATATCATCGCTTTCCCATAATCCAAATGTCTTCTTAAAATGTCTTTAATTAACTATACAGAGAGAACCTTTAGGTTGAAAAGATCTAGTTTCTTTCGCATTTGTAACTAGAGCCACGATAACAGAGGTGCTTGATGTCAATCAGCAGTTCTCACAACGGGAATACTATTCACATTCTTAGGTTGGAGGGAGGGGATGATGGCATTCCGTCCTAACAGAACACCAGCGCATCTTGAGATCTTGCATTAGAGTAAAATTAACTCTGTGATGAGATTCTAAGACACATCCAACCCTCCTAACATTAACCTGGAACAGCACAATAGTTGATCTTTTCGCTAAGTATGTATTAGACTATGTAATTGTTCTGAGATCAAAAGAACTGAAACTAAAAATTGGGAAGGTGGGCTTGATTTCATCAAAATCAGGGCCCAGTTTTGGCCCAGCCTGTCTCTGTGCATGTCCCTTTTCCATTCTGGTCTCAGCACCATCCTCTCTGTAAAACAAGGAAGGCTCTTCATGTCCAGGCTCTAATACTCTGCTTTCGTGTCAGAAGCTGTTTTGGCTTCTTAAGATCTTCTGTTTTCAATATGTAAACTACTCTGACTATGATCCTAGAGATCCACAAGTCATATTTTCTCCTAATTCATCTCATTTTTAAAAGCCTCACTGCAGAGCCCCTAGTATAAAAATATTGTGTTAGTCTCAAATCACTGTCTGGGAGTCAGGCAGAGAGTTCTCAAGCTAAGACCTTGGGCTCCTGAAGTAGAAGCCACAGCTATGCAAAGCATTTGTAGTTCAGACACAGGCAGTATTAGGGAAATGGACTGATGCTTTTTGGTATTTGCAAAATATACCAAGGTAGCAAATTGTTACATAATTAAGTGCCTAATCGCATTTGATGTGAACAAAAGTTGTAAACATTAGCTTATTGTCACCAATATAATAGAGACTCTAAAATGCAATTAGCACAAATGACCACATCTCCATTCAAGTAGTGAGGCAGACTTTTAGAGGAAACTTTAAAATAATTAAAATACCATGTTTAAGATGCCAAATAAATACAGATATATTACTGGCTGCTAAAGCAATGCAGCTTTCTCCAGCAATAGAAGAGACAGACACACATACACCAGAGACCTTCAGTTAGATTGAGCATCTCATCAGAACACGGTCCCCCTGCATTTGATGGCCTTTTCCACATGCCCCCCAAGATCAGTGCTATAGTGTTATGGTGTCTATAGGAATGTAAAGATATGGAAGGGAAGAAAAGAGTTCCAGAACCAGAAAGACAAGAATGTTTATTTTTCCATCCATTTACCTGAATGCATGGTTTATGTAGAATTCATTCCATAATGTCAAAAATTCAATTATGCTTTTTAAAAAACAGAACATGATAAAGGTTCTGTGTGATTTTTTTTTAAATGAACTGTGGCTCAATGGTGGACTTTTTCTTTATGAAAATAATTCACTTTACATTAAATATTGGATCTTGACACTCCTTCTCAATTCCCATACACATTTTATGCATACATGGATATTGCGTATAAATTTTATTAAGATTAAAAGTTATGCAATTTATGTAATTATATGAGTACATGAAAATATACAAATATATAGAAGAGAGAGTGTCAACATAGATCATTCATCTAAATTTAATAGAATTGGCTCTTATTTTTTTGCTGTTTCTTTTTTTAATTAAATTTATTGAGGTGACCATGATTAGTAAAATTACATAGGTTTCATTTGTACAATTCTTTAATACATCATCTATATATCACATTGTGTGTTCACCACCCAGAGTCAGTTCTCCATCCATCACCATATATTTCATCCCCTTTACCCTCATCTACCACCCCCCTCCCCAATCCTCTAGCAAACACTAAACTATTGTCTGTGTCTACGAGTTTTTGTTTCTTTATTTTTTTGTCTTCTTCCTTTGTTGCTTTCAGTTTTATATCCCACATATCAATGAAGTCATATGGTTCTCAACTTTTTCTTTCTGACTTATTTCACTTAGGGTAGTAATCTCAAGATCTATCCATGTTGTCACAAATGTCTAACTTTTGATACTCTACATTCAAAAGACAAAGAATTGTGAGGGCAACCAAACTAATTTTTTTTTGCAGAATCTAAAGAAAAATTTTAAATAATTATTCAAAAATGTTGATATAGTGACATAAGTATACCACCTCTTAGTATACCTACTTGGAAAGAACAAAGTTTTATTTGTATAGGCATACTAAAAAGATAAAAGATGAACTTGTTATTCTGTAGTTCCTGAGGCTATAACAGCCATATCTATTGGTAAGATGATCAGATGTAGTCAATATTATGAAGCTTTGGGAAAAGAATAATTCTAATAATATTAAATAATTATTACTTACTACATGCCAGGCACTGCTCTGAGCACTCCACATTTAATCCTCAGAAGAAAACCTATGAGTTAGCTACTATAGTTATCCCCATTTTATAGATGAGAAAACTGAGGAAATGTTAAGTAACTCGACCAAGGCCACGCAGCTAATAGGTGGGGGGAGACTGGTTGCAAATTCAGGCAGTTAGGCTCCTGAGTTCTTGTATCAGAGTCCATTACTCTGCCTCTTTTTTTCCTCTTTCCTCTCTCACCTGACCTCAACACTCCCAATACAAATCCATAGCAGATCTCCCTCTTGGTTCTACCCAGCTCTTCATGTTATTATGAAAACAACAGACAGCAAAATGCAAAGAAGAAAATATAACATTTCTAATGACATGTTTACACTAGTGATAACTATTAAAATGGCATCCTATAGAGGTTTAAAGAAAATTAAAGTAGGGCACAAAAGTTGACAAGTTTGTTTATGTCAGAGACACAGACTAAAAAAATATATAAATGTATAAATCAATGTGTGGGGCTGAGATATGGCTGGGTGCAACAGAGAGCCAGCTAGAAGGGCTAGATAAGGAGGAGGTGAGGCACATAAACCCAATGGAATCATCATACTGATGATGATGAATGTGCATTAAGCACCCATGATATAGAATCAGGCTTTCTAGTAGAACTTTAGAAACATTTTAATCTAATCTTTATAACTCTGCAAATCCACTATTATTATTTTGGTTTTACAGACGAGGAAACTGAGCCCCACTGAGGTTAAGTATTTTCCTCAAGATCCAAAAGCTAACAAATGACTGAGACAAGATTCATACCTTCCTGTGTTTGACTCTAGCCTGTGCTCTTGAGATTCTAGTCATAGTACAATAGGTCAAGTTCAAAGCATCATCTGAATGAAAAAAAGATCAGTAGGGAGGTCTGGGTAAACAGGGTCGAGACCGAGGCATCTGGGTCATTAAGGATGGCCCTGTAAAGCAGCATTGGGACCATGGGATCACAGATCAGAGTCTGCTTGCTCTTTGGTCATGGGCATCAGTCCTAGGCCCACGGAAAGTAAATGCCACCTCTGATTAGAATCAGAGTTGCCTGGATCATTTCAGAGCCCAATAAATACAATTAGCTGCTGCAAAGCCTTTTAGGAATTAATCAAAATGTAAGTAAAGACAGAACCTTATACCATGAGCCCTGATAAAGTCTGAAAACAAGGGAACTTGGGGTGTCTAAGAGAAATGCCCAAGATGTAAAATAGAAGCCAAACAAACGGGCAAACAGTGGGATAGAGCCCCATCTGTCATGGACTAAGTATGATGGGTCACCAACAAAAAGATGGTGAATTCTAGATAATAAGAAATGTTGATGAGATGGAAGAACCACCTGTTTTATGTAAAACTCCAAATAACCAGATCACAGTGGACAGCCACTCAAATAATGCCTTCATAAAACAGAGTATTATTGAGAATAACTCAATTCACAGGGAGCTTAAGGCAGCCGGTACTAGATAGCCTGTCAGGGGAAACAGAACGATAATTACAGAAAAGAATCATCTCCTCAGAAAAACAAAAATTAATCAAACTAAGTTGGTAAAGTGTATCTTACAGACACATTGTCTGGACTCATGCATTCAAAAATACGGTTTTTGATTTTCTGCCAATTTATTTAGCTAATTTAATGGTTTTGTCCTGTTACTTCTGAACTGGATACACTCTGTGACTCATAACAGTTTAGAGTCTTTCTAGTTTCTTAAAGAATCTTCAGAAATTCATAATCACAAAAAATAGTTATTTCCCCAAAATAAAGCAAAGATGTAATGTTTTCTGTGTCTGTTACAGAAAAATCACTTTTAGAAATCCAAATAACTGCAGTTGAGATATTTCTTGATGAAACACAAATAAATGATAAATTACACAGAATAGCACTGAGATTAAATTGAAACACTTTACACACACAAAAAAAGTTTAATAGTTTTTAAATTTTAGAATTGTTTTGGATATATAGAAAAATTGAAAAGATACCGCAGAGAATTCCCAATATTCCCTATTAACATCTTACTATATATATCACAATGAATAACTGATGCAGTATTATTAACAAAAGTTCATACTTGACTCACATTTCCTTACTTTTTACTTAATGTCCCTTTTCTGTTCCAGAATCCCATCTAGGACACCCCATTAATTTGTCACGTGGCTTTAGTTTTCTCTTGGATATGAGTTTCTCAGGCTTTCCTAATTTTTGATTATGTTGATAGTGTGAGGAGTATTACTCAGGTATTGTGTAGCATGACCTTCAGTTTTGCATGATCTGATGTTTTCCTTATGGGTTCGGGGGAGGTGAAAGCCACAAAAGTGAAGTGCCATTGCCCTTCTCATCACATATTAGGGGTGCATAGCCTAACATGCCTTATTGTGCTGATGTGAACCTTGATCACCTTGTTCTGGCAGTGCTTGACATGTTTCTCCCTCATAAAGTTCCTCTTCTTCCCCACCCTCCTTCCAATTCTCCACGCTGTGCTCTTTGGGAGGAAATCACCATATGCAGCCCACACTGAGGAGTAGCAAGTTATGTCCCACCTATCTGTCGGCAGAATATCTACATACATTATTTGGAATCTTTCTGCAGAGGAAAATTGTCACTTCTCCCCCATTTATTGATTCAATCATCTTTATGTTAGTATAGATTTATGGATATTTATATTTGGGGCTAGAATCCAATATCATCATAATAAAGAAAATTTTGAAAAGAGATTTATTCAAATTCATTGGCCAAAATGGGCCCTGCATCTTTTGTCTCCTGGCTGAGTAAAGAGATTGTGAGTGGAGCCAAATGCTTGGATGTCACATACATCTTGAAGACTAAAATGCTGAGGACCATCTGGGAAAGACATGTCTGCTATTCTAAATCACAGAGAAAATGGGGAGATACCCCTCGTTCCAGGGGACTTTTCCCTTTATTTCTGAGATAGCAAGGATAAAATGCAATACACAGTCAGTGGCTTTAAAGTTAAACATGACTAGATTACTGAAATTCTTAAGGCAGAAGTAGGTATCACACAATCTGATATACTGATTACATGTATTCCTTGGAAGTACAGGAATATAATTGGGAGTTATAGGAACACACTATATATTTTACATTCTTACTCTATATTGTTCACTAGCACAAAATAACTTTATGCATAGAATGCATGATGAGACTTGATAATAAAGAAAAAGTCCATGAAAGCAGTGGGGACTAAAGGATGCAGAACACAGTATAGACTAGAAGGAAGTAAGGACCATAAAAAGATTTTATTAATTCATTCAACAAGTATTTCCATAGCACCTGCTATCGGTCAGCAACCATGATTAAAGTCTGGGTATATTATGCTGAGTAAAAACAGTTACAGATTTTTGCTCTCATGCAGTCCATTGGGAAGATAGACATTAATCATATAATAGAACTATTGAAACTTGAGCAGGAAAGGAATAACTCAGCAGGCCTGGGAGCTTAAAGCCTACACTTTCCCCAAATCTTCCGGAATGGCCCCTGCCTGGCACCCAGGAGATGGATGACTTGTGAGTCCTTGCAGTATCCCACCAGATAAGAGTGTCTTTGTATGCCTGAGGCTTTGAGCCACACCAGGAAGTTTATGCTAATGATGGGATTTATGGCCAACACCTATTTTACTATGCCTGAGGCTTTGGATAACACTATATTAATTTGACCTCTAGGGACCTGGAGATGGAGTAGCTAAGGTGTTTCAGGCTTATATGCCTGACCCCCAATTAAACACCACGGCCATTAAGGCGTGAGTGAGCTTCCCTGGGTGGCAACACTTCACATATGTTGTCACACATCACTGTGGGAAAATTAAGGGCTCTACTTGCGGCTCCACTGAAAGAAGACAACTGGAAGCTTATGACTGGCCTCTCTTGGATTCTACCCATGCACCTTTTCCCTTTGCTGATTTTAACTGGTATCCTTTCACTGTAATAAACGGTAACAACGAGTAAAACAGCTTTCAACAGTTTTCTTGAGTCTTATGAGTCCTGGTAAATCACTGGGCCTGAGTGTGCTCTTGGAGACCACCAACTTAAACTACAAGGAAAATTTGAAAGAGAAGAATACAGTTGGAAAGAATACAGTTTATGGGAGTTACCTGGAGTAGATAAGGAGGTCAGAGAAGGCCTTCCTGAAGAAGTGATGTTTGAACTGAGATCTAATGGGTGCATAAGAATTTATTTGTAAATGGGGCAGGACTGAGGAGAGCTTTCCAGAAGGGGAAGTACACAAAGTATGTACACAAAGTATGTACACAAAGTATATATATGTAGCTGAAAGAGGATGGTGTGGCTGGAATTTACGGAGAAGCAGAAGGTGGGATGCAAGATGGGCTAGAGAGTTCTCAGAGGCTGGACTGACAGGCCATATAAAGGACTTTGATGATTATCCTAAGATTAATAACAAGCCATGAAAAGGTTTAAAGTAAAGGGGAGATCATCATGTTGGCCTTTGGAAATGAGAATTGTGGCAACAGAGTGGGGAATTTAATTTGGATGATGAGTACACTGAGTGAACACTGGGTGAACTCTTTTAATCATACTCAAGAAATGACAGTATCTCTAGCTAGGGTGGTGGCAGTGAAAACATTGACAAATGGAAGCTTTAATTGTAATTTAGTGGGTCAAGTTGATTGGGCTTGATGATAACATGGAAATGAGAGAATTGAGAGAAAAGAGGAATTATGGTGGGTGTGGGGGGCATGGTCTATTTTTCTGGCCTTTGCAAATGACAAGATGGTTGAGCTACTCGTGAAGGCTAGAAACACTAGTCTGGAGTGACCAGACTTTTTCTGGCTAGGAAGCACCAGAATTCTATGTATGTGATCTCGGATACATTCCCTCTGATGTGTCTTTGGGGCTGGCAGTGGAGATACTTATAGACAACTGAATATGTATGTAGGTAGATAATATTAATTCAGATTTCATTCACAAATTATAACTAAGGATAAATCTCCAAGGCGCATCTACCATGTGTCAGGCATTGCTTTAAGTACTTTACATATACAAACTCATTTTATCCTCACAAAAACTATATGAGACAGATATAATTATCTTTAATACATAATGAAACTGTTAGAAGTTTAGCTGCTTGCGTAAGTCACACAGCTGGGACAGGAACTCACACACTCTGTCCCTGGGACGTGTGGTCTAAACTACCTCTCATAATAAGCCAAGCAAGGGGATAAAACTAATTTTGGAGATAGTAGGAAGTAAAACAGAAGAGGTATTTTGAGGGTACCAACATTAAATAACTGATTCATTGCAGATGAATTTGAAAATATAGAAATTTATATATATATATATATATATATCCATAAAATGGATACCTGTTTTCTAAGGATGTATGAGAACAGAAGAGTTGAGAAGGTTATATGACTAAAGTACTCTAGAAGCCAAGAGGAATTAGTATTAAAACAGCTCATATTTTTAATGCTATAACGATGTTTACTAAGAAGAGGACTATGGGATTGACAATAGAAGGTCACTGTAAACTTAGAAAGAACTGTTTGATGGAGTGATGAAGACGGAAACTAAATTACAGGAGTAACTGGAATGCAAGGAAATGAAGAGAGAGAAATATTTTCAACAAATTTGGCCATAAAGGGGAGGAAAGAAAGCAATATCTGTAGGGGCACATGGAGTCACGGAATAGTTGTTTGTGTGTATATAAGATGGGAGAACTTTAGTCAAAATTTAAAATCAATGGAAAGAATCCAGATGAGAGGACATCATTGAGTATACATGATAAAAACTGGTACAGTGATGGTGTAAGCTTCTTCACCAGTAAGGATGGGACTGATGTGAATCAAATAGTATAGTCATGTATATTCAGAGAGAGCCAGTGAGTAAAATGATACTCTTCGTAATATATTTCATAGAAACTAGTAATAAATCCAGGCCTGCCTACTTCTCCAGTTTGCACTCACACCATTCTCACATTGGTTTTTTTTTCTTCCTCTGACTATCTCTGCCTTCTTGCATTACTCAATATGCCATGTTCTTCTCCTTTAGACATTTCACACATGCTGTTCTTCTGACTGAGAATGACCTACCATCTGCCAAATGCCCCACTTCTTCATTCAGTTTCTAGCTTGGTAAAGATGCTCAATAAATACTTGTTGGATGAATGAATTGTGTTCCAAACACTTACTGAAACTAAAAGCCCTCTGAAAATCAATATGATTTTGGATATTTGCTTCACTGTGATTCTGGCTTTTGATTACCAATATAATATTTTCACCAATAAAAATTCGAATCATATTTAAAGAAGATGTTGGAGTGTACCAGGCATCTTGACTTTATATATTTAGCTATATTTTTAGATCCAGACACATATTCATCACTCTCACAAATACAGAAACATTTGCATATGCCATCTTATTATTGTATGAAAAAATAATATTTTCAAGCAGACACATGCCTGTACTTAGCATGTTAATGAATTCTCTCCTACTAAGTAACATAGAAGCCAAATTCTAATCAGAATGTCAATCTATTAATTTACAATGAGATACAGAACTGTCAATTCAACCAGACATTCTTGTCAATCTGACTGATGCCTATTTTCATTACAGACAAGCTTTAACTACAAGTTGATGAACCTTCTATAAAAATGTGGATGGAACCAGAAAACGGACTAATGGCTTCCACAAATGTGTGGGAGAAGAAATATTTTTCAAAATGGCACAAAGGAATTGGGGTGGGGGAGGGTGAGGAACTCCTATAACTTGATTGTCTTGGGACTACAGGATCCTGTCTGATATGTGAGTAGTTAGAAGACCTTAAAAGTTTCCTTTAGGGGGCAGTCAGTTAGCACAGTTGGTTAGAGCGCTGTGCTCTTAACAACAAAGTTGCCGGTTTGATCCCCACATGGGCCACTGTGAGCTGCGCCCTCCACAACTAGATTGAAACAACTACTTGACTTGGAGCTGATGGGTCCTGGAAAAACACACTTAAAATAAATAAAAGCTTTTTAAAAAAAGTTTCATTTATTTGTGGGAAGTACTCTTGATATAAGAAAGTCACGTAGCACAGTTGTTGAGACTGTAGGCTCAAGAGCCTCTGAAGGTGGGTTCAAATCCCAGTTCTATAATTGAATTGCCTCGTAATAAGCAAATAACTAGGGCTTGTCCCTGAACCTGTCTAAGTTCTATATAACATATAGATACTTCAAAGTCAAGGGTACCTCAAAAGTCATTTTGAAGATTTATGAGAACAAGGCAGACGAAGCTTTTAGCATAGACCTGGAACATTAACAGATGTTCAATTTACCATTAATTTTTCTGGTAACATTCAAGTCCTTTATTCAGGAATTTCTCTCTACCAGACTATGCTTAAATGGGCATCAACAACATTTGCCTTTGTGACTTTCCTTTCCTATACTTTCTTAAGTCACTAACTTGGTTATATTTACACAGCCTTTCTCAAAACAAAGTACAATACTTTGATTATGTTTCTGATGAGCAAATTATATTTTCCAGTCCTGCCTCACTTCCCCCCCCCCCACCAGAGACCACCTTGATTAGAATTTAGGGATTTTGTAATGTCTTGTGTCATATATTTACAGAAAAATTTTGGTTAACTGTGACTCATATAAATCAGAACCATTTTGTGGAGATTTATTCAATTTAACTCTCAACATACGATCTTGTACCCTAGTTACTTTCTTATCACACCCATATATTAACAACATTGCTTAAATGTCTTTGAAGAACTAATATGGAACCAGATAGTAGCACCTTTGAACTGATATATTGGAATCAAGACCCTCCAAAAATTATTCTTGCACAGATATTGCTGAGAAGGAAGCTTCATTCTGTTAGGATTGTCAATGATGAATTGGGACTCAACAGGGGTAGAACAATGGATAACTGATGTATGCAGAGCCAGTTCTGGAACGCAACAAGCAGGTGGCTGGTTCTATCTGTAATTGCATCAGCACCATCAAAATGGCAGAAAAGATAAGATGCTGAACAATCACAGGAGAGCTGTGAGCAGAAACCTAGGAGGTACCAATAAACAAGAGTTCGAGTACAACAGAGGGAGTGGGGATCTGTATCCAGAGGATTTGCTTGTTTTTCAGGAAGTAGGAAGGGGGCCTTGACCAATCTATCTTGTAACAAAGCAATGTTAACAGGAGTGTGCCCATTAGTTCATACACTCAACTTCTTAAATGTGCCAAAAAGCCCTTGCAACAGAGATGATTAATTATCATTATGGCATATGACACTCAATAATCTAGGATATGTAGGAGTTTCATGGACATGATCAGACATCGTGAGAAGTCCCTCAACTCTAACATACTCCAGGATACAATGATGCAAGCCTTCGAATATCCATCCAGGAAAAAAAGAATAATCCAGCTTCTAGCCTTGTAGCATTTATAATACTAGACTCCATTCTATTACAAAGAAAATACATTGAGGTGGCCAAAACTAACATAAGCAACTTCAGTTTCAGAGAGTAAAGAATAGCCTCATGACAAGCCTGAGTTGTTGGTGACAAGGTATGAAGGCAGAATTTTGATGTGGATGTTTCATAACAGGACGCTTTGTAGGATGAAATGAAGTTTGAGCAAAGGTTCTAGAAAAATAGAGTGACTTAGATCTAAATTCCATCTAATCAAGCCCAATATTAAATCATCTAAAAAGGAAAGGAAATCTTTAAGTATTCAGAAACAGTAACAACAAAAGCAGAATGCCCATCACCCAATTAATCTACCAACACAACCAAAAAATTAGTTCCTTTCATGTTTTAGGAGCCTTTAGGAAGAAAGTGATTCCAGAAAGAAAATTAACTCTTTCTATTCCTATTTTCACCTTGTTTCCTTCTTAGATTTTTCATCAAAATCTGAATAAGAATGCCTATGATTTCTTTCTCTACATAGATATAGGGCCTAAAATGAAACAGTGATGATGGCTTGGTAGATCAGAAGGTGACAAGATACTATGACTTTTTGCTGGTTTCATGGTATCTAGAAACTATTTACCAGGTTGACTTAAGATAAAGTATTAATATAGATTATTAAGCACTACATTTCTTTTAGAAAAAAATGTAACTTTTAATAATATAACACTTATGGTTCTGACAAAAACTCCATAAAAAGTAATTTACCTTCTCTGTGATCCACTTTTCTCATTAACAAAAAATGTTACTAAGACAGTAATAGCAGAAAAAAATATATTTCCCTAGGACACATCTTGTTAATAAATTACCTAACAAATCTCAGAAAAGAGGAAAAGATCCATCATTTTTATTAAAATGTGCCAGTGTGAAATTTAAGGCACATAGATATCAATTGCCTTGGTCTGATGATTGTCTTAACCATTAGCAAGAGGGGGAGTGAGTTACCTGGGGGACGGGAGTGAAGAGCTCTCTCCTTATGTAATATGCAAAGTTGTTGCTGGAAAGTTTCAAAATACTACATTTTCATGGAAAATTGAAGGAGGATGTCACATATCAAGTACACTGAAGCTCCTGTCAGCATACTCAGAATTTACCTTTCTTTTCAAAGGTATTTCAAAGAAAATATATTTTGTGCTTATATATGCTAGTCATCTTGTTTCATAAAATAGATCCAAGCCTCTCTCCTAGTGTACAACATATATATTACAACATATATTTCTTATGATAGGCACTTACGCAGAATGCATCGTGCTGGGAAATTCGAAGATAATAACTAATAATCAAAGGAGTTAGAATCTCTTTGAAAGAAGGAATCAGAAAACATTGATTTGTTTTGTTTGATCCAGAATGTGATCCAGAGTGTCGTTTATATCCTCATGCCCAAAGCTGTGAGATTCTGGTTCTCAGAAAGCACGTTTTGAAGCACCATGTTGGGCACTGAAGATGCTCAGATAACGGGTTTCCAATTCCCTGGCCTCTCATGTTGTTTGGGGGAGGAATTAAAGAAGTTAAGATACAGAGTTCATGTAACAATAGTCAAGGACAGAGTTGAAGCCATGACTAACTCTACCTGGGGCCAGGGAAAATGTCGATGAAAGGGTCATGGCTGAGATGGATCTTGAAAAATAAATAAAAATCATCCATGTAGACCAGAGAGGACTTCACTTCAGGGAATAAAACTAGCACCATCACACATTTGGGGAATTGCAAAGAGCTCAAAAGGCTCTTATACGTAAGGGAAATTCCAATGAAGGCTTTTATAATCCAAGTGACTTGGAATTTAACCTATATGGGCAGACGGAAGGAATATACAGAAGGATATTCAGTAGTAGAGAGTGGTATGAGCAGGTTTTTTGTCTTAGGACATATTAACAGATATTTTTGGAACTCCTGTGCAGGTTGGACCAGAGTGGTGAGAAATAGGTGACAGAGAATGTAATTAAGAGAAAATTGTGATAGCCCAATTATATTTGTGAATTATAATTGAGAGAATTTGGTATATCAATGAATGTAGGAGAAGACACAGGAGGATCTGTTAAGAGCCTGGGTCGATGTTGAACATCTTTTTATACGAGTACATCTGTTGGGCAGCCGTATGTCTTCCTTGGAAAATTGTGTATTCTGGTGCTCTGCCCATTTTTATATCAGATTGGTTGTATTTTTGTTGTCAAGTTGTATGAGTTCTTTATATAATATTTTGGATATTAACCCCTTATCAAAAGCATTGTTTTGCAAACACTTATTCATAAAAATATATGTGCCACTATGTTCATTGTAGCCTAGACATGGAAACAACCTAAGTATTCTTTGACGGATGGCTGGATAAAAACGGATAAATAGAATACTACTCAGCCATTGAAAATATGAAATATTGCCACTTGTGACAATATGGATGAACCCTGAGAGTGAAATAAGTCAGACGGAAAAGGATAAGAACTATATGATTTCGTTTACATGTGGGATACAGAACAGAAAACAACAAATGAACAAACAAAACAAACAAACAATCTCATACAGACAACAGAATGGTGGTTACCAGAGGGGAGAGAAGTAGGGAGGATAAAGGGTAAAGGGGGTCAAATATATGGTGACAGATGTACACTAGACTTCAGGTGGTAAGCACACAATAGAGTACACAGATGTCACCTTAGAAAGCTGTACATATGAAATTTACATAATGTTATGAACCAATGTTACCACAATAAATTAAATTTAAAAACTGTAAAAAGAACCACTGTGAAGAGCAATGCTGCTACCTGAGAGAAAACACGACATAGGGACAGGAGTGGTTTGGAGCTGTATGCCACAGAAGATGATGCCATCATTCAAGAAGTAAGATTTTAACCATATTTTAGTCTTTGGTGCCTTTGAGAATCTCATAAAAGCTATGAATCCTTTTCTCAGGAAGATACACATATCCAAACCTATCCCATGGAAGTAGGATATGATGTTAGGGCACTCACAGTTCACCTTTGAAGCAACTTCTTTTAAGAATCTCCTAACACAGAATAAGTAAAGAAGAAAACTAAAGCTGAAAGCCTGAGGGATACTGTCACTACAAAGACTGGTAAAGAAGGATAATTTGGCAAAGCAAATGAAGGATGAATAATCAGACAGTTAGACTGGAAGCCGGGAGAAAATAACATGCGTTCAAGAAGGTTGCAAATTTCCAGAAGCACGAAATACCAAATGTTCTTAAGAGGTTACATGGAATGAGAATTAAACATAGGCCACTGGTGTTCATTGGTCTGTAGATTTGCTGGTCCAGGAGCCAGACGCTTGTACTAAGGAAAGGAGAAAGAAGAACCAGAATCTACGCAGACACACATTCAAGAAAAATGGCAACTGGGAAATTTAAATGAGTAATAAAGATAAGACATCAGATTTTTATTGACTGGTTATGCATAGGTTAGGGGGAAAACCTTAAGCATCTTTACGCTTGAAGAGAAGAAGCAGAGGTGTGAGAAAGATTGAGATAAAGAAGAGAAGAAAACAATTCAATAATTTAATCAGGTTATTTTTATACAGAAATGCAAGATTTTCTATGAGCTAGAACAGAAAGAAAAAATCTTCCAGCTATAGATAATAGTATATATGATGGAGAGAGAAGATGGAGGAGATTGTACCAGATGGTATTTATCTCTGTAAATTACACAGAAAGGTCACATGTTGAGACGGTATGTTACATGTTTAATGGTGAAGGTGAAAAAGGTAGGCTCATATTATAGATAGTTGTACACTTTCTTTCTTTCACAATATGCCAAATAATTAGCACAATTCGTGGCACATAACAGAAGCTCAATAAGTGCACATGAAATGAATGGCTTCAATTTGAAGAATTTAGGCACATAGCAAAGTGTGGATCAGCTGACATGTTAAATGAGAATAAAAGCTAAGCAGGGAAAAGTAAAAAGTGTTGTAAATATTTTTAAGGTGTCCAAGAAAAGAAAGCCCAGAAGTACTGTAATTTATTTATATGCTCCACTGCAGCGCTTGGAATGACCTGCAGTGATCTTTGGAGGAAAAGATATACAACCTTCTCAGGCACTGTTCAACTCTTCTGTCCTCAGACATCCTTAGAAAAACAGGTATCCATTTAATGAATAAGTAATTACTGACAGTTGGCAGATAAGACATGTAACTTTCTTATCCAACACCCAATACTCTTCAGAAGAGATGGACAACACAGAAAAAGTGAGTTAATTACACTGTCAGTTGGTCACCTGGCTTTGCAGACACCATAAAAGAAAAAAGCCAAGCAAGCAGACTTCACTGGAACACACGTCGGTGGAGATAAATGAGAGGGCTAGGTCATCTGTGCTTCGTATCCTACAGATGACTTTCTCATGTCTAAAACCATTCAAATCTGAAAACAAAAATCCCTCTCAAATCTAAACTAACGGCCACTGAACAAAGGGGAATAGAAGGTATATTATTAAATCTCTTCTGATGAAAGCTATTGAACTGGATTCCCAGTCATTCGGGCACATGATGGGTTGCAGATGCTGTGTTCAGGTGTCATCTGAATTCACATTATATCTAATAAATCACAGTATGTTAACTTGTCCTATTAAAACTGTATTCTACCTTTCCAGGTCTGAATAATTTGTATAAAATTGATTGCTCCAGTTCTCACTAGAAGCTCTAATTGCATTCCTGGTATAACTTAAAATGATAACCTTATCTTAATTAGTAGCATGATGCAGAAATGCTTTTGAAATCCTCCGAGAATTAACCTGAATTTTTAAACAGAAGCCCTGGGGCTTAAAAAAAAAAAAAAAAAAACAACTTGAAAAAAATATTCCTGTTGAATACGTGAGGCAATGTTAATTTATCAGAACTAAAGGAAGTAATCACATAGTGAGAGACTACGCAACGCAGCTAACACCTCCTCCAATCAAGCAGTTTGCATTTCTCTTTGCAGAATCACACACAGTGTAATTATAAGGCCTAGGTCTCCACTAGGCGCCCACTGATCCTCGGTGCCCACAGAAGAGTCTCTCTCTGGTTATTCTAATGAGACTCACCCTCCTTAGTAAGTGGAGTGCTGCAATTGTGGAAATGAGCGGACAAACAAATTGGGGATATGTACTGACTTCACAGGGAATTAATCACTATACAGATAACCTCCCGTCCTCCCTTAGGTTCCACACCAGGCTTCTCACCACCCTCATTCCTGCTTCAATTAATTCTGGCTTTCCTCATCCATCCTAAGCTTTCTAACATTCTTGTCTGACCCGCCGATATTTGCAATGTCTGAGTGAAATTCCAAAAGGAAAATGTTCCCTGTAGGAGAGGCTATACTCTCTGTGTGTATATTTTCCACATTATCACTCTAGTAAAGAAATGTACACTGGCTCACTGATGGTAATCATTATCTAACAGAGCATACCAGAACACATGGAAATTAACATTTCCTTTACCTTAAACTATATGACGGCAACATAAAAAGAGTTTGCAGTAAGTCATCATTGTAAAAACCCAAAATAGATGTTAAAGATTCTCCCATACAGTGCTTCAAATTGAAGGGTCTTCTAAGCAGCGTGGCATATAGCCTCAAATGTCCAGCAAAGAAATATATTAAGTAGACCTTATTAATCATCCCAAATTATAACTATAGCCACCTCCAGAAATGTCAAGTACATGCTATTTATAAAAGGACTATTCTCCCAGATTGGTCTCTGAGGTCTGTGGTTTCTTTCTCTAAGCTGGTACCACTTGGGGAATAATTGTCTTCCTATATATAATGCAGTTTGACATTTCCTTATTTGAAAATGAGTATGGTTCAATTTTTTAAAAATTATTTTCTCTCTACTAGAAGTTAAGGAACAGTTTTGTCTAAATGTAAGAGACTAGAGCTAGTAGAAAATACTGTAGTAGGATATTATCATTAGAATTGAACATAAAAATTAGTGGAAATAAAAGAGGCATAAACACATCTAACATTTAGGATTGTCATACATTGAAGTTCTATCTAGTTTAATTTATAAGCATAAAAAAAGTAAAATTAAACATGAGGAAATAGGTGCATACTAACATTAGCTCAAAAACAACCCTTTTTTATAACTGTATCTTCTTTAATGGCATTAAAACACTTTTAAAATATCTACTATGTGCAAGGAGTTATGTTTTGTAATTGATCTGAAGGTAAACTACTCTTAGAAAATAGTAAGGTATCCTTTTATGTTGAGCTTATCTTCAATAAAATATGGTTATTTCAGAGAAGTAGTAATGTGTGGTACATACGGGCATATATTTACATGAACAAATCATCCATACCTTGGAAATCCCATAAAAGTATATATCACCGAGCACGTTTTTCTCTTATTTAAAATTCTATCTCTGGGCTTGAGTAAGGAGATTAAAGACTAAACATATATTAGCACTGGGATAATTCAGCCTGAAAAACCCCAGTGGAAAAGACATTTTAATCAACAGATAATTCAAATTGAGTGACCCCAAATCTGTTTAACAAGACTGTTTGTTCTAAAGAAGGAAAGCCCTCAGATAATTTAACTTGCTTTTAGTTTCATTGGTGTGACAACCACATACTGATAGCATCTTCAGGTTACAAACCCTAAGTCTTTTTACCATTGCAGTTATAGTCTCATTTACAACGTTAATGTGCTAAACAGGGACTGCATAAATATCTTCAATTATCTTCAGACAGCCTATGCAACATTGCTGCTAATTCTAATGCCCAGCAAGAATAATCATCATAACCTCTGCTGTGATCCCAACAAGGATTCTTCAAGCTCCTTATAAATGCATTAATCACCCCTATGAAAGCCACTGCTTGCTTTTAACAAACGAAGATAATGTATGTTACTGGGATTATACCACTACATGCAGAATCGTTAGACAAAGATAGACCAGAATTTATGATTAAGCCTTTGGACAGCAGGGCACCATTTTAACCATAAAAATCACAATCTGCAAGGATAGTGGCCAAAGCAGAGGACCCATTAAAGACTAATAATTAGCATCAATCAAGGTGACACTACTGTTGACATCTTTATTACTTTAAATACACTAATCAAATACTCCTGCATTCAGATGGAAAGATTGATAGACAGCTAGACATCCCTATGGAGAATAATTTAAAATGATCTGTTCAGAGGGTAACAAGAACAACAACAACAAAAGCATTGGTACTAGTCAAGGGTGATGGAAACACAGCTCTGAACTGGAAAAACTCTGAAATGTACCTACCTACTGGGTGGTCAGGATTCTCGTGTGGCTGCTTCATCACCAAGCATTCCTCCAAGTAAACACATATTTGTATGTCACTTCTGTGCAACCCATTGGACTTGCTGAATTCGGATGAAAAAACAACACAGAGGAATATAAGCTTCAGGCTGCTGGGTCAGGTAACTAAACAGCCAAGCACTCAGCCCAGCATTCACTCAGTTTCTAGCCCTCTCCTTCCATGTGCACATGCAAATGAAAGATGAAGGGAGAGGTGAACTTTGTGTTACTACATAGTTAAAATGCAGGCTGTCCAAGGGGATCACTTCATAGACTGTGTAGACGCATGACCAATGTATTGTACAGCTGAAGCGGAAGTAGAATAATGATATATGTCAACTATAAGAAAAAAAAAAATGTGTGTGTGTGTGTATCAATGGAGGTGGAGTATAGCATAAGGAAGCTAGTCAATGGTATTGTAATAGGTATATAAGATGTCAGTAGATTGGGAGAGGGGGGGTTATCACTTTGGGAGGGGTGCAAATGTCTAACTATTATGTTACTTTGTATACCGGAAACAAACAAACAAACACATAAATAAAGTGGGGTGGTGTCAATATCTAATTGCATCAGTGCTCAAGTTCACGCCACAGACTCTAAAATATGCTGTTATTATTACTGTACGTATACATATTTCAGTCTTAATGAATAAGACGCTGCTGAGCATCTATGCCACCCCTTGAGCCCATATGGCATTATATCTTAATGACTGTAATTTTCTAAAAGGTGCTCTTCTCCAGTTTCTGGCAGTTCAATGTTCACAAACTGAATCCTTGAGGTTAAGGGCACAGACCACAAAAAAAGAATGTAAAGTCGTTTTCAGATTATAGTCTGGCTTGGCAGCAATTCAGAATTATGGATGACGATTTGGCAAGTCAGCTCCCAAGGGGGCAACTGCATCTTTGCCAAATGAGATTATAATGGCAAAGACTTTCATTATGAAGATGACAAGCCCCAACAACCATTTGGCTCCAAAGTTCAACTTTATTTATAGGTTCCTTAATTAGTGTATCTACCACGAGGTTTAAAATGTATGTATTACAGTCTCTCTGAATTAGACACCTGCTTCTTGAAAAAAAAAATTGCATGTGCCCATCAAAAACTGGACAGAGATGAATCAGTGGAAATTCCCCACCGCTTCCTTCCAAGCAGTGAGGAAAGGACTGAAAAGAGGATGGATGTCAGAGCTAAAACAATTGGAAGGAGCCAATTACTCAAAATACATTGTCCACAAGTCACTGAAATAGTAGCAGCTAACTCAAATGCAGTTCCATTTTTAATTTCATGCTTAAAGGAAGATTTTTCCAATATAACATGATAGCCTCACGGAGGCAAAGTAATAAGAAAAATGCTGCAATTGGACTATTGGAAATCCCACTAGATTAAGCCAATATTTATCAAATCAGTCTTTCTAAAACTTTAGGCTGCAATTTCTAAAAGGTTCCATATTCTGACCTTTTCTCAAATCAAGACAGCAAACTCTTCTGGCTCTTAAAGGAATAGGAGCCCATTTCACTTTACAGTTTACTGAGTTATTTTATACACATTAACCTATATGTAACTCTGTGAGGTAGATATGATTATTCCCACTATATAGATGAGATAATAGACTAAGAGAAGTTAGGGGTCCTTCGAACGGACCCCTGGATGGAGGTCTGCTGGCTCAGAACTCTGTGACTCAATACTCAACACCTCTTCACTGTACTGCTGAGCCTGACTTGCCTTCAAATGTTCTATAACTTTATTAATTAAGGAAAGAAACCACAAATTATAGATGATGATTACCTATATTAAAGACACATTTTAAAAGAGTAACTTAGCAAGTAAAAGCTGTTCACAGAGAACCAGTGAAATGTATAATGAACATGAGAGAATCCTTCCAGTCTGAACATCGGTTTGCTTTGTTTAGAGATTGGTCATCTTTCTACCCTACTCCAAGATTTTGTTTTTCACTATTAGGAGTCATTTGATTCTCACTGACGCACAAGGAGTGGGGGCAGGTTGTGTAATATTGTGTGAGGCTGACCTTACCACTCATGGAAAAATTGCCAGCCAGACACAAAGTGTCAGCTAAGAATGACTCAAAGATGGGCTCCACAGTATCAAAGACCTTTATGTTGAATCCTTAACAAAGGAGCTTAGTGTAAACAGGACTTCAGGGCTGGGAAATGACACAAGAAGAGGACAGTCACTTCCTCATTAGAGGACATGGCTTTTGCCAAAATTTGTTGAAATGTGTATACAATATTTCCAAATAGACATGAATTAGAGAACTCATATCAATGTGTGCTATGTTCTAGATTCAGATAGAGAAATATTTGAGGTCTGGCAAATTCTCTTCCCTACCCTCCTTAAACAGCTCTAAGCTATTTACTCTTTCCAGTTAATATCATTTTTTATATCAAAAAGAGAAGGAAAAACATGAAGAGCTAAGTGAAAATGGGAGAAACAAAGAGAAAAACATAACTGCATGTGAAATACCTAATAGATAAAAAGAAAAAGGAAAACTCATCTAATAATAATGGCAGAAGTAGGCTCATTGTAAACACATCATTAATACATTCTCTGTTACAATACTTCAATGCCTCTCTCATGTTGTTGCCCCAGCCATAACTCAAGTTATAAACTTCAGTCTTGAGTTGACTACATAATACAACCCATGAGAATTAAATGAAAAAAATGTTCAAATATTTTTAATACAGGTAGGGATATTTTTAAATTATATTTATATGTTGCACAATGGAACCATTATCAGTAAGAAAAATACGAGCTGTGGATATTAAGGACCTTGTGTTAATGAATAATATGGAAAACTTTGGTAAATCAAATGGGCTTCTTATCAGTGTACATGTTCTCCCAATCTAGCCAAAAATATTCTAACAATTCACCTGAAACTGTATACACATGGTGCTACCGTTTTTCTAAAGTAATGGATGAGAAGATTTAATTTATTTAACCTGAGCATTTTTAAATTTGTTGTCCTCTATATCAAATAATGATTGCTATAAAGTGTGTAGCAAAGAGGCCGTCCACCATAGGCACAAAAAAAGATGGGTTTCCTCCTCAGTGGTGGTCAGCATAGATGGGCTGGAAAAATTCTGCTGGGTGTGAAGACAAATATGAATATTAAAAGGATGCCAAAGGAATTTAAGATAGGAATTTACAACATCCTAATGGCTTATTTGGTCTGACTTTGAAAGTAAAAGTTACATAAAAGGGACAACATGTTCTCTTAATATCCTAAAAGAAATTGCTTAAATAGTAACATGTATGAATGGTGGGGGTGCTGCCTGGCCCACTGAACTCTGATAGAAAATAGAAAAAATTCCCAAGCAAGGAGGAGAAGATTGCTTTAATGTGTACCTCTCAGAGAAACATACAAATTGAGTTCTCCATAAGCCTGACTGGTTACAAACTACATTACAATGAAAGACCTATAGATTGATTTCTACAATCATGATCAATGACTCAACAAATTAAATACTGAGGGGGGAAAAGCTTACAATGAAAGGTGATACACGATATATAAACATATTCAAAAGGGGAAAGTCCCTGAACATCAAATTACAGCCTCTCTTCCAATTCTAATAGCACCCATCTATTTAAGATCTGCGTTATAGATACGTAACCCGTAATGCATAGTCACTGGACTAAAATGTATCTTCTAAAGCAGGGCAAAGACTTGCAGCAACTCAGGACTCTACATCAAGGTAGAGAATATAAGCCATAAATTCACTAATGCTAAAGATAAATGAATAGCCAAGGAGATGAGATGGTCTCTATTACTTTCTATCAAAACTCATAAGAGGTTTGCAATTGTCTTACGAGCTATGTCTGCTCGCTATCCTTTGTATTCTCTTTGTTTCTGTCCATTATGTGGCTAAATCCACTATATTTCAAATAAGAGTGAATCATTTCTAATTTAATAGTGACACAAATCCTTTGGAACTCATACACTATTGACACTGACATATAATATTGACCTTGAATTTATAGAATATTGACTTTTGTTGTTCTATGCATTTTTCCTGGGTATGAAATGATCAGCATGAGTTTTCCATAGGTTGTTGTTCTGTTTTCTCCACATGTACTCATAAACTCTCACCTAAGACAAACTCTTCTGAGATTTTGACTAAAACCACCAAATCAAAAGAATCATTGCATGCTAGATAACAAGAGAATATTTTACTTAAATACACTATTGTGGCACTATTTCTTTCAATTAAAAAGAAAAAGGTGTAAGTGGTCCTAACTAATAACCATACTACTGCAAACAGAGTACAGAGTTTTAGAGAGAAATAAAATGAGGCCCAACACAGTAGCATGGAATGATCAGACCTTTCAGCTGTTCTCTTTCTTCTCTCTTCCTCTCCTCCCTTTCCCTCTCCCTCTTTCTCTACTTCTCCCTCACCCTCTCCCTCTTCTTCTCCCTCTCTCTCCTAGTCAGTTATCTGGTCTGAACAAGTCTTTGATTGCCTCACCTGAAACATAATAATACTGACATTACCTCACTGTGTTATGGTAAGAAACAGAGGAGAGGGTGCTGTGAAAGCATTCTGTACACCATAAAATGTTAAAAACTCGTAAATTATAAATGAGCACACTATACATATGTAAGTTACAAAGAGAAAGACAGACTAGTGCGACTGATTTGAAATTTACTCATTATAACATAAATGTGCAAAAGCCAATTAAAAAAAATTAGTTTCCCATCACATAACTAAGCCTATCTTGCTCAAAAGACTTCATTCTCACTTTAAATTTAAAAAAAAAAAAAATTTAAATTAAAAACAAAAAAATTTTTTAAAAAATTTTTTTTAAATTTAAAAAATTTACAATTTAAAAAAACAATTAAAAAAAAGCAAAACAAAACAAAAAATTAAAGCTTGTTCATTTGGTATAACTCAGGTTCTTCAGAAAATAGCCAGTTGGGGGTAAATTTTCCCTTTCTGTGTTTTCGTTCCCTCCCCCCTTTTCCTGACAGACTGGCATCACCTCAGGAAGGTCATATAATATTGTGGTGTGGAGGCAAAGCATCTGCTTCCTTTCTTGTCCTTCTCAGGTGGGCTGCTGCATCCTGAGTGAGGCACACATAATGTGGCCTGGTCTTCAGGCTTTGGGCTTTACCTTCACTACATATGTTCCTGAAGTGTCTGGGAGTGGTCCTCTCAGCATAGGCATGGACATTGATGCTTCTCTCTGCCCCAATTGACTAGACTCTTCATCTCAGCTCTCACTCCTCACTCCTGATCTCAGAGACACAGCTGTGTCCAGTACAGGGACCCTGGGTGCAGAGGAGTAGTGTCTGCCAGATTTCACTTGTGCTGTAACACTGGTCCCCTGTAAGGTATGATGACTTCCGTTTATAAGCTCAGTTCAGAATCTCTGCCCCACCAGAACTTCCAAGCCAATTCTAAGACATGAGGTACCTGGAGTAGAGTGGCCCTTTCTCAGAGGCCACTTTTCAACTTTACTGCCCAGGCCAAGGTGGTTTAGAGACACCCAAAAGGCATCTGGGTTTCAGGGCGACAGGTTGACACAGCCTCCTTTGCTCTCTTCTCCATCCTCAACCTTCTTGTTTTCTTTTTAGAAATCTTCCTCTCTGTCTCTATTTCCTATCTCTCACCAAGCATCATTTTGCACCACTGGGGCCTTCTCTTCCTATGGGGTTGGGTCCCACTTTTATAAACTTTAGTCTTACATCCTCAGGCTTTCTTCTCAATACGTAAAATGACAGCTTTAGCATTTTCAACAAATCCTGGCTTGTGTAAAAACTTTTCTGACAAATGCACAATGACACATTTGTTCCAGAAGCTAGACTGTATCCATCCCACAACTAATGCAATAAAGACCATTGATTTTATGACTGTGGCGGCTACAGGGCAACAGGATTTACTTTTTGAATATTTCAAAAGCATTATTAAATATTTCAAAAATTTATCCTTACTACATAAGCTAGGCAGTTTAAGATTATGGGGAATTTCAAAAGCTTCCTGAATAAAGGAAGAAAGGTAACTTTGTGAATCAGCAATCATATGGAGTGGATGATATTAACCCATTCTAGAGATGGAGAAATGAAGGTTCAGAGAAGATAAATAATTTTCCCAGTGAGACACAGCACATAAGCAGTGAAGCCAAAATTTATACTCGAACACTCATTTGTATTATAACTCCAGTGTTCTTTTTACTATGACTATAAAAGCTCCTTGACAACATCAGTCGATCCAAAAGGGAAAAATATGGATATGAATTCCCGCCACTTACCTAAGCAAAGAAAATTATAAAAAATAAAACAAAAAAACACGTCTTCAATGAAGATTACCAAACAGATATATCCTGATGAGTCACTAAGCTTCTTTATCCACTATTTTCTTCATTAAGCTAGCATTTATTGAATATTTCCAATATAACAAATATTGTGCCGGGGATTGGAAATCTTAAAAAGGTAAGATTGTCCCTGCTTTTAATGAAATCACAATACAGTGGGAAAGACAGACAAATTATAATACACATAAACAAGGTCAGTACTATATGATTTTAAGTATCATGAGATTCTCAGGGTTTCCAAATCAATTGTTTTCACACCTCAAATGGTTACTAGAATTTCATACTAATTCTAACAGATAGAAGTTTCATTATGTCCCAGCACATGTTGGGATTTGAAGAATTAGACCATTGAAAATGCTTCTCTCAATAAATCTGCAAATTACAAAGGAAAAGACAGAAATGTAGAGTATACAGCAACTTGGAAGTCATTATAGTCACCCATCTCCACTTCTTGCCCACTTATCACTAGCCAATTTATCTTTCAACAATCTCAATGCACTGTAACCAGTTCTTCTTTGGAGCAACTGCAGTAGGCTACACATACAAACACAGCATTAAAATAATAAATTTGGTAAACTTCATTGAAACATCTTCCTCAAATACGACACTTTCCAGTGATCTGAGAAGAGTACAGGGAGAATCCCCCCAGAGTTATGTCATAACATTGAGTTAGTATTTCGGTGTCGGTTATATGAAGGTTTTATGAGACTAGTGTAAGATTTCCTTTGATAGCTAAAGAGTGCCGATAGTATTCAAATGCCAAATGTGGTGAAGGCAAAAAGTAACAAATGTGTCAAAATTCTTTCTGTTCTTCCAAATACTGAAACTCAAATACCTGTCCTGAAATATTAAGATTCCCTGACTTAAAAATGAAACAATGGGTTGCTGCATCACTTAAAACTATTAACTCCAATTAAAAAGGAAAACTACAGTTATCTCCGAAATACTAAATAGTCTAGATATATTTTAGTTAGGGAAACAAAAACCCATACCCATTTTCCTCCTGTGTGAAGGAAAAGCATTTATTTTACATACCCCACTATGTAATTATATATATGACAATTACATGCTAATATAAATATGAAAAAATATTCTATGAAAATTGCAAGTTGAAGAACTACCAAAAACATGCAAAGGAAAAAAAATAGATCTGCTTGAAAACAAATTCTGTCATCTTGCTTATTCATGTGTAAACATCCAATATGCTCAATGCTTTGACATCTCTATTCATTTTGGGGTTTGAATCAGCTATAACTATATGACCTTTAATTGTGTGATTGAGTCATCAAAAATTCCGAAATATTTTACATAGGGGATTAACGTTATATGAATACAAATATTTTCATGCTGTCCCATTTTAAGTGATAACTTCCACAAGGAATTGAGAACCCCTAAGTAAAGAAAATGAGTTTGTTAATTCTCATTCGTTCAATCATTCATACCTAGAACTGTATTTTTTACCAAAAAAGTCATGCTGAATTTTTTTTGCAGCTGTGTTCCCAAAAATGCTTGACAAGAACATCGTATAAAATCTGTAGCTGATGAAAGGCAAAGAGAAGCATCATTCTTCTATTTATAGTCTACTGGTATAATCAGTCCTCTCTAGGCAAAATCTAGGCAAAAGAAAGACACCCAATGGATTAAATGGCACAAGTTCCACGCCTGGCCTCCAGGTTTCTGTGCCCTCAAGCAGCAAACTGGCTTTTGCATCTTGCAAACATATGCAGAAAACCAGGCCAAATGTGGCTGATAAACTTGGCCAAGTTCTTCCACATGATCCACTGTGACCGCCAACCGAAAGTTCCCAATGTCAATCCATTTCTAAATGAAAACTCTACTTTTTCATTAATGTGTTAATATTTAAGATATAGATACAATCCTGTCTCCCATGTTTTGAGTAGAGAGCAATGCATATTTTAAAATAATGTACTGTCTTTGTACTATCGAAAGGGGTGAATATTTAGCATAAGGTGGATGTTATGGGAATAGATTAGACCATACAATCTTATCCACACAAAGATTTAGAAGCATAGGCATGAACGCTTCTACTGCTTCTGCCAGGTAGACTGACCAGACAAAGGGCTATCATGACTAAATCTCTAAAGTCAACTGAAACTTCATGGCTGCGTTTGAAGTTCCAGGGTTTCCAGACGTTCTACTAGTGGTCAAATACAAGATTAGAAATGTTCACATAGCCATGTGCTTTCAAATGTTGATAATCGACTTACATAAATGTCTACTCTCTTTCAATTCATTTGACATTCTGAGGCATCTACTATGCTAGGAATGATGACAAAGAGGTGAACACATACAGTGTTTGCCCTCAAAGACGTCAGAGTAACAGTAGAAACCCTAAAACTTGCCTTCCCTGGAGTTTCAACCTGGTACTCTGGGCTCCCTTTTCTCAAGCCATTTTCCATTTTGTCAAGTAAGATGAAATGATTGAATTATTGTGCCTGTTACATCGTACTGCATCGGAGTGACAGTTGTTTATTGCGCCATTACCAAAAAGCTGTATTCTGACAGAGTGCATATCAGTACACATCAGCGAAGATGAAACAACTTTTTCCTGGCTAGCTCATTCAAAATAAAAATTACAAGGAAGATATGAGATTAATATATGTGTCTGTAAATATAGATATTTATTTTACTAGTAAATATTTATTTATGAATGACCAGGATACAACAAATACTTATAAATAAGGTTTTATCTGACATAAAGAATATACTGAAGCTGCAAATTATATATCTTTTCATATTTATATAAGGGTATTTGTACTACTAGGAACTCTCAGTGCATATCCCAGACACATTAACAAACCTCCTTTATCACTTTATTCGTTTTTCTTATTTTTTTCTCTATTTTTTTTCTTATAATGACACTTTCCCATTCCGCTGTCTTCTTCCCTTTGTCTTATAAAGGTGTCTCAAATCATATTTATCCTTAAAAACCAATCCTTTTTCCCACATCACTTACTACCTATGCACCAGTCCTTCTCTTCTTATCAAAACTTTTGGAGAAAGTGGGATATTTTTCGTGAACCATTTTCTTCACTTTGTATTCATTTCTGAATCCGGGGGATTCTGGTTTCAATATTTACTATTCTAATAAACCTACTTACTGCTAATTGTTCTTCAGATTTTAGTCAGTTTCCTTGGGACCGTAGCTCACTCATGGATTTAAGAAAGTTAGGCATTTGCATATTTTCTACCATTTTGTTGTTTTAAGGGTGGAAACAATGCTCTTTTCATCTTTCTACATACTAAATAGAAGTCCAAAATAGTGATTTTTCAACCAAGACATTTCTATACATAAAGGAAAATCTTTTCTACCAGTGATGTTATAACAATTGCATAATTATTTAGGAGGAAAATAAAGTTTTACCCATATATCACATTATACACAAAGAAATGTATCCTAGATTATCATAGTTCTAAACATCAAAATTAAACTATAAAACTTTTGGAGGACAACATAAGAGAATATCTTTGTGATCATGGGAAGGCAAAATTTTCTTAGAGAGGAGAAAAAAATATTGACAACTAAAGAAAAAAATAAAGCAGACTTCATCAAAAGTAAACTATTTGTTCTTTGAAAGACATCTTTAGGGAAATAAGTAGGTAAAATTACAGACTGGGAGAAAATACTCGTAAGACATATCTGATCAAGAACTTCTATCTAATCCTACAATTCAATAATAAAACCACATGAGACACCGTTATATACCCACTCAAGTAGCTCAAATTTAAAAGACTGACAACACCATGTGTTTATGGGGATGTGAAAAAAACAGAATTCTTGCATTGCTGGTGGATGGGGAAAGCAGCCTATTTAGAAACTAGTATGGAAGTTCCTTATAAACTTAAGCACTAAGTTTTAGTCTTTACCTGAGAGAAATGTAAACACATGTACATAAAAATCTGATACAAAAATCTTCCTAATAATTTTATACAAAATGGACCCAAACTGTAAACAATCCAACTGTCCATCAGCAGGAGAATGGATAAACAAACTCAGGTATGTCCAGACAACCGAACAATAGAAAGGACTGTTCACAATAGAGCGATACCATGAATGAACATCTTAAGAGGAGGAAAGAATTCAGCCACACGAGACTGTGTACTGTACAAAGTTTCAGAACAGGCGAAACTAATCTATGGCAAAAAGGTCGGAATGGTGGTGGCCTCAGGGAGCAAAGATGACAGGGCTGACAGGGAAAGGGCAGAAACAACCTTTTTCTGATGATAGAAATACCCTATATATGGATATGGGTGCAGGTAACATCAAAACTCACCAAACTGTATGCTTAAGATTTGTGCTATTCTTATTCTGTAAATCTGTACATTATATCTCAATAGAAAAGCTAAATATGAAAAATATACATATACATGTGCCCATAATTAGAGAGGTGTTCTCTGATCACCCTACATAAAATAGCAGCCCCTCTTCCTCTTTCTGGCACTTTTGCCTGCGTTAGTATTTGTGGTAACATTTACTTATTAAAATTTGGCTCTATTCATCGTCTGTATTGCCCACTCGAATGTAAGTCCCTTGAAGGTCAGAACCTTTTTCAAGTTTGCCATTATATATCCAGTAGGAATGGCTATGACTAAAAGGCAATAATTAATCAAACTGGATGCCAAACTTTGATTTGTTTTGTTATTTGAGTTTCTTCTCTGCTTACCGGTGGGGAGGTGGTGGTTAAAAATCAAGAGATAAAGCATGTGTACAGCACTTTGAAATCTATAAGCACTATACCACCTAAAGGATGATTAAATACAAGAAATTAGCTACTTATGGAAGACATTCCACGTAAGATAGCTTAAAATTTTCTGTAGAATAGCTCAGTATGGTTGTAACCTTCCCTCTAAGAGCTGCTTCCCAAAAGCAGGAACAATATTGGGAAAGCAGACAACACACCGGCAAGGTAGAGCTTCTTCTATCTACCCGACTAAGTCACAGGGATGGCTGGGTTTCCTCAAGTTCATAACTTTGCCTTAACTCTGTGGCTAACAGGAACTCATTATAAAACAGCTTTCTGGGATTAGAGTGTTGTGGTAGGATCAGTCAGATTGAGAATTTCAAGTTAAGCCTCTGTCCAAGCATTTACAGATGGACAACTAATTAGATCCTGTCCACACCTCACCTGAAATTACGTGAGCAAGATCCACATTAAAGTACTTCTATAGCTTGTGGGGCTGTAACACAGTCCTTTAGGCCAGCCTAGGCAGCACTGTAACAAGGGTTTTTCTATTTCAAGATTCTTTTGTAAAAGAAAGAATAAATGAGTTGGTTTCAAGGAAGCTCAGATATAGTGTCAAGGTTCCAAAATGAAGGTATTTTGATCATCTGTGAAATATATAACCTAATGGATAATCTCTCTCTCTCTCACACACACACACACACACACACACACACACACACACACACACACACTCACCAGAGAACATATGCACGGTTTCCTAAAATTTCAATATATTTATTAAGTTAGGAAAGGAGAAAATTGAAAAGAAAGATAATACCTGATGGTACATGGAATACAACGTATATTCATTTTATAATACACAGATTACTCAAGGTGTAGGTAAATAATTGCCAGCAATCTTTTCAAATCTAAGATTTCAACTGCCCTATGGTAGTGAATGCCACAGGTAGCTAAATTACATTGAAGGCATATCTTGAACTAATGCAACCATAATGTATTTGAGTATAACAACCCAACATTAATATAATTTGGAACAGCATAATTTATTACATATGTAGAAGTGACTTACGATTCCCAGAACACAAGAAAATATTCAAACGTGAACAATCTGTGTTAATAAATTGTGTAATAATGTCATAATTTACCTATTATGTGAACAGAAATATTATTAACCAGCAGGGCACAATATTTCAATTTAGAGTACAGTAAAGTAATGGTGTATTCTAAGGGTCTCCTTTACTATACAGGGTGATAAGTGAGTGATGGCTTGCTAGGAAGAGTATGCAAGTTTACTATACTTTAGGTGTACAATTTTTAAAAGATCTGTGTACACATATTAGTGACACATAAACTCTTGTTACTAACCAAAACTGAGACTAGGCTCAAGGACAGGACACAATGTGATCTCTCTGAAGCATTAAGTCTAAAGAAACTAAATAAGTAAGGAAAAAACTCAGCCCACTTTACAATTTGACACATTATTGCCCTTTATTCATGGTCGACATAAGGCATACCCTCCAGTAAGATTTACGGAGCCTCACCTGTTTACTCCAACCTGGTTTCTACCTAAAACGAAGAGAGTCACTTGTAAAGCAGCAAATTTATGCACAGATTTAAAAAAAAAAGATATGTACAATGTCAGGGGGGCAGTAAATTAGGGGAGGGGGTTGTCACTTTGTGAGGGGTGAAATGTCTGGCTAGTGCATTGTTTTGTGCACCTGAAACTAATTTAAAAAAAAAAAAGAGTATGCGTTGATAGTTCAGCACGGAAAAAAAAAAAACACCTTTCTTCTTTCCCCTTGTAAAGACTAGCAATCTCATGAACTGTCTTTTAATGCTTTCGTAGAAGCAGTTTTAGTTACTGTATTCAAAATGTTATCATTAGTCCAAGTTTTAATCATGCAGGACCCTTAGGAATTCCAGACGATGACAAGTTGTCCAGCAATTTAGACAAAAACATTTGGTTTAAGGATCCAGCCATTCATTGTCGGTCTATACATATTTCTTACTTATTTCTTCGCTCGTTTTGTAGCGAAACCAAGGCTTTTGGGAAACTGAGTTACATTTTAAAAATAGGTAAATACCTACATGATGATATTATTTTCCTAATTATGCAGCTTTAATCTTGAGCAGGAGCAGACTCTGGAGTCCTGAAAATCAGCATAGAGTGAAATAGAAAAGACATTTCCTCTCAAGTGCTTTTTCAGACCCCACTGGGTGTCCCCACCCTTACTGTTTGTCTTTAGTCACAATGACCAATACCTGGTCCATCCTGGCATTAATTCAGACCTTTGGTTGGAATGCCAAATACAGTACTGGAGCCCGCAAGCTGTGAGGACAAACTGACAGTCCCTAACAGTTTCTGCCTGGGCCAGGATCTGAACCACAAGGCAGGGCAAAACTCCCATCTGCTGTCCATCTGCCACCCTGCTCCTATCAAAAAAAGGTTATACTATGAACCACAGACAGATGGGCATTGCAAAGATCTACTAGGAAAAAAAAGAGAGGTCTTAGACCATTAGAATAATGACCTTTGATTCAACTAGAAATCCCAGTAGTAGTGAAAAATCATGCATAATTTCAAGGTCTTTTAATTGTATAAAACAGATACTGTGTTTTTGCCAACAAGGACAATAGATAAATAAAATGATGTTTATATTCTACGCACTAAGTAAATAGTGCACGAACTATACATAACTTAAAAGCAAAGATGAGTTAAGAATATACACGTGTGTGCATATATGTATATTTCTGTGTATGCATGTTTGTATATATATATAATCTTCACTTGAAGTTGTTTTCTCAATGACATGTCGGTGAAGTTTAACAATGTTATTAAATTAATAAAACAGAAATCTTTTATAGGTTTTTTGGTAGTATGAATTTTCATCAAAAGCCTACCCTATGTAAACAGGAAACTGGGATAAGTCATGTATTAAACAAAAGACTTAAGACATAAAGGGAATAGTAAACTCCTGAGATAAACCTAAGTGTTGTTGTGTTTCCATAGCAAAAAATGACATTTGCAAGGCAAAATAAACACCCTAGACAAAAGGTGGTTTATTCAGTTAACTCAACATAAACTGTATACCTGCCATGTGCAAAGAAAAGTGCTAGATGATACGGACAGAACACAAGTAAGACACAGATGGTCTTTGTCTTCAAGAAGTTTTCAATCTCATAGGGAGATGAGCACCTAAACTGCTTATTATGTAGGATGGTGAAATAGCATAGTGGAGAAAAGATATGGACCCAGGTGGCTTGGCTCTAAGGGGTGAAATAGTCATATAAGTTGTTTGGAAAAAGAATTTTGTATATGAGGTATGTTTTAATTTTTATATCTTTTAATAGATTTACAAAGTTTATTTATTTATTTATTACAGTTTGTACAGGAGAATTTAATAGGGACAATCCTTAGTCTGAAATAGGGAAAATGTTGAAAATTTTTAGTGTGACTTTTATATCTTGGAACCATTTTTTCTTTTCACAGCAAAATATCTTCTAAGAGTTGACATGCAAAAGAAATTCAAATTATTATATTCAAAATAATTTACAATGAACTCATCTAATATGAAAACTGTGAACTCTATCCATAGAAAGACATGTACAAGAAAGTTCTCAGTGTCTTTATTCACAGTAGCTCCCAAACAGAAATAAGCCAGCAAGAGAAAATAATCAAACTGGAGCACATTGATAAATAGAATATTACCAACAATGGAAATAAAAGAAGTACTGATACATACAACACATGGATCTCAAAACATTCTGTAAAAGAGTATATACTGTAGGATTCTGTTTGTATGATACTTAAGAACAGACAACTAATCTCTGCTGATAAAAGTTAAAAGTGATTAACTGCTGGGGGGTGGGGGAAATTGAAAGGAAAGGGGTATGGAAAAAGTTTCAGGTGTAACAGAATGTTCTATATCTTGATCTAGGTTACATATGTTAAAAGTGTATTTGTGAAAAGCTATTGAGCTTTAAAAGTAAGATTTGGGTATTTACCAAATGCAAATTATATCTCAATTTTTCACATGTAAACCATCGAGGTAACATAATAAAAATTAAATCCAGATATTTTAAAATTCATGTTGCCATATTACAAAATGTCTAAATAATGGATCATTTCACAAATGATAATATAAATTCAGAGAATTGCTATTTCTGTATCCATGATTTCAAGGTGCAAACAAAAAGAATAAATGCTTGGAAAGTGCACATTAGGAAATTCTTTCACTGCAATATTCTCCGTATCTGATCTCTAGTTAAATAACCTGATCCAATTCAGAGTCAAAAGGGTATCTTAAGCATATGGAAAATCTCATGCTTTATCTCAGGTCCATATATACTTTATTTAAAAATAATTAACTTTATTATTACATGAAATGGCCTTGCTGCCCTCATTCTTTATTTCTTTAAGTCACTTCATCATTACCAAAAAAAAGTAGAACTACATATTACATGATTCACACTAGCTTCTGATTATTTTGAGAAACAACAAAAGAATATAGTACTATTTCCAAAACGCACATCATTCAGAGAGTAATTTATCCTTTAGTGTTTATGTTTTATCATTATAGAAACACACTTTCATAAAGAAGTTGTCCATGACCTACTACATGCATTTCCCAAGAAATATAGTCACTAATCTTAATTCTTAAACCCTTTATTTTTAACTAAAACATATTTAAGCCACCACAAAGAATTGATCCTAAGAGGTTTAAAGAATATTTAAGTATTAGTTGTGCATACTATACCACTACAGTAATAATACTACTTAAAATGATATACAGCTTGATTCTGATGGCTCCAAGCATTCCACATATACAATCAATTTCATCTTTAATAACGCAGTGGAGGAGAAAAACATAATATTGCCCTTCCATACCTTTGAAATAATGATAAATGCAAAAGGTAGTTGAAATATGGAATCTAAAGTATCACAGCAGTTTTTTTCTTAAATTGTGTGTGTGTGTGTGTGTGTGTGTGTATAAAATGGACACAATTTGACAACCAGTCCTATTCTTCTCTACACAATTTGCACATGAAGAGAAAACTGTCACAATGGCTTGGCCAATTTTAAAGGAAATATTCTACACATTGACATAGAGTTAATGTTTTTCTGGGGGGAAAAATTCCATTTTGATTCTGGCTAAATGGTGTGATAAGCCTATTTTTATTCATTTTTTATGCTGATTACAATTAAAAACTTTAAATTTTATATATATAATTCTATGTATATACACACATATATACATACACAAAGACACACACACATATAAATACACACACATACACACATACATACACACACACACACACACACCAACCACCTGGGGACTCTCAGAAGCAGACAGATTATGGAAGAGTCAAAAACTGAAAAAGTAATCTGCATTGTGATGTTTCCCATTTTATTTTATTTTTTTTCTTGTGGAGTATGACCTCAAGGGTAGACCCCAGTTGCAAAGTGGTGAGCCATGGCAGATGTACAACCAGATAAACTCTGTTTTTCTGGCAAGAAGAACCAGAAATAAGGACTCCTGCAGAGTTTGGGGAGAATCTCAGAGATGAGAGAAAGGGATCCCTTAGTTCTGTGAATGAACAAGTATCACTTTAATTCCTGAGCTAAGCATGCATGAAACAATCTCAAACGAGTTTCTCAAAGGCTTCAGAAGCTGAACAGAGATTTTAGCATTCTGCACAAGTCTCATTCTAAACCCAAATTGCACATGCACCAGAGAGACAAAAGCCAATATAGCAAGGCTTAGAAAAATAAACTGAATTCTGAACCAGCTCCCAAAGTTGAGACACAACTTATAATCTGAATCTAAGTGGCTTAATTGCCTGCTAAAATAAACATAATCATCTCCAAATGATTAAAATAGGGTATTATAATAGAGTCTACATAACAGAATATTCACAATATCTAGAATACAATCTAAAATTATTCACTATACAAAGAACCAGTGAAATATGACTAATTCTTTAGGGAAAAGATGAAAAACTGAAATGATCCAGGAGATGGAGTTATCAAAGATATTTAAGCAGCTATTATAATTATGTTCCATGAGTAAAGGAAAATGCTCTTGAAATGAATGAAAATATAGGAATTCACAACAGAGAAAAATAAACTTGAAAAAAATTTTTGGAAGAAATACAGTATTTAAAATGGCAAAACTTGTCAGGTGGACTCAAAAGCAGTATGGAAATAATGCAAGAAAGAATCAGGAACTTAGATACTGATTAATAAATATTATCCAATCTGGAAAAACAGAGTGAAAAAAAGAATGAAATAGATGAAAAGAGCCTCAGAGACCTATGTCTCTTATTCATCCTACAGCTTTTTACTCTTTGACCAAATCTCCCTGTTTCCCCACTTCCCCTCCCTGGTAACCAACATTCTACTCTCCACTTCTAAAAGACAACAGACTTTTTTAGATTCCACATATAAGTGAGATCATGCAGTTTTTGAGAAAAAAATTGAATAGATAATGCCTGAAAACTTTTCAAATTTAGTCAATACCTAAATTTACAGATTCAAGAAGCTGTGTTATACACAAGCACGAAGAAAACCATGCTCAGACACATCATAGTCAAACTGGTTGAAAACATATACATATTTGAAAAGAGCTAAATATATATGGCCCATTACACACAGGGAATTGGTTGAAATACTGAGGATTTCTCATCAGAAACCACGGAGGCCTGGTGGTTGTAGAACATCTTTATGACTGAAAGAAAAGAACTGTCAATTCAGAATTCTATGTCTAGTGAAAATATCCTACAAAGATAAAGGTGAAATAAATGCATTTTACAATAAAGGAAAAATAAGATAATACATGACCAGGAGATTTGATATTTAAGATATGCTAATGGATATTCTCCACACTGAAGGAAAATGATATGAGAGGGAACCATGGATTGTCAGGAATGAAGAAAGAGCAACACAAATGGTAAATTCCTGGATATTGCAGACAATTTTCTCTTTTTAAGTTCTTTAAAATACATATAAATATTTCAAACAAAAACTGTTTTATTTTATGGTGGGATTTTCAATGTATGTAGATGTAATACACATAAAAGCTGTAACATAAGGGCCAGTGGGGGATAACTTATTATCATTGTGATTTTTCTACATTTTATGTGAAGTGGTACAGAGTTAACTCTAAATAGACTGAAAGGTTTGGTATATATAACTCATAGAAAAAACACAAGTAGATTTAAACAAAATATGTACATGAAATAACCTAAAATGAAATATGAAAAGATACTCAAATAATATAAAAGGTGGCAGGATGTGGGAAGTGAGGATCCAAAACTAGAGGGAGCAAACAAAAAATAATTTAATGGTAAATCTAAATACAACCATAGTCTAAAGATTTAATTTAATGGCACAGATTGGGAAGGTGCACATTAAAGCATGAAGTACTATTCATTGGCTATAAGAGAGAAACTTGAAATACGAAGAAAATAGGTTTACAGTAGTGAATGGAAAAATATATGCTATGCAGTTAGTCAGCATGGACTGAAACTTTCATATCAGATAACATAAATTTTAAGACAATGAGCATTTTCAGATATTAAAATGAACTTTTCAAATGATAATGGGCAATTCATCAGGTAGAAAGTTATCTGTCAGTATACCTAATTAATACACACTAAAATATATATATAAAAAAGACAAACATCAGCATTAAAAAAAAAGACAACTTTGTACTCTTGGTAAGACACTTTCATATCCCTCTTTGTGTACTTCATAGAAAAACTAGATTCCTCCCCTCCACCATCCACCCCCCCAAAAACAAATCAGCAAAGATATAGGAGATCTTAAAAACACCACTGACTTCTCTGATCTAATTAGCATTTATAGAACACTAATCTAACAACTTCAGAATATATATTACTTTCAGATATGCATGGTACATTCATCAACATAGACCATATTATGATCCATTAACAAAGCCTCAATATTAAAAATCATTAAAAGAATCATACAAAGTATATTCTCTGAGCACAAAGTAGTTAAATTGGAAAACAATACCATGTAGAAAAACACCAAATATGTAAATTAAATAACACACTTCAAAATGATTCATAGATATAAGATAAAACCACAAGATAATTAAAAATTAATTTGAACTGCATGACAATAAAAATACAACACACTAAAAGATGAGGGATTAACCTAAAGAAGGGCTTAGAGATACACATATAACTTTAAATGATTATATTGAAAATAAGACATAAAATTAATGACCTAAGATTCCACCATATGGGAATGCAGACTGGTGCAGCCGCTATGGAAGGCAGTGTGGAGGTTCCTCAAAAAATTACAAATAGAGTTACCATATGACTCAGCAATCCCTCTCCTGGGTATCTACCCATAGAATTTGAAATCATTTATACGTAAAGACACGTGTGCTTCAATGTTCATTGCAGCTTTGTTTACAGTGGCCAAGACATGGAAACAACCAAAATGTCCTTCGATAGATGAATGGATAAAGAAGTTGTGGTATATATACACAATGGAATACTATTCGGCGTTAAGGAAAGATTATATAGGAACATTTGTGACAACATGGATGGATCTTGAGACTATAATGCTAAGCGAAATAAGTCAGACAGAAAAAGCAGAGAACCCTATGATTTCACTGATATGTGGTATATAAACCAAAAACAACAAAAGAACAAGACAAACAAATGAGAAACAAAAACTCATAGACACAGACAATAGTTTAGTGGTTACCAGAGGGTAAGGAGGATGGGGGGAGGGAGATGAAGGTAAGGGGGATCAAATATATGATGATGGAAGGAGAACTGACTCTGGGTGGTGAACACACAATGGGATTTATAGATGATGTAATACAGAATTGGACACCTAAAATCTATGTTATTTCACTAACAATTGTCACCCCAATAAATAAAAAAAAAGATTAATATCAGATACCATAAATATCTGAAGAAAATGAACAAATTAAACCCCAAAATAAGTAGAATGAAGAAAATAGTAAAAAACAAACTCAATGAAAGATAAAACAGACAAAATCTAATAGATAACTACCTATAAAAATCAATAAAGTTGACAGAGCCCTCAAAATGTTGAAAAATGAAAACAAGAACACAAATCAGCAATATCAGGAATGAACAAGGGTTAATCGCACAGAACCAGCAGACTTTAAAAAGATAATAAGATAGTACAACAGAATTACACTAAAATATGTGCCAACTACATGAAATGGACAAATTTCTTGAAAAATACAAGTTAACAAAACTGGCACAAGGAAAACAAAAGAGGGAATACATATGTAAAATTAAATTATCAAATATTTTTCTTAAAAGAAAACCCCATGCCAAAATGATTTTACTGGTGAATCCTGGCAAAATTTTAAGGAAGAAATAATATTTATCTTACATAAATATTTTTCAAAAAATAAAGAAGTTGGGATTACTGCCCAACTTTGTTTTGTAAGGCCAGCATAACACTTATACCAAAATTTAAAAAGATATTGTAAAAACAAAAAAATCAGTGTCCCTCATAGAGATGTAAAGATCCTTAAGAAAATATGTAACCTTATCATATATTATACATGTATGTGTGTGCGCACGTGTGTGTACGTACACACATATATGACTTGATAATGAAGGAAGGTTTTTCCTAGGAGTGTATGTTTGTTTAACATGCAGAAATCAATGCCATTCACCATATTAACAGAATAAAGGAGAAGGAAACATATAATCATTTCAAAAAACGAAAAAATAAGCACGTAACAAAATCCAACACCCTTTAATGATTAAAAAAACAAAGACAAAAACAAAAACGAACTCTCCACAAATTAGGCATAGTAGAGACCTTCTTTAAATGAAAAGGACATTTAGGAAAAAAACAATGGCTAATATCACACTTAAGAGGACATTTAGGAAAAAAACAATGGCTAATATCACACTTAAGAGTAAAAAATCTAATTTTTCCCACCAGATAAAGAAGCAAACAAGAATGCCTGCTTCCAATACTCTCACTCAACATTTTATTGTAAGACTGAGACATTGCATTAAGGCAAGAAAAGAAATAAATGAATACAGGCAAAAAGAATAAGTAAAAGTGACAACATTTGCATGTTATATGGTTGTTTACCTAAAAAAAAATCAGGAAATCCATAATAATCTACACAAACTAATAAAATATATCAGTGGCAAAAAAAAATGAAAATAAAAAGAATACCTAGTAATAAATCTAAGATATCGAATACCTCTATATTAAAAACTGCAAAATATTGGTAGATTAAAGAATAAATAAATAAATGGAGAAATGAACCATGTTCATGGATGTCAATCCTCCCCAAACTGATCTATAGATTCAATATAATTCTAAACAAAACCCATTAGGGTTTTTTCTATTTTGTTTGGAATTAATTGATGGCATGATTCTAAAATTAATTGGAAATAGGAAAGACTTAGTTAAAAGTTGGAGAATTCACCTCACCTGATTTCAAGATTTACTTATAAAGCTACAGTAATCAAGAATGTGGCTGATTGTCAAAAATATGGAGCTATATATCTGGAATAAAACAGAGTGCATAGAAATAGGCCCATGTATATAGAGTTGATTGATTTTTAACAACTGTGACAAGGCAATTCAATGGGGAAAAGAGTCATTTCCATAAACGATGGAGGTTTTGATGGCGTTTTCCATGAAAACTGGAGGAAAAAAATATGATGATCCTTACCTCACAACAAAAAATTGCCTCAAAATGGCTCACATACCTAAATGTACAACACAAAACTTCTAAAAGAAAACATAAAAAAATATATTTGTAATATTATGGTAGGCAAAGTTTTCATAAATAGGACAAATAAAACACTACAGAACAATTAAAGCTAAAGCTGATACATCAGACTTAAAACTTTTGTTCTTGGAAAGATACCACTAAACAAATGAAAAGTCAAGCCATCCATACTCAGGAAGAAAATTTTCTCAACACAAATATTAGATAAATGAATTGTATTCAAAATATAAGAACGCTTGCAATTCAAAAATATTTTTAAAAATGGACAAAAGTTTTGGACAGACACTTCACGAAAGAAGATATGCAAATGGCCAAAAGCACATGAAAAGATGTAAACATCATTAGTCCTCAGAGGAAAGTAAATACATAATTAGGTGACATTACTACACCTCTGTTAGATAAGCTAAAATTTAAAAGATTGGCCATACCAAGTATTGACAAGGATTTTGAGCAACCAGAACTCTTATTCACTGATGGTGGGAATGTAAAATGGTATAACCATTTTGGAAAACAATTTAGCAGTTTCATGAAACATTAAGCATACACACATTGTATGACCCACACATTCTAGTTCTAGGTATGAACATGAGAAAACATATCCATATAATTTTGGTAGCTTTCTTTATAATAGCCATTAATTGGAAATTAACCCAAATGTCCAACAAAAAGATGAAGGGATAAGCAAACTATGGCACATCCATCTACATAATAGAAAACCACAGGACAAGGAAAAAACAAACAAACAGGAAAGCAAAATTCTTACACACACAATAACATTGATGAGTCTGGAGGAGGGAGAGGGGAATGGGCAAAATAGGTGAAGGGGACAAAGAGATACAAATTTCCACTTATAAAACAAATAAGTCATTTGTTATGCACAGCATGTAATGCACAGCATAGGAAACATAGTCAACAATATTGTAATAACTTTGTATAGTGACAGATAATTTCTAGACTTATCATGATGATCATTTCATAAGACATACAAACGTTGAATCAGTATGTTGCACACCTGAAACTAATATAATATTGTATGTCAATTATACTTCAATCAAAACAAAACATGCTAAGTGAAGAAGCCAAGCCAAAAAAAAATTGTACATTTAAATTCTATTTATTAAAATTCTAGAGGATGGATGACATACAATATTATATTAGTTTCAGGTGTACAGCGTAATGGTTAGACATTTATATAGTTTATGATCCCCCCGATCACCCCCGATATGTCTAGTACCCACCTGACACTATACATAGTTTTTACAATATTATTGACCATATGCCCCATACTGTACTTTACATCCCTGTGACTATTTTGTGAATATTACTTTGTACTTCTTAATCCCTTCACCTCTCTCACCCACAAGTGTCTAATCATTATGTTGATTTCTACACCTGAAACTAATATTGTATGTCAACAGTAATTGAAAAATAAATTTAAAAAATTCTAGAAAATGAAAACTAGTCAATGGTTTCCTGAAGATGAAGTTATAAGGAGGGAGGCATCGCAAAGAGTTCTGAGGAGTTTGGGGGACGACGAAAATATTCTTTATCAGGATTGTGGTGATAGTTTCCCCAGTGTAAAAACATGTCAAAATTGATCCAACTGTACTTAAATATGTGCAGTTTATTATACTTCAATTATACCTCAATAAAGATGTAGAAATTATGCAACACTTTTTGTGTTTTATATCTATAAAACACAAATACAATGCAAAATCTAAAAGTTGCCCCTATACACTTTTGGTTTAAAGAAATTTCATTTAGCCTGTTTTACCTCAAAATGTCTTTTGGCTTTTCAAGGATAAAAAGAAAATAATATATTTGAAAACATGCCTTTTTATTTAGTTACAGTGTTACAAAAGTCCTATTACTTCAAAAGGTAATACTGTACAGTGTTGCTTTATATACTTTTAATCAACCAGGTCCCAAGTAGAACATCTCCAATTGAAACACTGTCTCATAATTTATTACGTATATTGAATATTACACTTCAAACAATCTATAGGAAGGTCCACCATAGCCATCAGAGTATTAACAAAAATGAACTTTACCAGAGACCACTTCCCTACAGATAGACTGTTATTTGCACATAGCTCTATACTTATAGATTTAACATAAAACCATAGTATACATGTAGACATATTCTCTAAATATCCAGTAGACATATTCTCTAAGTAAAAATATACATGTAACATTTACGTGTGTCTTAATGAAGACATATCAACAGTAACCCTTTGTATTCCTATGGTGCATTTATCCTTGAAGTGCTTTCATAGCTATTGCATTGAGATAACTGCGATGGGTCAGTTACACTAACCAACTCAAGAACCGATTGTTTTAAGGCATGGCTCGGCTTCTTTTTGGATTTATTACCTTGATCAAATCACTGGGCTTCAATTTTCTCACCAATAAAATGAGACAGTTGGGCTTGATTATCTTTTAACTCTCTTTCAACTTTGAAATATGCTTTATTTTTATCTTCACATTAATATAGGAAAGCAGGCTCAAAGGATGACGCTGAGAAAGGATAAGGGAGTTGTACAAAGTCACAGGACCAGTTAAGGTCAGACCAGGGATTAGAATCCCAGTCACCCAATTTTGCATCTTCTCCACTGCCACACACTGCTTAGTGGACCTGCCTGCGGCCCACCTCTGAGCAGGAGATGTGCTCATCATCAAGATGATACCCACAGGCCTGGACTTATGAGTCTAAGATACTTGGAATTTTATTTTCTGTATCTAAAATTCCCAGTACGTGAGTTTAGGAGGACAAAAAATTCCTTGAGAAAAAAAGATTTTACTTTATGACTGATTTCATATTAGAATTTACCTTTTATAGATACTTAATAAAGGTATTCTCAATAACCTGACTATAAGCATCCTTCCCCTCAAGAATAATTTTTGTTTTGGAAAAAAAGGACACTTTATTAAAAAACTGGACAGTAGCCACGGGGGTACAAATCACAGCTGAGGTTTCAGGCCCCTTCATACTTTATTGGATGGGCTCTGGGTGTTTGGATCTAGAACGTGGTACAGCAACACAGAAAGAATATGGATTGTAGGATTTAAACCCCTTGAATTTTAATGCCAACTCTGTTGTTTAACAACTTCGGACTTTGAGGAGCTAGATTTCAGTGTCTTCACCTGCAAAACATAATCATCATTTCTACCCTTGATGGTTAGAACAGAAAATTAGCCTTCTCCCCAGTATTTTATGATGAAATGACTTTCATGTACACAGAAAAGTTGAGAGAATACACAATGAAAGCCCATTTCGGTCCACCTAGATTTTATAATTAACATCTGGTCATATTTGCTTTTTATCAGCTACCTATCTATCTTTCCATCCCCCTATCCTTTAATCAATCTATTTTATTTTTTTATCCATTTCAAAAAATTAATGGCAATTGTCAATACACTTTACCACTAAACACTTCAGCATGCATGAGATAGACTTCATAATCTGTTTAGTGTTTTATAAACAAAATTAACATACAGTGAAATACATACATTTTAATTGTACCACTCAGTAAGTTTTGACAAACATGTACACTTGTATAACACAAACCTCCATCAAGATAAAGAAACTCACATCACCCCAAAATTCCTTCATGCCTCTTCCTGGTCAACCCCCAGGCTCTATCCCTCCTGTTCTGTATATTTTTTCATGAATTAGTTTTTTCTGTTGAAGGACTTGATATAAATGAAACCATACAGTGAGTATTCTTTTGTGTAAAGTTTTTCATGCAGCATAAAAGTTTTTTGGATTCATCTATGTTGCTGCATGAATCTGTAGTTTTTTGTATTGTTTTGTTTTGTTTTTTAACACTGAAAAGTATTTCATTTATGAGCCTTACAATTTATCTACTCCCCTCCTGATGGACACCTGGGCTATTTTCACTTATGGTTATTCTGAATAAATCTGCTATGGACATTCTTGTGCAAGTATTTTGGGGGTCTCATATGTTTTAATTTCTCTTTGAAAAATACCTAGAAGTAAAATTGTAGGTGCCATGGTACATATGTTTAGTTTTAAAAGAAATAACCAGACTTTTGTCCAAAGTGGTTGCACAATTTTATATGGCCACCAAATTTGTAATAATTAGATCTGCTCCACATCCTCACAAACATGTGTTGTTAGTCATTGTAAATTTAGCCATTCCAATGGATGTATCTCATGTGGTTTAATTTGCATTTTCCTGGCGATTAATGATGCTGAGCACTTTTTCTATGCATTTATCATCCATTTGTACATCTTTCTTGGTGAAATACCTGACCAAGTTTATGCCTCTTTTTTTAATTGAATTATTTGTCCTTTTATTATCAAGTTGTAGAAGTGTTTTATATGTTCTTGGACTCAATCTTTTGTCACATAGGTATTTTGTAAATTTCTTAACAATGCCTTTTGATTAGCTTAAGTTTTCCTTTGATTAAATCTACTGTATCAGTTTTTTATATTTTTTTGCTTTCTGTGGCCTAAGAAACCACTGTTTATCTCCAAATTGCAAAGATATTGTTGTTTTCTTTTGGAAACTTTATAATGTTAGTTTTTATTTCTAGGTCGATGATCCATTTCAAATTAATTTTTGTGAATGGAGTAAGGTAGGGGCCAATGTTCTAGGTTTTCTTACAGCATTATTTTCTAAAAATAATTTCCTCTCTCCATTGAACTGCTTTGGCACTGATGTTGGAAATCAGTTGACTGTACAAGTGCCGTGTTTCTCCGAAAATAAGACTTAGCCAGACAATCAGCTCTAATGTGTCTTTTGGAGCAAAAATTAATATAAGACTCGGTCTTATGTGACATAAGACCAGATCTTGTATCATAGTAAAGTGAGACCGAGTCTTACATTAATTTTTGCTCCAAAATACTCATTAGAGCTGATTGCCCAGCTATGTCTTATTTTCAGGGAAACACATGGGTTAATTTCTTGTTCAGTTCTATCCATTCAGTTACATGTCTCAAAGTTTGATTATTACAGTTTTATAGTTTCATGAAGTCTTTGTTCTTTTTCAAGGTTGCTTGGACTATTCTAGACTCATTGTATTTTTATGCAAGTTTTAGAATCAGCTCATCTTTCTACGGAACAAACAAAAAAACCTGGTGGAACTTCAGTTGGGATGATATTGAAACTATACATCAATCGGGAAATAATTGATATCTCAACATTATTAAGATTCGTAATCAATAAACATGGCATCTCTTCCTACATATTTAGGACTTCTTAAATTACTTTCAGCAATGTTTTATAGATTTCAATGTAGATATTTTTCATGTTTTACTAAAGTTATTCCTAAGTATTTTATGTTTAACCATGGTATTGTAAATGGAATTTTAAAAATTATTTTTCTAATTCTTTTTACTATCATGTAAAGAATACATTCAAGTTTGTATATTGACACTATATTCTGCTACCTTATTAAATTCATTTATGAGTCCTCATAGTTGCTCTGTAGATTCTTTAAGATTTCTGTGCAAGCAACCATACCATCTGTAAACAGATCTTTACCGCTTCCTTTTCAATCTGGTTTCCTATTATTTTTCTTCTCTTATTGTACTAGCGAGGAGGACCTCCAAAACAATAGTAACTAAAAGAGATCAAAGTAGACACCCTTGCCTAGTTATTCATCTTAGGGTGAAAACCTTTAGCATTTCACCATTAAGTATGTTAGCTGTAGACTTTCATAGATTCACTTTATCAGTTTAAAGTTCCTAATCATTCCCACTTTACTTCAAGTTTTTATTATACATGTATATTCCATTTTGTCAAATAATTTTTTTGCATTTATTTAAATAATCGTATGATTTTTCTCCTCTCTTCTGTGGTTCTGGTGAACTATATCAATTTCCAAATACTTCATTTTGCATTCCAGCAATAAACCCAACTTGTTTGTGATGTATTAATATATTATTATTATTATTATTATTATTATTATTATTATGCATTACTGCATTCTATTTGATAGTATTTTGTTAAGGTCTCTACTTTGAAAACTTATTTTTTGTGTGTCAAGGTCTCTACTTTTAAAAATTATTTTTTGTGTGTCTTTGTTTGGTTATCAGGATTATGATAGCTACATAAAGTGTGTTCTCACTTCTTCTAATTTCTAAAAGATTTTGAGTAAGATTGGTATTATTGCTTTCTTAATTGTTTGAGAGAACTCACCAGTGAAATTGTCTGAGTCACAACTACCTTTTAATAATCACTGTGTCCCAAGCACTATGTGAGATATTTTATTTGCATTATTTCTTATGTTTATAACAATACTTCAAATGACATACTACTTCATTTTATGCAGGTCAGAATTGACAATTGACAGAGATTAAGTAGATTACCCAAGCAAATGTAGCTCTAAAAGTTTGACAATGTCATTGTAGGTTGTAAGTTTACAGATAAATATTGCTTAAGAAATCATTGCAATATATAGCACTCATAAAATGAGCAAGTGACTCTATTGGTCATAATTTGTATTTCAAGACAAGGAAGAGGTTATTTGTCTAAAATGTATTAGATTCAAAGTTCAATTTCAGGCATGCCACTAATCTAATTCTTAACAGAAGGCACATTAGATAATGAAGTTATTTACATTTAATATTAACCATAGATTAGAAAATATTTGCTCCATCCTGTTTTTGTTTCAAACATTTGATTATGCAATTGTGTTTATCTTATTTAACAAGTATGCTAAATAAGTCACTGGCCATGCTTATTCCTTCACAAGAAGTTCGCAATCACAGAAAGGGCACATGAAGATTATTTATAATACATTAGATAGTGCAGTGCTAATTAGGAAATAAAAGAACCTTATTAAAAATCACATTTGTGCAGCATAAATTGCAAAAAACATTCTAATGTTTTTATTTGATCTGACACTGCAAACAAATACTACAGATCTTTAGGTTTTTTTTTATAGTTCCCTAGTTAACTCAAAAGAGGTAGATCATATTTGTTCCTCAAGATAAGATATTTCATTGCCTAGTAGGTTTGGAGCATAAGTCAAAACACGAAAAAACAAAAACCAATGGTACCAGGCATACAGGCAAACTGACATGCATTGATTTTATGTGTGAGAACAATGTGAGAAAGAGGATACAGGGATATGATCCCAGCATACATTTTCTAATATTATTTCCTTCATTTGAACTTACCATATAAGCAAAAAAGAGCTAGCTACTAGCTACCCAGTCTTTCTTTCAGCAACTAAACATTATCAATTCACTTTTTTCATTCATCTCATAAATGTGAATTAAAAATGCTGCAAATTTCTCAGCAAACAGGACTAGGGAAAAAATGAGGTTGGCAGGGTTCAGTTTTGACAGTGTATCCAGCTGTTTATAACTTTTCATTTTTTCCATAAACCTAACTGGTATCAGTATATGTAACGTTTCAACACTTCCAGCTAGGAAATAACTTCACAGAAGAAAAATGCTTTCGTTGGAGTTTACAAATGCCATTTGGTCTAATTTTTCAGCAAGGGTTTGTCTAGTTAGATTATGAGATTTTTCCTGGAGAGTAACAGCAAGAGAACGTCTCCCATGCTGTCAGAAAAGGAGAATTATATATTTTTTTCTTTGGAAGAAACATATAATGCAATGGGCAAAATGTCAAGTGGGTGGGGCTCCATTAGCCCATAGAAACCTCCAGAGAGATCTCTAAGAAAAAGGAATTCTGAATAAGACATTACATTAGTACATTTGGTTTAAAAAAACTAATCCAAAAAAGCTGATGGAGGGTGTATTTTATGAGAGCAGGACTCACAGGTAAGGTTCTCCCTCAGACAACAAGAGACTGCAAGAGTCTGAGTGCTGAACAAAGTGAGGAGTTATTTAGGGAAGGCTGAGTTTCAAATACTGAAAAGACTAACTGCGAAAAATGAGCCCAGCGAGTAAAAGCAGGATCATCAATATAGACTGCAGAGGTGTAAGTTAAGAGCTGGTTCAGAAAGAGCACAGGAACAAAGGAAGAGCCTCTTGGATGATTTCTGCAAGTCTTTCTCTGCCTGAATTTCTCATCTGTCACATGGGTATGTCCATGAGAAGTGTCAGAATGGCTTAAAAAGTGAAACAAAGATTTAGGTCAAGATTTAGTTAACTATGAACTCTATATTAGACCAACTACCCAACAATACAATATTCTATCCCTGTATTAATTTATTTAGTATATTTTTTTGAGCAGCACAAAAGCTTTTTTTCCCAGAGATGACCTCCATTCTAGATAAGCCTGATATTTTAAAAATCTATGTTTAAAACCTGCTAAGTTTCAAATTAAAATGGCCCAATGTATGTCATTTTCACAAAGCTTCACTGGAGGATTGAATTATATTTCAAACTCAATACATGTAAATGAGTTGGTTTGTAACATATTTTTTCAGGTATCCATTCACCACACATGTGGGTATTTACTTAGAGTGGTGATTCAAACCAGGAACTGGGGAGTTAGGCTGCATGGGCTCAAATCCCAGCTTCACTATTTACTACTGTGTGGCCTTGAGCAAGTGATGAAGCCTTTTTGGAATCAGTGTCCCCACTATACAATGGCAAAAAGAGTGGTGTCTACCTCGCATGGTTGTTCGGAGAATGAGTTCTATAGAAAACATTTTAGAAAAGTGCCTGCCAGAGGTGGTAATATCTAAGAGTCAATTGTTGTTGCTGTTATACTATGAGAATATAAACAATACTGATTATATATATATATATATATATATATATATATATATATATATATATATATATATATATTTTTTTTTTTTTTTTTAATGGATTTGAAAATGTTCTATTTCAAGAAACTACAGAGACAGGTCATCAAAATGGCGGCCTGAGGTGAGGCTCTGTAAATCTCCCCTGGAATTTACAACTAATTGAACAACAATAACTCCACAAAGGACTCCCTGCACAGCAGACAGGCAGGACGAAGAGGCCCACTACTGAATTCACCTAAAGGTGGGAGAATCACGTGAGCGGGGGAGGAGGAAAGGGAGAAGTACAGAGACAAGGCCTTATGGGCGCAGGACGCAGACCTAGATCAGTGCTCCGAGCTCGCTGCTCCCGGAACTACCGCACCTGCGGGAGAGGGAAGAACTTGGACTGCTAGGGCTCCGCTTATGGCCCACAGGGCTGAGGGGGCAGCATATAACACAGCTGAACCCAACGCTCACAGCAGAGACCTTGGAGAAAAGACTGCAGGAAGAAGGCTGAAAATGGTGGTGTAAGCCCTCACTGCTGAGCAGAGAATGGAAGCCTTAGGTACTGAGACTAGCTGATCCCTCCCAACCCTCCGAGAGCTCGCCCCGCCCCCACCTTCCCAGTGCTAGAAGCAGAACAGTAGCAGTGTCAGATCAAAAGAACAAAACATTTGCAGTTCTGAGAACTGTGGTCCGCAGACAAAGATTCGCAGCCCAACTAGTTCTGGCAAAGGGGAGGGACCTGTGGAAGCAGGACCGGGCTATAGTGGTGGTCGCCACCATTGCTCTGGGACAATTCTCACAACTTACCCCATCCCTTTCCCCATCTATCTGCGCATATCCCTGAAGGAGTAAACAGAACTGCTGAAACACACGGGCTCTGAATCTGATGCAGGAAGAGCTTTGCAACTTCAAAAACTCTCCGCATACCCAAAGAGACGTGGTGCCCTATGAAAAAGGCACACTCTTAACACAGGAGAAGCCCGCCTGCCAGGAAATTCCCCCCATTATGTGAAAAGCTGGAATAGGGCAGAGAAAAGATAACACTACACTGTGAGAGAGAGAAAAAAGGTTGCAGTCGGAGAGAAAACAAAACATTCTACTACCAAGTACTGGAAAACAAAAGAAAGACTTCTTCCTATTAACCTGTTGCAGAACCCACGCCTAGGAAGAGAAATAATGAATAATTACTTGCCATTAATAAGAAGGCAACAAGACAGCTCAGAAAGAAAGTGAAAAGTCTCCAGAAAATGAACTTAAAGATATGGAAATATGTGACTTAAATGACAGAGAATTCAAGATTGCAGTTCTGAAAAAACTCAACGAGATGCAAAAAACACACAGAAAGGCAGCTTTAATGAACTCAGAAACACAATCAAAGAACATGAACATTTTACCAAAGAGATTAAAATTTTAAAAAAGAACCAAATAGAATTTCTGAAGATTAAGAACTCAATAGAAAAATTAAGAATGAAATAGCCAGCTAAGGTAGTAGACTTGACCAGATGGAGGAAAGAATCAGTGATATCGAAGGTAGAAACCTGGAAATGACATGGATGGAAGAAGAAAGAAACTTGAGACTTAAAAGAAATAGAACTCTACAAGAAATTCCTGACTCCATCAGAAAGAGCAATATAAGACTAATGGGCATATCAGAAGGAGATGAAAGAGACAAGGAAACAGAGAGTATATTCAAACAAATTGTTAATGAGAACTTCCCAAACTTGTGGACAGAACTAGATCCTCGAATCCAAGAAGCAAATAGAACACCTAATTACCTAAACCTCAACAGGCCTTCTCCAAGGCACATTGTATTGAAGCTGTCAAAAATCAATGACAAAGAAAGAATCCTCAAGTCAGTTAGGGAAAAGAAGATGGTAACCTACAAAGGAAAGACCATTAGATTATCATCAGATTTCTGAGCAGAAGCTCTACAAGCCAGGAGGGAGTGGAACCAAATATTCGAACTATTGAAACAGAGAAATTATGAGCCAAGAATAATATGCCCAGCACAGATATCCTTTAGATATGAAAGAGGAATAAAGACCTTTTCAGACATAAAGAAGCTGAGGGAATTTTCTAACACATGACCTGCACTACAGGAAATACTCAAGGAGACTATACGACCACCATCAACAGGGACAATTTGTGGCAATCAAAACATAAAAAGGGGGAGAGTAAAAGCCTGAACCAAATATGGGAATGGAGAGAGTAGGCGTGCAGAAGAAAATGGAATACTCTAAATATCAAACTTTCTTTTGCATAAACTTAAGGGTAACCACTCAAAAAAAATCCAGAACTGAAATATATACTGTAATAAAAAAAGGAACAAACGGAAACACCACACATAGAATAGAAATATTAATATTAATAAAATACAAATAGAATACACCACACAGAAATAATAGACAACAACAAAAAGGCAAAGAAACAATGGATACACAGTCTTACCAGAAAACTAAAGATAGACTGACAGGAAATCCTCATATATCAATAATCACCCTAAATATAAATGGACTGAACTCACCAATAAAAAGGTACAGAGTAGCAGAATGGATCAAAAAACTAAACCCAACCATATGCTGTCTCCAAGAGACGCATCTCAGCTACAAGGACAAGCATAGACTCAAAGTGAAAGGGTGGAAATTGACACTCCAAGCAAATGGTATCCAGAGAAAATCAGGTGTAGCTATACTGACATAAAATGAAACAGACTTCAGGGTGAAAAAGGTAACAAGAGACAAAGATGTACATTTCATAATGGTAACGGGGACTATACAACAAGAAGACATAACAGTCATCAATATTTATGCCCCAAATGAGGGAGCACCGAAATATACCAAGCAACTATTAACAGAACTAAAGGGAGAAATTGACCAAAACACAATTATACTAGGGGACCTAAATACATCATTGACAGCTATGGATAGATCATCCTAACAGAAAATAAATAACAAAATAGCAGCTCTAAATGACACATTAGATGAAATGAACATAATTGACATTTATAGAACACTTCATCCTAAAACATCAGACTATACATTTTTTTCTAGTGCACATGGAACATTCTCAAGGATAGACCATATATTGGGATATAAAACTAACCTCAGCAAATTTAAGAAGACTGAAATCATACCAAGCATATTCTCTGATCACAAGGCTTTGAAATTCGATATCAACTGCAAAAAGAAAGCAGGATAAACCACAAACACAGGGAGATTAAACAACATACTTTTAAAGAAGGACGGGGTCAAAAAAGAAATTAGAGGAGAGAGCAAAAGACACATAAAAACAAATGAGAATGAAAATACACCCTACCAAAATTTTGGGGATGCAGCAAAAGCAGTTTTAAGAGGGAAATTTATATCATTGCAGGCCTATCTCAAGAAACAAGAAAAATCCCAAATGAATAACCTCATGTTACATCTTAAGGAACCTGAAAAAAAAGAACAAGTGAAACCCAAGGTCAGCAGAAGAAAGGAAATAATAAAAATCAGAGCAGAACTAAATGAAATAGTGAACAAAAAGACAATATAAAAATTTAATGTGACAAAGAGCTGGTTCTTTGAAAAGATTAACAAAATTGACAAACCCTTGGCTAGAGTCACTAAGACAAAAGGAGAAAAGAGACTAATAACCAAAATCAGAAATGAAAAAGGGGAAATTATCACGGAGACCATAGAAATATAAAGGATCATCCAAGAATACTATGAAGGACTATATGCCACCAAATTCAATAACCTAGAAGAAATGGACAACTTCTTAGAAACATATAGCCTTCCAAGGCTGAACCATGAAGAACTGGAAAATCTAAACAGACCGATCACCAGTAACGAAATTGAATCAGTCATCCAAAACCTTCCCAAAAGCAAAAGTCCGGGACCAGATGGCTTCACCAGTGAATTCTACCAAACCTTCAAAGAGGACCTAACACCAATCCTGCTTAAACTCTTCCCAAAAATTGAAGAAGAGACAGTACTCCCTAACTCATTTCATGAGGCCAACATTACCCTGTTACCAAAACCTGGTAAGGACAATGCAAAAAAAGAGAACTACAGACCAATATCTCTGATGAATACAGATGCAAAATCCTAAACAAAATTCTAGCAAATTGAATGCAACGATGCATTAAAAAGATTATTCATCATGACCAAGTGGGGTTCATCCGAGGGACACAAGGATGGTTCAACATACGGAAATCCATCAACGTGATACATCACATAAACAAAATAAAGGACAAAAGTCATATGATTATATCAATTGATGCAGAAAAGGCATTTGACAAGATACAACATCCATTTATGACTAAAACACTTAATAAAATAGGTATAGGAGGAAAATACTTTAACATAAAAGGCCATCTATGACAAGCCCTCAGCTAATCTCATAATTAATGATGAAAAACTGAAGCCCTTTGCCCTACGTTCAGGAACACGACAGGGCTGTCCCCTATCACCTCTGCTTTTCAACATAGTGTTGAAAGTTCTCGCCAGAGCAATCAGGCAAGAGAAAGAAATAAAAGGCATCCAAATTGGGAATGAAGAAGTTAAATTGTCACTCTTTGCAGATGACATGATGCTATATATAGAAAACCATAAAGACTCCACCAGAAAGCTATTAGAAACAATCAACGAATACAGTAAAGTTGCAGGCTACAAAAGCAACATACAAAAGTCCATTGCATTCCTATATACTAACAATGAAATCTCAGAACAAGAAATATATAAAAAAAAAAAAAAATTCCTTTTGCAATTGCAGCGAAAAGACTAAAATATCTAGGAATAAACTTAACGAAGGATGTGAAAGACCTCTATGCTGAAAACTACAAGACATTTTTTAAAGAAATTGAAGAAGACACAAAGAAATGGAAAGACATTCTGTGTTCATGGATTGGAAGAATCAAGATAGTTAAAATGGCCATATTACCCAAAGCAATATACAGATTTAATGCAATCCCCATCAAAATCCCAATTTTTTAAAGAAATAGGACAAAAATTCATCAGATTTGTCTGGAACCACAAAAGACCCCGAATAGCCAAAGCAATCTTAAGAAAAAAGAACAATGCTGGAGGTATCACCCTCCCTGACTTTAGCTTGTACTACAGGGCAACAATAATCAAAACAGCATGGTATTGGAAGAAAAACAGACACACAGACCAATAGAATAGTATTGAGAACTCAGAAATAAAACCACATAAATAGGGACAGATGATTTTTGACCAGAAGCCAAAAACACACAATGGAGAAAAGACAGTCTCTTCAATTAATGGTGCTGGGAGAATTGGAAAGCCAAGTGCAAAAAGAATGAAACTGGACTGCTATCTGTCACCATGTACCAAAATTGATTCAAAATGGATCAAAGACTTAAGCATAAGACCTGAAACAGTAAACTGCATAGAATAAAACATAGGTACTAAACTTATGGACCTTGGGTTCAAAGACGTTTTTAAGAATTTGACTCCAAAGGCAAGGGAAGTAAAAGCTAAAATAAATGAATGGGACTATATCAAACTTAAATGCTTCTGCACAGCAAAAGAAACCATCGACAAAATATAGAACCAACTGAATGGGAGAAGATTTTTGCCAACAGTTCCTCCGATAAGGGGCTAATATCCAAAATACACAAGGAAAGCATGCAACTCAACAACAAAAAAATAAACAACCCAATTGAAAAATGGGCAGAGTACCTGAAGAGACACTTCTCTAAGGAGGACATACAAAAAGCAAATAGACATGAAAAAATGTTCAACATCACTAATCATCAGAGAAATGCAAATCAAAACCACAATGAGATATCACCTCACCCCAGTCAGAATGGCTGTCATCAACAAGACAAATAGTAACAAGTGTTGGAGAGGCTGTGGAGAAAAAGGAACCCTCATACACCGTTGGTGGGAATGCAGACTGGTCAGCTGCTATGGAAGGCAGTGTGGAGGTTCCTCAAAAAATTACAAATATAATTACCATATGACCCAACAATCCCTCTCCTGGGTATTTACCCAAAAAATCTGAGAACATTTATTTAAAGACACTTGTGCTCCAATGTTCACTGCAGCTTTATTTACGGTGGCCAAGACATGGAAATAACCAAAATGTCCTTCAATAGATGAATGGATAAAGAAGCTGTGGTATATATACACAATGGAATACTATTCGGTGGTAAGAAAAGATGAAATAGGACCATTTGTGACAACATGGATGGACCTTGAGATTATAATGCTAAGTGAAATAAGTCAGACAGAAAAAGCAGAGGACCATATGATTTCACTGATATGTGGTATATAAACCAAAAACAACAAAAGAACAAGACAAACAAATGAGAAACAAAACTCATAGACACAGACAATAATTTAGTGTTTACCAGAGGGTAAGGGGGTAGGGGGCTGGAAGATGAGGGTAAGGGGGATCAAATATATGGTGATGGAAGAAGAACTGACTCTGGGTGGTGAGCACACAATGGGATTTATAGATGATGTAATACAAAATTGTACACCTGAAATCTATGTAACTTTACTAACAATTGTCACCCCAATAAACTTTAATTACAAAAAAAGAAATTACAAAAAGCAGGTGGCCCCATCAATCTCAACCTCTGCCAAACTCCTTCCTTAAAAAAAATTGAAATTACATGGCCTTGATCAAATTTGATGACTAAGACTATCTCTCCAAATCCACAAAGACTTGGAAAAGTTAGACCCCTTTATAATTCATAGCTATTACAGTCTTCGCCTCTTTATCTGTAGTTCCACTTTCCGCGGTTTTAGTTACCCGTGGTCAACTCTGATCTGAAAATATTAAGTGGAAAATTCCAGGAATAAACAATTCATAAAATTTAAATTGCCTGCCATTACTAGAACCTCACTTCATCTCATCACGTAGGCATTGTATTGTCTCACAACATCACAAGAAGGGTGAGTACAGTACAATATGATATTTTGAGAGAGAGACCACATTCACATAACTTTTATTATAGTATGTTGTTATAATTGTTCCATTGTTATTGTTGTTAATCTCTTACTGTGTCTAATTCATAAATTATACTTTATCATAGGTATGTATGTTAGGAAAATCATAGTGTATATAGGGTTCAATACCATCCATGGACTCAGGCATCTACTATGAGTCTTGGAACATATCCCCTGTGGATAAGTGATGATTACTGTGTTTCAATTGCTTGGTTGTGCCTATAAATAACTAAATTAGCAAGATATAACCCCTTATGTGTATACCTCAAAGGTACCCAGCCATCCCCCCCGTGAGGAATCAGGTGCGGTTACAGAAACTCTGATAACTTAAATTTTCCTAGCTCTTATCATCACCTCTTTTCTCAGAGTCTATGTCCAATTCTCTCTGTGAGAATCCCTGTCAACACCAGTGTGGGCACTCCTGCAATGTCATGAAAACCCTCAAGGTGATAATGTCAAAATGGCAGTCCCTGTTCAAGTAAGGAAAGATGCTGCTTTTCCTGGTGTCACAGGCCATAGCAGGAGCTTGTCATGGTGCAGCAATTTTCTCACTGTCTCAGAATTTTCAGAAAAATAGCTGTATAGGTTTTTATTTATAGCCTTCTGTTGTTTCCCCAAACTCCCAAATTCTGTTCTCATATGTCAATTAAAAATAATTCTAAAATTTAGGTGTTTTGCATTTTATGGAAAACTTTTTCTTAAGCAAATTCTAGATAACTTTGTCATGATGGGGGGATCAGTTATAAAGAAGCAAATGTGCACATATTTAAATTATATAGAATGACCATTACGAAGCTGTATTTACAGGTTGAGCCTTCACCAGCCTCCATCTCTGAGTTCTGCTTACATTGAAATAACCAACTGAGTCCATAGAAGATGTCCCTCAAAGGGGAAAAGGCTATAATCCACACAGTTATTCAGTCTTACCAAATGACCTTGGAATCAGTTATTGAGCTGTGGGAGGTGGGGATGAGAGATGACCAAGGAAGTTGACTTTTGCTATTTTTATGTTTATAACCAGTTATCTATAAGGATATGAGAAACTTAAATGGAGAAAATAAGCCTTAGAAATATACTGAATATTAGATGCCCTCTTTATATCATACTTTGTTGTCAATCATTGTCAATTAACCCAAGAGCAGCAGTAAGCACTTGGATTCCAACATTTCTAAAGTAGCCCATATCTAGAATCTTTCAAGGAATAAGTAAACTAATTTCACAGATTAGCTTAAAATTATTGCTAGGTTATCAGTGTTGTTAGTGTTTTTATATAGAAGGATATTTATCAGCTGAGCAGGCCAAGGTTTGAACCTTCTCTGATACCTACATGTTGGCACTGTCCAATATGGCAGCCACTATGTGGTTAAGGAGCGTTTAGCATGTGATTAATTCAAACTGTAAAATACACACTGGAATTTGAAGACTTCATATGAATAAGGAATGTAAAGTATCTTGGTAATTTTTATAGTGATTACATATTAAAATGATAATATTTTTGGATATACAAGGTGTGATCAAAAGATATGGTGAATGTTTAAATACAAAAATTTTATTACACTAAAAGACATATTGCCATTAATCACCCTAAAAATACTCCCCCTCGCTTCGAACACATTTATCCCATCATTCTTACCACTTTCTGAGGCAGTTCCAGTCACCACATTTCACCACATTTCTAGTTTTGAGGCCCTATAGTTTATTGATTGCTTTAATCAAAGAAATCTAAAGATAGAGATACAGATATTCCCACATTTATATTGCACCTGAACAAATAACACTATTTTTCTGTTTAAAAAGTACAACTGAATTAAATCTGTCCCCATGATCCTTATCATCTGTATCACATGCCTTCCGCCAGAAGATGCTCTAAGAACCAAAAGCATTATATCCAAGATTATACCTTCACCTTCGGCTTTGACCATCAGCAAAGTGTTTAAATGCTAATTACCTACAAGCTTAAGGCAATTCTATCAGGTTAAATAGAGAGAGCAGTTTTTATCTCTTAAATGTTAAACCAGGTATGATAAAAATGTAAGTATTACAAGGAAAATATGGAACTACCAATACTCAACAACAGAGTAGTTATCCTACTACTCTAGTTGCAGCATAGTTTCTCATCCTAAAACTCCTATTTAAATAGCTTTACTCTAAATATCAATTAATATGTATTTATATTTTCAGAAATAGTTCACCCAAGAAATATAACTTTTCATTGATGAAAACTGACAAACATAATGCCTAATTCTAAATAGCATAATATTTCTTCATGAGTTTTCTTGAGTCAAAATCTACTGACAGCCAAACTTCAGAACTGAAAAACCATTTTAGGAATGGAAACTTAGACATAGTAAGGGGGACCAATTATTGTTCTCTATGAATGAAATTGTCAGACTTTGTATATTTTTGTAGAGAGCTTTCAAAACAGAAGTAACACCGTGACAAGCTGATTCAATTAAGTCTCACTTTGATGCCAGGTTAAGTATCCAAGTCCTCAGACATGGTTATCCCATTCCAGATCAAGATAGTCTTTAAACAACTCATAGAAATTAGTGTGTAGGAAAAAGTTCAAGTGCAAATAAATGCCCTCTGATATCCAATTAAAATCTTAACTCAACAAAAGCTACATTTACATTTCCTACCATCGAAGAACAGGTGGTCTTAATGTTAATAAAACCATCACTACCTTGTCTCGGACCAAGAATATATGAAATATGCATCCAACCACTTCTTTAGGAAATAATCCCGTGTCATCTTAATACTGAGTAGAAGATGTGTAAAAAATATTCAGACACAAGTTGGAATGGGCACATTTTTATATCAGTACTATAGGAGAATAAAACTGAAGAAAAAAGTAGAAGAGGAAGAGGAATAATATGAGGCAGGTGAGTGAAGGAGGAGGACGAGGGAGACAAAAAGGAGGAGGAAAAGAAAATATCTTTCACATGTGCATATACTAAGATTTACACATAAGTGTCCATGAATGATAAAAGGTAGCATAATAGTAATTAAATAATTCAAGCTAAATAATAAAATACCACTTGTCACACATAATAAGTTACTCGGGTTTTTTTTTAAGTTACAATACCCATTGCTACTTAGATTTTGGTAAATTTAATCTTGTGATAGATGATGGATGGTTCTATAAATGGAATATGAACATACGCGTATGTATCAAAAGCAATAGTCTTCATCCAACAATTTGATTTTCTGTAGCTCTCAATAAATTTGTTAAAAATCCAGGATATAGAAAAAATAAATCTATGGGTACAAAGAGATTAATCTTAGTCTAAAAAAAAAAAAAAGAAAAAAACCCCAAAACTTCTGGCTTAAAATTCCATCCTGCATAATCCAGCGGTATGGAGTTTATTTTCTTTATTCTTAAACTGCACCATAAACTCCTTAATAGGGGCACTTGTGTGCGTGTTTTTTTTTTTTTTCTCTCTCTCTGTATTGCTGCTGCTCAGTACTCATTAATAGTAAGGTAAAACTCAAATCAGATAGCCAATGAGCAATTCATATTGTTTCCTTAAGTGGTCAGATTATGAAACTGGATAGGAATTCTAGCTGTCTCGTCAAATACCTATAGGGAATTTTGATTCTATAATGCAGATCTTTATAACAGATGAAGTCCTGGCAGATTGCTGGTGCTTTATACCATTGTTTTAATGTATTTTGAAATTCATGCCCAACAACAACAAAAGAACTAGAATGAGCTCTTAGAAATTAAAAATTTGTTTGCTAAAAAACACTATAGAAAGGGTTAGAAAATGGAGTCAAAATCTCCCACAACATAAGAACAAAAACACGAAAGACGAAAAATGTGAGGGAAAGGTAAGAAACGCGAAGGACCAAGTGAGGGGACCCGACATCTGACTGACAGGAATTCCATTAAGAAAGAACAGAGAAAACCTAAGAAAAACATATCAAAATAATAAAAGAAAATGTCACAGGGCCAATGGAGATGTGGTTCCCAGATTATTCCAAGTACCACTCAGAATTAATAAGACCCAAACATCATTATGAAATTTGAGAACACCAAGATTAAAAGAGATCCCAAAATTTAAGGAAGGAAAACATTGATCCTAGAAAGAAAATCGAATTTTTTAAAGGCTTGTATTTGTTTTCCCATCAAGAAAACACAAAGATCAAATACTTCAAGGTTAACAAATTGTATAAGAAGGTTATAAACCAAGTTTAAAGCAAACTGAATGCTGTATGGTTTCAATGAATTGATAAAATTAAGAGTCTGCATTTGACCCCTTTCATAGAGAGGCACAGGAGTCATGAAATTGGAAAAGAATATAATCAGAGCATCTTAATTGGCCCTGTAATGAACATTATTTGCGTAGATATAGCATAAACACTGGTTACTGGTCTTCAATTTTTAGTATCAATCTGAATATGTAACATGGGAGACTTCGTAACAGTTACAGAACAGAATTGCTAACAACTTCAGCAATGTGAAAATACATGTACAGTTTACACATGTTGGACAGTAGAAGTGCACAGAGAGGTAAAGAAAAGGGTAAGGTGCCAGTATCTTCATCCCAGGAAGTAGATTTTAAAGTATACTATTGCAAAGTTATCCAAAGAAATCAGAAGGAGAAAGTGGGTTTTTGTTTGTTTGTTTGTTTAAGTGATATACATGTTTCAAAAATTGTATTGGGGGATGTTAGAGAACATGGAGACATTTATGTCAATTGAAATTGGTGTCAGGATTGTGTTTGATTTTCTTTGTTGTTTTACATTTCATTCTCTTTTACATTTGATTACATTTACATTTGATTCAGTCACTATATTAGTAATAGACAATTAAAAATCAAACAGGGTTTAATATATTAGTCTAGTTTATGGAGGCAATACTGGAAACACATGAAATATCATTCATGTGTTTGGGGACACTGTGTACAGGAGACACACACTACGGCATTTAAATTACGGGCCAGATAAGATCATTTTCATCCTAATAGTATATACTCCAGTGGTTTCTGAGCATCATGAATGTCCATTTTGGCGTGAGTGCATCTTTAGAGTGCCTCTGTACTCAACACGTACTTTGTCATCTCAAATTAAGAGGAAACTGATACAACGACTCTGCCAGAGGGACCACCTCAAAATGCAGGCTTTGGTGGAAAGGGAACAGTTCTCAAACACTTAGTAGTCATGGTCAACTGCGAGAGCTTACAACCTTTTCAAACTCTCTTGTTCTTCAATATAAAATAGTTTTTTCTCTACATCCACCTACCTATACTTTGGTAAGACTTTGCTTCCAAAGATTAAGGCCACTTTATACATATTATCTTGATGGTCCTTGTGTAAAGAAATAATTTTGCAATGCCATGAAGAGTGGAAAAGTGAGTACCATTCATCTCATTTTTTAAATAAAGAGGTATAGAAGTTAAATAGTGACAATATCACAATGAAGTAGCATCAAAATTCCTATCTTCTGACTTCCTAGACAGCTTCTTTTTGAGCCACAACAGTTATCTCATGGCATTTTAATGATATCAGTGGAGGAGTTTACAAATTCAGATCAGAACAGTTACACACAACCCAGAGTACATGGTCATAATGGATTTCCAGCATCGTATTGTAAAATTATTTCTCAATAAGTTTTTTTTATAAGCTTCCTGAGTATATATCATGAACTCATATAAGCACAGGAGGAAAGTAACCTTACACAGGATGAGCAAAAGAGAAAAATTTTAATAATGAAAGTACATACAACTAATTGAAAATAACTCTATATTCAAGTTCCAGATTTACTGAATATCTGCCCTTCTAAAGATTCTGAGGGTTACAAAAACTTCAAGGGAAAACAACAAAACCCAAGTGAATAATGTTTTGTTTCACTTTGTTTTGTTTTTCCTTTGGGGGGGAAAGTTTATTCTAAACAGAACTGTAAGGGAGGGAAGAACAAAAGGGGGTTGAGAAAAGTGCTGTAAAGGGAGACTCCCTCACTAATTAAGCATGAAATCCCCTTCAGAGTGGTAGCCCTGGTTGGCCCAGGCTATCCAGGAGTCACGAGTGCCCTGAAGGCGTTGGTCCTCCCTGAAAATGAGCAGACTTGCCCATGGAGAAAGTACAGCCTGGGAACTGCCCCCAGGAGAAATGAAGCTTTGCTTACATTCCTACCAGCAAGTGGACGGGAAGTATTCTCAGCCTGACAAAGAGGCAAGCAGAAGCCAAGGCTAAAAGTAGATTGCGTTTCTAAGGTTCTAATATTGAAAGAACGGAAACCATATGGGGATTACTTTATTATTCAACTGAAGCCTTCAGGTGGCTTTAAATTAAAAGAAATATTGTCAACCACATCCCTGGGCCCTGTTTTCCCCTCTACCACCCCCTCCACCTCTTTTCAAATTTTACAAGGTCTGTGATTTAGTAGTGGAAATTCCCTAAATATAAATTAAGCATTATGTCCACCCAAGAAATTCTTCCTGGCACTCAACCAGTAGTTTGGCATTAAAATCTCTCATGTGACTCTTGGGAGAGTAAGTTAACAGTGAGGGTGTGTGTGTGTGTGTGTGTGTACATTTTTCTTTTTCCTTCTTTAGAATTATTCTCCATTATGCAAAATTTTTGTTGAAAAGTATACATGCAGTGTTAGAAGAGATGTAATCTCCTTGAAGAAATGTAGCAACTATAACTGAAAGGTAGGTCACGCCTCTAAGAAGCGACACTCAGTTTTTGTGTAACAAGTGACTACAAGATTTCCTGCCAATGCCACCACCACAACTGTGAATATCCCTTCCATAGCCCAAACATCTAGGTCTGCAACTCTAAAGAGATATTAATACTCACTGTGTTAGTCAGGACAGGCTGATAATGCTGAGGCAACACACCACCCCCAAACCCTCGTGACTCATAATCACTGAGGCTTACTTCTTACTCACACTACACGTCCAACCTGGGTCAGGAGATCTTTCCATTAGGACACCTGAGAGGCCAGACTGTGCAGGCTCCATCTCAATGTGTGTTTCCACTAAGGTCGGTGGGAGGGATGAAGCAAATCCCACAGTGACTCTTAAATTAATTAATCCATCTGGGAAGCAACATATGTAACCTGTGCTCACACTTCATGGGCCAAAGCCAGTCACATGGTGATGCTTTACCTCAAAGGAGAAAAGGAAGTGTGACTATCTTAAGTCCCCAAGGAGGGCAGTTAATACATTCATAAGCATCTTTGATGACCACAGGAGTCTCACAAAGGCTTTAAAGAACAAAAAAACCTTCTAGAGACCATAAAGACTGTCATTTGATTCTTGAAGTTCATAGCTCCTACCTTACTCTTACTTATAGTTCTAGTCCCCAGTTCTGAGAACTCAATGTCAGTTTGACAAAAGGATAGAGAGAGACAGGACAATGTTTCTGTGATAGTTCCTCCTCCTTTAGGCCCCAGAGTCAATTTGGCAGGTTAAGTAAAATTTCCCCCTGCCTTTAATAACAAAGATAATAGAATAAATGAATGAATGATGCCATCTATGTGCTTCCAGTGCTTCCTGGGTTCTCTACAGGACAGGAAAGGAATGCTCAGTCTTGAGTAAGCTTGTTAAGACCAAAATCCACAAAGATATAAGGAAGTAATCTGTTTGCTAGTGCTCTAAAAGGACCAAAAGAATATTTCATCACTTACCTACCCTTAATGCCGATGCAAATTTTCTCACTATTAAGCACTCCGAGTGAGAGTATTCCATTTTAATATGAATAAATCTCTCCTCAGTACATACAGAACAGCAAGAGAACTACTGCATACATCTTGCTTTCACTGAGAAACAGTCCAAAAAATGTGTTATCTAAGAGAGAAGCTGAAGGTCAAATACAAAAGAATACATACTAGAAGTGGAATTTTATTTTCTCTAGCTCAGAAATTCTGTGTTTCCCGGAAAATAAGACCTAGATGGACAATCAGCTCCAATGCGTCTTTTGGAGCAAAAGTTAATATAAGACCCGGTCTTATCTATTAATTTTTGCTCCAAAAGACGCATTGGAGCTGATTGTCCATCTAGGTCTTATTTTCCGGGAAACACGGTACTTCTCTAGCATTCCTTCTCTGGTGCATTAACCCTGCCCTATACTCTGAACTTTTAAATGGGAGGAGTAAAGGAAATTTATTGGAAGGAGACTTGGGAAGGCTTTAGTAATGTTAGAATACCGCTTACCGTTTACTAGATACATGGAGAGACTTAAATAAAAAATTCATGCCAAACAGTATCTGTACAACAAACCAGCTGTTCTTATTTATTCCAACAGACATGGTTACACAGGACTGCAAACTCTATTATCTAGGCTCAGCGAACTACTCCAGCAACAACTGCATGGGTGTGAAGCATTTCAGGTCACAGAGTAAGGCCCTCATTTTACACAGAATTGCTGCAGCAGTTTATTCTAAGAACTCTAAATTCTATCGAAAAGCTATCAAACCTGAACAAGAAGGAAAACAAACAAAAAGACCTCAGTCTAACGTGGGCTCAGCTCCCAAGTTACTTTCCTTCTCCCAGTCATGCCCAAGACTAGGCAGCCCTCCCTTCGCCCCCATGATTCCCACCCCCACATCTGCAGGCTCACTCTTGAAAAGGACCGGATCTAATGATCCCAATTTAGCACAGTCTTTCAGTGGTAAAGCTTGAATGAATTCGTCTACATCTTTTCTAAAGTGTCTTTGAGTACAGTCATCTCCCTTGAAAGGTTTGTGAAAACTCATTTATTTTTTGATCATCATCAATAAATGACTGAGAGCTGTATAACTACGAGGAAGAAGTTCTAAAGACTACTGGCTTTTAAGCATTGAAGAGGACTAGTGCAAAAGCAACAACTATGGTAGCAGTTAACTGACATTTAATGACTGTTTTATAGTCACCAGGTTCTGTGCTAAGAGTTGTATCTCATTTCAACCTTAAAACAACCCTATGAGTGTGCCTAGTCACTTCCTGCCAAAAAGGACAGCATAAAAATGTGGGGGAAAGAATAACGTTACCATGGAGAAACCTGGCAAACATGACCTTGACCAGGTGCTCTAGGTCAACATCAACAGTGACAAGCCATATGGATAGTACGTACCCTTGATATGATGTATTGTGAATGGTGATTAACTTTTGTGGTCTTCCTCTCAAAAAACCTGTCTGATCATGAAAGAAACATCAGACAAATCCCAAATGAGGGACATTCTACAAAATGCTGACCAGTACTCCTCAAATCTGTCAAGGTCATCAAAAACAAGTCTGAGAAATTTGCAGATCAGAGGAATCTAAGTAGACATCATGACTAAATGTAATATAGTGTCCAGGATAAGACCCTGGAATAGAGAAAGCACATTAGAGGAAAATTGGTGAAAACCAAATAAACTCTAGAGTTCAGTTAATAATAAAGTACAAGTGTTGGCTCCTTAGTTTTGACAAACATTCCATAGTAAGGTAACAATGAGGCAAACCAGATGAGGGTATATGAATACATTCTATCTTTGTAACGTTACTGTTAATCTAAAACTATTCTAAAATAAAGTTTATTTAAAAAATCCTCTGAGTGTGATGCTCTTATCTTCTTTCTAGAGATGAAAAAAGTATAGGTAAAATAGCTTCCCAAAGTTAGAAGCTAAAAGAGCAAAAGAACTTGGTCAGATATGTCTATTTCACATTTAAGCAACCAGTGGAATAGGGCTGTAAGATAAGCCCTTGTATAACATCTATGAAAATGGTTTTATGCCAGATACATGCTGAGAAACCTAAACTAAAGCAATTTATTTCACTTACACGCCTCCTAATAATGCACTTTTATTTTAGTGCACACTTTTACATAAAAGGGCTAGAACATTACTTTCTAAATATTTCATCTTTATTTTCATCACAAACTTCAATTACTCAGGCAATGCTATGTGATATCACATTTACATAAAATTAGCTTAAGATTTTGCCAAAATGTTGATGCTTCAACACTGCCTAAGAGAAAAACAAATGCATTGCCCAATGAAGACATTTCACCTCATAATGCCCTATCTTTCAACCAAGCTCACTTGTTACCACCCACATCTTCTCTGCGGATGCTGGATATTTCAGTGCTAGTGAGCTCAGGCTGCTGCTTTAACAGGATGAGGGGGTTACAAGCTAGGGTGCCCTTCAAAAGGAAATGACATCAACATAAGGAAAGACTAGCATACACTTTGGGTTTTTTCAGATCCTGAGAGATATAAGATCAGCTGTGACTGGTCCAAAAACCTAAAGAAAACTAAATGCCCTCTGAAATATAAATTCTAACAGTGTTATCTACCACACCAGCGTTTCCCACAATGTGAAGCCAGCCTCTCTGGGAAAACTCCAATATCCTCCCAGAAAGGTTCACGCAGTCCAAGATATATTCTTTTTTTCCTTGGGATTTGCCAAAATCAGACAGTGGGATTCAACAAATATTTCTAAATACTGTACTTAATATATTGTTCCCTGTGAGAATATAAAGTGGAAGTGATCCAGGAAGTAAGAAAACAGGCTGTCTTCTGTGTGTGATTAGATTAGCATGCCTAAAGACATGTGACATGTTTTTCTCAATCTTACTACATTTACAAGTTTGTTGTTGTTGTTGCTGTTTTGGGTTTTTTTAGGGCAAGTGATTCCTTGAATTTTTTATTTATTTTATCATTCTGGGCTTGTCTTGGGAATAGCTTAAACTGCCCCCTCCTTCATACTTCAAACTATCCCAAGGCAATTAGTTAATGGCACCGTATCTGTTTTAATAAGAGAATAGGATAAAAAAAAGAAAGAGGAAGTGAATATGACACATTTTCCCACAATATCACAACAAAACTGCAGCAGAGTAACAGATGGGCTAACTCTCCTGATTCACTGGACATGGAAATAGAACCAAATCCAAAGTTTAACTTCCTTCTTTCACCAATGGGAAAGCAATGAACCAAGTTCAAGTAGCCATGATCATATCCCCCTCACACACCCACACACACACACGCAACTTGGTGCACATCCAAAACAAACCCTTCTTCTCAAGAATCTCTGCTATTTTTATAGCTGAACTCATGAAAAATCTTTTCATTTTGGAGCCCTGGGAGGTTGAGGCTGGAATTTTTAATTTCTAATCTCATACCAGTATGAGAGGCCACATGAAGTTACACTTCAAGAATCACTGTGGTGAGAGAGAGACTGGACATCAGAAGACTGCCCTTTGGGTAGATTCTTTGGGGGCTCAAAGGAGCATTTCAGCTTCTAGATGAGTATCTCCAAGTCTGGCTGAATGCTGATTCTCCTCCAGCCAGACATCTCTAATCCAAACCTCCTATTTATATCCTCCCCAGTCTCCACATTCCAGATGGACGGACACTGAATTCATCACACTAATCTCCCACCCTTCAAATCCTGTCCTAACTCCCCAAAGGACACCTGCTGAACATTAAACCCAGATTGAGTTTCAAAGCCCAAAACCTACAAAATAAGGAGAGGTCAGATTTTTCAAAGCACTTGCCGATAAGCTTTTTAGTGTCCTTTAAAGTTTTCATGAATGGTGTCAAGTTCTCCCAATGATTTTTCTAGCTGCGTTTGGCTTTCCAAACATCTGAAGTTGCCAACTCTCCACATGGTAGGCAAAGTTTAACCATGTGAGATGGTATAGAGCATATAAAACACATATGCAAAAATAGAAAGCAAACAGTCACTGTTTATGGTTAATGTTTACATGTCCGTATTAGACTTTTCATTTTAATGTTAGTAAGGCTGTTAGCCATATTCATCAGCATAGCAAGTAGAACAGATTCAGTCATTTGCCATGTGAAAAACACAGGGCAACACAACACAGCTTTGAACAGTGAGTGGGACACATAGACACACTTATTGTGGAATTGAGCAACCAATCGTCTTTGAAATCTTCTGGGAAACAGTCATCTAGAAAAAAACTAAAAAGCTCTTTCCCTTCCTGGTCTTCACAGATACCTCTGGATAATTTAGACCCTTAAACTGCTGTTTTCATGACTGCCTGTGCTATATTTAACATGCAGGAAATACATACAAATATTAGAAAATTGTTAAGAATGGATAGGCAAATTAAAGACATTTAATTACTCTCAAATCATCTACAGATAGTAACTTTTCAGTTTATATATAATATTCCAATTATTTCCAAGGCCTACAGATTCATGTGTGCATGTACGATGTATTTTTAATAGGATCATAGAAATATCTGTAACATTGTTTTCATGCAAAATTGGTATTTTATGGTAAATTTCTATTAATTTATTTGACCACCCTAATACTGTTTAGAAATTTATAATAAAATACATAAAATATAAGTTTGTGATGGAGCATTCTTGTAGCAAAATCTTTTTACACATGTTCGATCACAGACTTAGGATAAATATTCCTAGAAGCTGTATTGCAGGAACTATGAATAAGCACATTTTTGGCTTTTGACCTTACACACAGTTGACCCTTGAACAACAGATTTGAACTGCATGGGTCACTTATATGTGGATTTTTTTCAATAAACACTGAAAATGTACTTTTTCTTCTTTATGATTTTAACATTCTCTTTTCTCTAGTTTCCTTTATTGTAAGAATAGAGTACATAATACATATGACATACAAAATACGTGTCAATCAACGGTTTATGTTATCAGTATGGCTTCTGATTAACAGTAGACTATTAGAAGTTTTCGGGGAGTCACGTTAGACATGAATTTTTGTGTGTTTGTGGGGTTGGGTCCCCTAACCCCCCACACTGTTCAAGACTCAACTGTATTGTAAAACAATCTCTACATAGTATATAAAAATTTCCCCCCAAAATAGCATGGTTTTTCCCATACCTATTGTAACACTAGGTATTATATTTATTTTTAAACTTAGCCAGTTTTGATGGTTAAAAAGTGTGTCTTGTTTTATATTACGTTGCTTAGAGGAAGGGTAATAGTCCACATATTAAAATATAAATAATATGCATAACATTTTGAAGCATCAGCTTGAAGTGGATACTTATAACCAATAACACCTACAACTAGATTTGGGGAACTAATGACTTAATAATTGTTTAAAAGTACAATACATATTGAAGTCCTAGTGTTAAATTTTATTTTTTTGTAATGACTCAAACCTTTTGCAGAAATTCCTAAAGTTCAATATATATCTGATGGTTCAACTTAGGGAGAGATATGTGCGTGTGTGTTTTTTATTACACCTTCACCTTATCAACAGAATGTCTTAGATGTTGAAATTCTCTCTTCACCTCATAGCCCACGTGTTTTGCTTTAAACATGCACACATATGTATATATAGATGTGTGTATATACACACATACATCTATATATGCATATACATGCATCCACATACATATATTTGATATATGTCAATGCATTTGTACACACACACACACACACACACACAGATACTAGACATTGCATTTTTCCCTAGTCTCAGTAAATCAGCTACTGAGATGCCATGAGAGATCCTTGCTCTATGCCACAGTATGATATGCCTGTTCTGGGTGTGTGAGGAGCGGGCAGAGCCCCACGGTCATCATAACTGACATCTGTGGGCGAGACACCGAGGTACACCTCAATCACGTGTGCCTGCTGGAGAGTGCTCACTCACGCACCTGCTTCAACGGTGTGAGTTCAGCCTGTGGGTTTTCCTTGATTGATGTTGGTATAACTGTTTCACGTTCTCTGTGGGTGAAGGGAAGTGGGCTCTGCTCAAAGCAGTTGTGGTGCTTCACACTTCCACTTGATATTACACAAGGAAGAGCAAATTATAGAGGCGGGCGCATGCGCCCATCGGCTATCCACGCCCTCACTGATAAACCCAGAAGGCTCCCCATCTTAAAATAAAACAAGAAAGGCTTTGAAAACCAGGAAACAAGCAAGCGAAGGAAGCATCGTCTCTCATTCTGAACAAACCTCCCCCATGAATATCTCTCTCTCTCTCTCTCCCTCTCTCTCTCTCTCTCTCTCTCTCACACACACACACACACACACACACACACACACACACACAAATACCACCACCACCACCACTACCCCACCCTACCCCACCCCCAGAACCAGAGAACTGCTGATTGTACTACCTCCGGGCCTTCTTAGATACTTAATTTTTCTTAACTAAGTGAATTATTTTCTTGCCCAAACTATATAGTATTAATGGAATCATTCTGACCCCTCAAAAAAATAGGGAAAAAATGCCTACTTGAGCAAATTTCACAACTTTCAACAAGGTTCAATCTATCCTAAAAACAAGTTGTAATAAATCATATCCATATAGACAGCATTTCATCTCTTCATGCCCATTTCTTATTTTTAAAACAAACATTACGTCTGCTAAGGTAAAAACCCAATTTTGGATCTTTGGTACCCACAGCCAAACGCAGTCTGCCATGCATGTGCCCAGATGAAGGATCTGATAAGACTCTGCTGGCTTCAATAACCCTCACATTGTACTCTCCTTTCAGTCTCCTCTAGTAAGAGACTTGACACAATAACCATAATTTTAGAAAATCCTGATAACAGTGAAAATCCAAGCAGAAAATACTTGTATATTCTAGCAAAGTATATGCACACACACACACACACACACAAAAAAAAATCACCAATTGGATGCCAAACTATTTCTCTCTCTTTAAACTACTCCATATACCCAATACCCAATCAGGAGACCTCTAGAAATTCTAACAAAACTATAATAATTGTATTCAGTTCAACTATGTAAAATCGCCATTTTTGTATTGAAATACTGACAATTTCACATGGATCAACCTAAATATTTCCTTAGATTTAAACACAAAATCCTTTTGATGATTTGGACAAAATGTTGATAAAACACAGAGAATTTTCATTTTCTTCATCTTTCATTTTCACTTCCTCTCTTCACCTCCTTCCCTTTCTCTTCATCCCCTCCCTCCACAGTGTCAGATAAAGACAAGAAGGAGAAGGGGTCCTGAGTAATCACCTGGAAGCAGAATCTGGGTTTGGGTCCAATATCAAGCTCCAGAAGTAGACCTGCACATACGCATGAATGTTGTAAAAGCAGGGCTCTAAAGCTAATGTTCTCTTCTCTCATGTCTCAGTTCAGGGATTGTTTATCCTGATAATGGCATTCACACATCCAAGGTGGGCTTAAGATAATACTTGAAAACACAACTGGTTCTGTGCAACACGTGGTTTCATTTTTGAACACCATGACTGAGCTAATCACAAATCATTTGTCACCCTTTACATCAATTTTCTCCCGCTGGTTCCAGAACTACCTTCACATTTTCTAGCCATTTTTCCTTCTTTTTTTCTAAGAATCTTTGCACTGAAACTCACGAGAGTTTTCCAGATACCTTCACAAAGTATAAGAAGAAATTATCCTTTACCATTTTGAGACAAGAGTATGCATTTAAATAAAATATCCACCCATCTTTGCAGGAAGTAGAAAAATAGGCGGAAAAACCTGCATTTCTTAACTATATATATATACACACACACACACACACACACACACACACACATATATATAATAACCAGGGAGCCCCAGCCCCCCAACCTGGTGTGGCAGCCAAATGTGTGCTGGAACCTTCTGACAGAGGTCAAAGGTCAAACATTAGAGAGAAAAGATGCCAACTGAATGTAATAATGTAGAAAAAAATCCTTTGAAATTTTCAAGAATCTGTAAGCACAAAGTACTGATTAGCTGCTGCCTTCAATAACAATGTAAGCCTAACAAAACTAAATTTAACTCTACTTTTTAAAAAAGTGTGTTAACTGATATAGTGCTCTCATTTCTGTACCTTTCCTTCCAGGAAGATTCTGAGTATCTTTAGTCCAAAGGGTTGTCATCACCTGATTTCGAATGTAATTGGAGTGGAGTGACAAACTTCAGGAGTTTAGATCCAAAATCATAGTCATGACCCAGTCAAAAGAAAACCAAGTGTCTACCTAATATGAACTAAATTATAAGATTTTTCTTTCTTTAGATAATGCCTCCGTTAAGAGCTCATTTTCTACTGTATTATTCCCTTAGAGATACTGTAAATGTTAAAATGTACGACAAAAATAGAAAGCTCAGACACAAGTGTCCTCATTGTCCTGAATAATAGAAGTGGTTATCTAATTTTATAATATGGTCATTGTGACTCTAAAGAACTGGAATCAATTCACCTATGATACATGACAACTAAAAAATTACCATGGCTAACGTGTGTAGCAATTCTACTAGGTATGTGCATAGCTGTTTTAGGGGTGTCAAATATGCTACGTCACTTAATACTCTTTCCAGCAACCATATGAGATGAAGAACTAAGTTCCCATTTTACACATGAGGAAACTAAGACTCAGAAAAGTAAGTGACTTGCACAAATAGACAAAGCTGGTGGTGAAGCGAAGAGTCAAACCCAGCTCTTCCTCATCCCAAAGCCTCTATGTATTCTCTCCTGAACTTCTCCTGGAGAGGCCACTGAAGTAACTATGAGAGTGTGAGGTGAGGACGCTATGGAGTGTGAAGGCCCTGCCTTGCCCACTTAGGACAAGTATGGGGGTGCTGTTACTCAGCCCCCACTGATATTGACCATAGGAGAATGCAGTACAGAGAAGGCAGACCTTCTGGCTTCTATGTAAAAATAAACCATATTTATTATACATACATAATATATTTTTTTAAATATTGGCAGCTGATTCTTTAAACTCTCTCTGTCTCTCTCTCTGTCTCTCTCTCTCTGTCTCTCTCTCTCTCTCTCTCGCTCTCTCTCTCTCTCTCTCACACACACACACACACACACACACACACACACACACACACACATTTCCTTGCGTGGGCAAAAAACATATGTAAAGGCTAGACCAGTTTATGACATCTGCCCTACCCCACACTGATTCCCCCATTCACTCCACCAGGAAGCTGCACTATAGTCTAAATCCAAAAGTCCCCACAGAACCTTCATTAATTTATATCAGGGTTCTGTACACTTTGCAAATCAAAACTCTCCTAAAAACTGCAAACAGTCTCAATGCGCTGAAAAGAGGCCGAAGTTTGAACAACAGCAGCATCTATCTCATCACACGTTCAGTACCTGCAAATGAACAATAAAATGCCATCACAGTCACTAAGCAGGCAAGTCCAATAGCAGTGACAGCCGCCCCTGGGTTTAATTAGTCCATGCTTTCCTGGATCTACAAACCCGTGAAAATTTCAAAAAGGTAGATCACTAAGGCAAAAAGCACCTGCAGGAACCACTATCGCCACAACCTTTCTTGTCCCTCTTTCCCCTTCAAGTTTGATGATTTGGCAGTTCTGGAACTCTTCCGAGAGGAGTCAAGACTCACTCTGCCAGCCCCAGCTGTTCAAAGCTCAGCCCAATCTGTTCCATACAGTTGGCTGTATTATAACAATAATGTGACTGCAGTTCACCTTCATTTGCTGCAAAGATCATTAACTATCCCTCGGAGAGCTAGAGCATTAAAGGAAGAGAGTGCTTGAGGCATAATAAATGGAAGTCTCAGGGTAACATAGCTCACAAAAGGTAAGACGATGCCAGCGAGGCCACCTGACGGTTTCTATAGTCAGAGAAAAGGGAAGAAAACAAGGGCAGGAGGGATGGGACATCAAAAAGAGGAAAAAGAAAAGCAAACGTACCTGGCAAACAAGTATGTTCATGTGAAGAGACAATAGAGAGGCAAAAAAAAATTGAAATAAAAACAACAGGACATCTAATAATAAACCTCAGAAGAGACATGATTCTACTTGTCTGGCAGCTCAAACATCTAACTACAGAGGTAGAAGCAAATTTGGGAGGAGAGTGAGAAAAAAATGAATTACAATCCTCTAGAGGAAGAACACAATATTCCAGACAATTGTAGTAATGTGAAAGATGGCAAATTCAGTGAAACCTGCCTTTAGATCATGTATCTGACCTCCCATTCATAAAACTGCTGAATACAGTGTAGAGTGGGTGTTTTTCTCCACTTCTTCAGTCATTAAAGTCTCACCTACATGAACCGCATTTGAATCTTGGTCTCCAACCACTCCACCTTTCCACCCAATAAACCAGCACTATCAAAGAACCCAGGGATCAGGGTATCTGTCCCCTTCGTAAAGTTCTGCATGTTATATAAACACTGGAAGTTCTTCGGTTGATAATGACAGCATCAAAGCCAATATTGTTCTGAGTGACTTACAATTGCTTGTATTAATCTAAACCAAATTCCAGTCAGTAATGGATAACTGGTGGCTAAGTGGGAACTGTAGTGGCAGACCCTACCTCCGATGGCTGTACTTCCTTTTTCTGATGTACAACACAGATTATTTAAAAAGCAAAACCAACAGGTCCATAACCCATACGTCTACCATGTTTTGAACCTTCTTTCCTTAGTTAAACCTATCGGTAGAGCAGTGGTACCCAATTAGGGGCAATTTTATCCTCCATGGTGCTTTTCTGGTTATACACTGGGGGTTATGGGGTGCTACTGGCAATTAGTGGGTAGAGTCCAGGGTGCTACTAAATTCTACAATACACAGGATAGCCCCCTACGATACAGAATTATCCAGGCCAAAATGTCAGTAGTGCAGAAACCCTGCCTGAGAGTCATTTCAGGGATTAATCACCCTCTATTGATATTCTATATGGTTTTTAGGAGTAGTAGAACAGGAGTTTCTAAATGACATCTTGCTATCATTAAAATACCTTTTCTCCATATAGTAGTAACGTTTAACATAAATGAAAAGGAAGGCAAGGGGCAGAAATTTTAAAGTAATTTAGAATTACAATGGAACTCTGGTAAATCCTATTATAGCAGCAAACTTTGCATAAGCCTCCAATCAGTGATTTCATTACTGAAATGTCAAAAAGAAACCCTGCAATAGTCTAATTAAATTCACCTAGAAAGTAGTTCTGAAACATGAACCCAAAGACCACAAAAAATTAGATTTATATGTACAAAGAGGAAAAACAGTCTTATTCTCTCTCTCTCTCTCTCTCTCTCTCTCTCTCTCTCTCTCTCTCTCTCTCTCTCTCTCTCTCTCACACACACACACACACACACACACACACACACACACACACAGAGATTATGTTAAAGCTCTTATATTGGCCTTGAAGCAAATAACCTCACCTGATGGGGGAAAAGTTGAAATGTAACCCTTTCCTGAAAGAGTGACAATCCCCACAATCACACCTGCAGACTAATTAACATTCTTTTATGTGTTCATCTGTCCTCAGCTCAGTGGAGTTACCCTCACCTTTGGTGCTTGGTAAAAACTAATTCGCTGTGAGGTAATTTAGTGAGAGCTCAAGTCATATCCCAATCTTGCCAAGTAGACAGAACTGCCAAGGATCCTTTCCTGTTGTCTCAGCCTTCAGACTGCTGTGGTTGCTCCCCTGGTTGGCTGTCTCCTTCCCACTGATCCTCATTCACTTCCTTGGGGTCTTAAGTCTGTGTGGAAACTACAGGAAGGCCTGACATGCTCAGTCTCTTTGGCTTTCCTGGATTTCTCTTGGCAGTCACACCTGGACTCAGTGGCTCCCAGGAAGGAAAAAAGCAAAAGGGAGGTACAGTCTTTCACAAGGATAGAGCTGTGACTTCGCAGCCCCGGGAAAGCATGTCCTGCCTTGTCAGGATGGGGAAATCACTTTTGAAGTTGAGCCCAGGCCTCCCCAGTGCAGACCATGCACCACTATTGTTCCACTGTAGACTTCTACTGGATACAAGAGACACACTAACAAAGGAATTCATTCAGGGACTTCTGAAGACTCACCATATATATACAAGGTACACTGGAAATAGAGAAAATGGATTGGGGGACAGCATATGTCTGTCCTCAGAGCAGGAAAAAATAGTCCAAAGGGAATTTTATTTAGACAGACTTTTTTTTTTTTGGGGGGGGGTAGGTTAGTAAATGTTCCCTCTTACGTAGGGAACATAGAATATGAATTTGGTAACAATTTATTAAATTAACATGTGTAATTGAAAAGAAAAACATGGATGTAGTTTTGTTACAATCCTAGCCACTCCCCAGGTCTAACCCCAAAGCTACATTTTTAAAACACTGTTGACAGAATCTCTCACCAGGGTGATGGAGATAACAGCAGGTTATTAATCTCTGGTTTTAAAAAGGAGAAAAATTAGGAGCAGAGGGACTGGATCATTTGTACTATAACCAGGTCAATTAAAGAAATCTTTACTAGCCAATATACTTATACCACTGGAATGTATTAAAAAAACAAAATCCTGTACGATTCAATCCCAGAAGGAAAATATTCAGAAAACAGCAGTATTCAGCAATGGGCACTGAAAGTATTTTCAAGTCTGGGCAGAATTCTATAAATTACTAAATCAGCCAATGATATTACATTGAACAGAACTCTGATCCTAAATGTAATTATATTAAAATTATTGAAGATTTCTCTCTCAAAGTGCTTTCCTCTGACCAAGGAGGTTAGGGTGTATAGATGGGGATAGAAGAAGACAGGGAGAAAGAGGAAACAAGGATCACAAAAATCATACCCATGTCCACAATTCAACAGTTCATTATGTAAAATGGTAGATCATTCATGCACTATTTTTTACTCATGAAATTAAATTCACTCACTATTCAACACTACCTTGTTTGTTGAATAAATTATAAATATTTAAATCACAAAACAAATTATACAATAAAATGTGGGTTTTTGCTGTATGCCAAGAATATCTTTCCTCAAGTGAAATTTTCTGGAACAAATACAAAGTTGATCATGATATCTGCAAATCATCTTCCAGTTTCCCTGAATCAGAACATCGTGAACAGTGTGTATTCAATTGTACATGTGTGTGTATATGCATGTTGTGTGTACCCTATTTTTGACACATCATTACAAAGTTATGGCACCATGCTCTTTTATCTTACACAATCATGTTTGGTACACCCAGCAAGTTTAATAAGCAAAGTTAACAGTTGGAATTAAGTAGTTTAACTATAGCAACCAGTGTCAGGGAAAATTTCTTAAGGATGTATTTTTCTGAATAAATATCGAAGATACCACAAAACTGTATGTGCATACCTGTGAATTACAATCCTCCTGTAGTTTGTGGTATTTGTGATTTACGGCAGCAAAATCCTTCATTTTCCTAATGATCATAGAGAAGTCTGCTGAATTTTATATAATGTAACTGAAGAGACATTAAGTCAAAACATATAAAACACCCTTCATACTTATCTTAGCCATCTGCAAAGTTTCTTATAGGTGCAAACTATTTAACATCATGTCAGGCAGATTTATGATTTTCCCAGGAATTGTAAGTTATTTAAACATGAGCTTTTGGCTGTCCCAATATAAAACACCAAATTAGCAAATTTAAAGTACTAAATAGAGCAAGTCTTCCCACTGACACGCCATGCTTGTCCAAGACGGTTCCCAAAAAAGCTGAGAGAAGGAGTGCTATGGATACAGAGGTCATGATCTAGGAGATACATCCTAATGGCATAGCAGAAAAAATAGTATTTCCTAAGAAAAATAAATATGAAAACGACATAGAAACAAATGGCAGAAAATCTTACATTCCATTTAGTCACAGTAGATAGCTTAAATCTTTCCCTGCTTCCATAGTATGATTAGTGCCTGATGTGGAAAACATCTACATCTAATTCAAATCTATCAAGCTAGTCAGAAAAAGTTAGAAAATAAATAAAAGCAGCAGCAGCAGCCCAATTTTAGCCAGTAATAAATGAAGCCTAGCTAGGGAGGTCCCCGAACCCTGAGTGTTGGTGGCGTTTCTGTCACAGATAAACTAAGCTGGTGACAGTGTTCAGTTTTCTAGCTGTGAGGTGATGATAATTATTTCCATCCTTCCAGTGCTCAGGCGTTTGCGTACTCTCGTTTCCTACGCCCTCTCTGCCCACCTTTGCCTACCCAGCTCTGCTATCATAGATTTAGTTCATGTGTCTGCTGATAACCATAGGAGGAACTACTTCCTTCTTTGTGCTAATGTAGGACTTTTTTAGGGGGGAGGGGGCAATGGCTTTAATTGAATTGTTTTATTGTTTTATTGTGAATGGCTTTCATTGAATTGTTTTATGTGTTTTATTGTGAATTAAAACAGGGAGCCATCAAAGACGATAAACTATCAGGGGGTAAACATTCTAGTACATGGCATGGATGAAAGGTAATACTCACCAGCACCTCACATGGGTTTAAAAGACAATGTTAGCAACACGGCAGGAATGAAGGAATGAAGGAATGTTAGAAAATGTAAAAGGCATCTGGCTGGGGGAGAAACCGCTGTGTGCATTGCTTCTCCAGTAGGTTCACTTCTGTGCACTGTGAATAAGTCCGGACAATGACCTTCAGAACAGTACAAAAAAGGTTCTGATCTGAAGCCAAGGATCCTATGTAAGTAGCCAAACATTCCTTAGTGGTTTACAGTCCTAAAAAGGGGATGAGTTTATTAAACAGTAACACAGAAGCTCTCCTCTTTGTTTTTCTAGAAGAGAGGGAGCCCTCCTCAATTCAATTGTAGCAGAGGCTTCTGAAGGCTTTTAAGCACCCTAACTTAAAAACAAATAACAACAATGAAAAATAAGGCAGAAACCTGGCCTGAACATAAACCAATCAAATGGAAAGGCAGATTATAAAAAAAGGTTAACGTTTTATCTGAATGAAGATGTTTCACATGTATCCACCTACAGGCAAGCACAAAGCTGCTACTGGCAACTGTGAGAAAATAGTTACGTAGCACTTAACTTACATTGTGCCTAGCTGAGTACAGGACAGTTTCTGCAACCAAAACCCAATGCCTCGAGGACAGATTCAGCATCTCATCTTTTATCCTCAGGGTCTGGCATTCACTAAGTGTTCAATAAATATCCACTGAATAAGTATGCCGATGAACAAGAAAGCATTTAAATTATCTTAGAGACTAAAAGAGAGAGGGAAAAAAAGGATAGAACGTAAAGAACCTAGTTTGCATAGTTCCTCCCTCCAATCATGATACTTAAAAGAATTCTAAATACCGGATATTTTTAAATATAAAGGAAAATATATTCCCAAACAGAAAAAGATAAACAATCCAATGTAAATTATCACAGGGACAGTGGAGTTATAAATTACAGCTATGTAATTCTAGTCCTTTGGAACTTATGTTGTATTTCCTTTAGCTCTCCTCTTTTATCTTTGCCGAGATTTGTGTTTCCATCGTTGAGCGGTTCAGGCTGAAGACCAAGATGACGTAGGGACACCCATGTACAAAGACACAAAATCTCCCACTGTTTCCAAACATTGAGTCCGTATGCCCAGCTGAAACTTGGATTTCCTGAAAGGGTGCCCAGAGAGCTTTTCCTAATCTTTCCAAATGACTTAATCTTCTCTCACCTTCTATGCAACTATGCCTGTAGTTATATCTTACAGCTACTGTCCCAAAAAGTGAACATGACTTATAATTAATGAAAAAATATGATAGGCTTCTAAATACAGACACACAAAATTATTTCCTAAGTCAACTGAGGCCAAGTCAAGGCTCTCAGGGAGCCAGAATCACTAACTCAAAAGGCTAAGTCAGAGGCCTTGGATTTGAACCCACCCTAACTTTAGGACCTTGGCTAGTTAAGAATCCTATTGTGCCTCAGGCTCTTCACCTGTAATGGAAAAATAATGGCGCCTATCCCATAAGAGCATTGTATGGAGCAAAAAACTAACGCAGATAAAGCAAACAGACACATACATGGCTGACATTAGACAGTCAACAATACCATGCTTCCCCGAAAATAAGACCTAGCAGGACCATCAGCTCTAATGTGTCTTTTCGAGCAAAAATTAATATAAGACCCAGTCTTATACTGTATTATATTATATCATATCAGATCATATTATATTATTATATTAATGACCCAGTTTTATATTATATTAAAATAAGACTGGGTCTTATATTAATTTTTGCTCTAAAAGATGCATTACAGCTCATGGTCCAGCTAGGTCTTATTTTCGAGGAAACACGGTAATAGAGTTATTTCTATATGGTCATCTTCACATGCTCTTCTCTTTTTAAAGATCACTTGTGTAATACATTCCAAAGTATGAGAACATGCCCCTCCTGAGCAAAGCTCTTCCATAAGTCACTGCCATCCTGAGCATATGGCATAGACAGCAGTATAAAAATTTGATCCTAAAATGTTATGTTCCTACGGGGCATGAAATCATTGAAGATTTTGGGGAAAAAAATACAATTGTAGTATTGATTTTATTACAACCCATATGACTGCACAAAATACATCGTTCTTTTGCCACATACAATAAACAAGGAAAACTCTATCATGCTGACTAACAATACATTTTGGGCCGGGTTACTTGGCTGTGAGCCAGCTTCTTTATCTGTCCAATGAGATTAGTCATTGTCACAATCATCTTCACCATAGCTAATGCTTTTGATAAAACTTAAGTAATGTATATGAAGCATCTAATATACAAATAATCCAAGCAATTTTAATATTTTTATTCCTCCCAATTTCTATGTACATCTGTGAACTTGCTGTGATTCACATCAGTTTTCCAAGACTGTCTTGTTACTTTTTTTCCCTTCCACACTGAATCAGGTCTGAAAGAAAATAAAATTCTAAAGAAAGCAAACCAACTTTGTTTCTGAAAAATCCAATCAAACATTCCTAATGAATGAGTTCCCTATTTCCTTGAGCTAAGAATATCTGTTGCAAAAAGTATGTGGGGGAAGGGGTAGTATTTGAGTATACACAAAACTATATAAAGAAGACAAATGATAAAATATGCAGCGTTGGTGTCAAGTTAGTTGTAAAAAGAATAGTGACCTCTTTCCCCTGAATTTGGACTTAGTAGATAAAGGGCAATAAAGGTATAATATGATGCTCATTTGTCACTTTGAAAGCAGATGGAGAGCAGTATCTGAGAACACTGCATTGTATATCCTCCTAGATATTTCTGCAGGATTAAACAAGGCCAAAAAATATAATACTGAGCATATAAGTGATCCAACAATAACCAGGTTTTATGTTCTCTCTCCTCTTCATAACTGAATAACATGTAAAATTAAAGATTGAATATAGATGTCAAAAAGATTTGTGTATAATCTTTTTAATTTTATAACTTGCAAATAATTTATTTGTGCCCCAAATCTATTATTAAAATTATCTTTGTTTGTGGTCAAAGTGTTTTGATATTAGATACTAGGAAAAAAATAATTTACCACCTAAAGAGAAGACATGGAAAATGAATATTTCTTAAATTCCAAATGTCCTATGTTCATATACTACAAACTTAAATTAGCCACAATAAGTAGTTCAAGGAATGGATCTAAATTTCTGACCCTACATGATACTTACATAGTATCACAGATGACAACAAATATATTCATTTATTTATTTTAGCCTTTAGAAGACTAAGATTCAGGGGGATGGTATAATGTGATGAAGTTCACACAGCTAAGAAGTGCAGCATGGGGATTTGAATCCAGAGTTTTCTAAATCTAGCATCTTCCTCTCCCTCAACTATGGCTTCTCTGAGAATACACATTCACAAAAGAGTTATGGAGACCAGTATTAGAAAGGTAGATTGGAGTCAACTAGTGGTGGTCTTGAGTGTTGGCTCTTTATTCAGTAAGTATAAGGAACCATTGAAATTATTTATTAGGAAAATGACATGTGGAAGAGGAACAGAAATATTGTCTGTTACAGTCAGATAAAATTTAAGAACTGAAACCTCCTCTAACAATGCTGACCTCTTTGATTAACAGGTTCAGATGCATTGTTCAATGAAAGCTTGGTCAACCAGTCACTCTTTCCAACCTTCCCAAGTTTCTAGGATATATTATATTTATCATGATTATCTTCTGTATCTATAAAACAACACTTTCCTATATTTGAAAAATCCAAGGACAGCTTTGATAAAATCTGCTAAATGCATAAAAAGAAATGAAACAACCCAGAATAGCTAAAAATATTGACGGAGAAGAACAAAGTTGGAGGACTACCACTACTTAACGTCAAGACTTATTACAAAGCTACAGTAATCAATGAAGACAATGTGGTATTGGTGAAGAAATGGGTAAATAGATCAATGGAACATAATAGACAGCCCAGAAAAAGACCACATAAATACAGTGAACTGATCTTTGACAAACAGTCAGGCGAATACAATGAGGCACCGTTTTTTTTTTTCAATAAATGATGTGGGAATACTGGACATACACATGTAAAAAAATTAATCTAGAGACAGACCTTATACCCTTCACAAAAATATCTCAAAAATAGATCACACACCTAAATGCAAAACATAAAACTATAAAACTTCTAGAAGATAACGTAGAAGAAAACCGAGACAAACTTTTTAGATAAAATACCAAAGGTACAATCTATGAAAGAAATAATAAGCTGGACTTCATTAAATTTAAAAATTTCTGTTCTGCAAAAGATACTGTCAAGAGAAGGAAATAAGTCACAGACTGGGAGAAAATACATGCCAAAGGTATACTAATAAAGGACTTTGGATATCCAAAATATGCAGAGAATCCTTAAAAGTCAACAATAAGAAAAAAATTAACAATAGGCCAAACACATTAACAAACAACTAAACAAAGAAGTTATACAACTAGCAAATAAGGATTAAAAAAAAGGGCTTCTCACATCATGTTATCAGGGAAATGCAAATTAAAATAACAAGATACCACTACACACCCATTAGAACAACCAAAATCCAAAACACTAACACGACGGAATGTTGACAAGGGTGTTGAGCAATAAAAACAGAAACTTTCGACCATCACTGGTGGGAATGCAAAACGGTACAATCACTACAGAGACAGTTTGACAGTTTCTTATAAAACTAAGCCTTCTCTTACCTTACAGTAATTGTGCTCCTCGGTATTTACACCAAAGGGTTGAAACTTATATTTACACACACACACACACACACACACACACACACACACACACACACACAAACAAAACAAAACAAAAAATCTGCACCTGGATAGTTAAAGCAGCTTTATTCATAATTGTCAAGACCTGGAAGCAACCAAGACGTCCTTCAGTAGAAAAATGGATAAAGAAACAGTGGTATGTCCAGACAATCAACTACTATTCAGAGATTTAAAAAAAAATGAGCTATCCATCTACAAAAAGACGTGGAGGATATATAAATGCACATTACTAAGTGAAATGAGCCAATTTGAAAAGGCTAAATACTATATGATTCCAACTCTATGACATTCTGGAAAATACGAAACTACGGAGACAGTAAAAAGATTAGTGTTTGTCTGGGTTTGGGCGGTGAGGAGGGATGAATAGGTGGAGAACAGGAGACTTACAGGGCAGTGAAAATACTCTGTAGGATGCCATAATGACGGATACACGGAACCATGTATTTATCTAAACCCATAAAATGTCCAACACCGAGAGTGAACCTTAATGTAAACTATGGACTTTGGGTCATAATAAATTCTTAATATGGGCTCATCAATTATAATAAATGGATCACTCTGGTGGGGAATGTTGATAATGGGGGAGGATGTGCCTGTGTGGAGACAGGAGGTATGTAGGAAATCTCTGTACCTTCCTCTCAATATTGCTGTGAACCTAAAGCTGCTCTAAAAAATATAATCAACCTTTGAAAAAAAAGAAAGAACCAAAGATGAATATAGCCATACTGGTATTTATCATTTTAATCTTCTTGGGAAAAAAAGGTTCCCTATGCGTTCCCTATGCTCTTACGTACCGTCAACACAAAATACATCCATGGACAGCCACGCTCCATGAAACCCTCTAGAGAAACAAACTATTTCAGGGGGGACCATAATGACAGGTAAGGGTAAGATATAAATGAATGCTCAATGCAAGCATTCATGTAAAGGCTATACTCGTATTCATAGATAGAAAATTGAAAAAAAATACTTAATGACTGTGAGCCCTGGTTAGGATATAGTAATAAGTGCTATTCCTTGACAAGTGTAAAATAAATAACTCTGGCTTATGCCAATTTGGAATGTAAAAAGATAACCTAGCACACCACTGTCAGGGAATATGTATGCCTAGCTTGCAATCCAGATCAGACAAAAAGTAAAAGAAAAGGCTCCCACATGATGTTATACATAAACTAATATATAAAATGATTTATGTGAGAGATAGTGTTTATGTTGGAAAGGTATAACAAGGTTATAAACAGCTTTTATTCAGTTGGTTCAATACCAGTGCAAAGCTCCTGCCTTAAATGGCTCCATGAATGGTTCATCAGGAGCCAACTACAAGTCTACAAATATGTTTATTTTAAAACAAGAACAAGAACAGGCTGGTGCATTGTTCATCCATCTTTCTCAGGAACAGGTATAAAGCTTTCTGAGGGAACATTTCTATCTTCCAACTGTAGTTTTGTTGGATTTCATAAACACCTAGATAATTTTTCTAACTTTCTTCTGAAAAGAATCCATAAACTATCAACAGAGTTTCATGTGAAAGAGAAGCATCTGAACACGAGCTATAGTTGAGGCTCAGATTTTACAAAGGCAATTAAAATTCTTCTGTCTTCAAAGCATACCTAAGTCAATTCTGATCCGATGATTCCATTTTTTAAAATTCCAAAACAAGTGATTCCAAAAGTAATATCTAGTCTTGAACTCAGCTTTTCAAATTCTTTAATTATATAGTCTCTTTTCCAAAGACCTAATAAAAGATATGACATGAAGTCTTCGTTATACTTTAGTTTCTTTGGTTGTTTTTGTGAGATAATTATTCTTGACCAGTCTCCCCAGTGGGGCAGAGTAGTCAGAGTCGTGGAAAACTGTATTTTGTCTCCAATGTGCTTTGAGTGTTGAGCATGTTAATGAAAATGACCACTCTTAAATAACACGTGATATTGTTTAAGTAATATAAAATACAAACATTGTGTTCCTTAATAAAAACAACTAAACTATAATCAGAAGTACTGGACATACATAAAATACTGGACACACAAACAGAATCATAATGCCCAGTGAAGTCCAAATGATAATTCACTCTAAAATCTTATTTCATAAACTGAAATACAAAATAACTTCATATTTGGACATGAGGCCGATAAAAATCAAGTTATCCTACCACCTTTACAGTTCCAGCTGGTGGCAAAGCCAAGACTAGATTCCTAATCTTGACTCCTATTTCTTTTTATGACGTCACTGGAATGAATATTTATACTATATCTATTTGTTTTAATCAGACCACCAATTCACTTCTTTCTCATAGTTGGATGTTAATAACTTGTTTTCAGAATTCATCAAGGGTCCTGGCATCACAGAATCCATGCTCGGGGCCAGGCCAGCGACAAGCCCTAAGAGAGCTGAGGGCTCTGACTGTTGCAGTAGAGTGTGGAGCCTGCAGGAAAATGCCACGTGTATGGCACCACTAATGCACACACTGAAAAGGCAACTCTCCAATACTTTAAACTTAAACCAGTTGAGAGCATGATACAATGTTCACGCCACCCTTCAATGAAGAGAAGAAAAAACAAAAATTTAGGCAACCCTAATAGAAAAGAGTCACTCCTGCTAGATTAGAATAAGGCAAGGATGGTAACATAGGTAGAGACAAATTTTCTTTACCTGAGTTACAGGCAGAGCGGAAACTTGGAGCAGAGATATTGCAAAAGCCCTGAGCTCTCAGGCTAAAGGAGACTGTCACAGTTCCACGTCTCCTTCCGGAGTTCCAAAGTTTGTTCCCTAGGTTACCAATGCAAAAGTACTGGGAAGGAAGAAATTGCCAACTCCTGTAATTCATGAAGACTGAAATTGGTGATACAAGATTGGCAAAAAGGATAAAGAAAAATTTACTTATTTTCCCAGGTTAATATCCCCAGTTGGCCATCATGGATGGGAAAGGGTGAGCAAAAAGGATGTGGATATGAACCTAGATCCTGCCTTTATTGGATTTTGCCTTACCAATAGCAACTCTTGGGCTTGGGGCAATGATAGTTGATGGAGGTGAGACAATGATGATTGTTGGTTTACAGTCCTCTCTTGATAATTTAGGGTGAATGATATAATTACTCAGGCTACTGGTTGTTTGTACCTCCTCCTCCCCTCTGTCAGGTGAGACAAAGAGAGATATGGAGTGCCCAACAGATTACAAACTGTCACATATATCCTATCTCGTCTACTAGAACAACCACACATAGAAAATATCGTGAAGTATCCTCATTTGACAAATGATGAAAGGAGACCTCAGAGAAGTTACAAAAATTCCCTAGTGCTCACTAGGTTATTGGGAGAGGCTGACTTCTAATCCAGAATTCCTGACTCCAAGTACCCCAAAAAATGGGCATTCGCTGAAGGTAATATCTCATTTCTCACTCTTCTATCCTTTGCTTACATTGAAAGAGCTGAGAAGTGGAAGAGTTTTTTAAACGTTGGGCTTTAGTTCATAGTTTCCAATACTCCATGCTCTTTCTACCCTTGGATTATTACTGATGATGTAGTGTTGACTTTATACTACACTTCTTGGGTCTTTGGAGGGGAAAATAATCTAATTTTTAGAAATAAAATATGGGCTTAATTTAACATACATTGGGGGAGGGGGGTGGATGCTAACAGTTTTTTCTAATCCTGTTCTAGAATCAAGAGGGCCAAATCTCCAATGCAGTCAATTCTATCTTCCAATCAAATAAATGAAGCCTTCCATGTTAATCTTTATACAAGGGAAACAAAGAGAATGGATTCAAGACCATTTTATGGATGGTGCGGAAAGATACCAACTGTTCATTGAAAGCTAATGTTACACCTAGGCATTGGGGAAATTAATATAAATCTTTTTGAAAGAATTAGTAATCCCAAATAGTAATATTCTTTCTCCTCCCCAGAAAAACAATGTTCACACAACTTGGATTTGAGAAGAATGTTGCTCTCTGACTCCTGTGCCATGGTGAGCATGCGGTAATTAGCATTCACTGTAAAAATTATGAAGCAATCCCTTTGCTGTGTTATTCAGAAGCCTTGGCTCCCTGTTTTCAGATTAAAATGAAGACTGAGAGACTGAACGTCAACCATGTCTGAATGTCTGTGGGATGTTTTCCCCACAACCAACAACCTTACTTAAACTCCCAACTTTTAAACTGCTAAAACCATGGAAACATTAATAATGACCCTCCTTCATTAAACCTCAACTTCTCCTCCCACTTGTACTTTTGACCAGTTTCTTCACTTCAAAGCAACCAACTGCATCCTGTTCAGTTACTCAGTAGGACCTCTGTATCTTCACCCAACACCTTCAACTAAAAGAAAACCAAAAGCCACAGAAACTTCATGATCTCCACACTCCTCCTAGTCCAGTGACAGCATCATGCAACCTCAAAATTTTTTTGAATTTTATTTTCTTATTTTTTGCAGTCACCATGGGAAAAACTGTGTTTGGTCAGCTCCATCTGCAAGGGGTAATTACTGGTCTTCTATATACATACACTTCATACACCTGCGAAGAAAAAGTATATGTAACTAAAGAATGTTCCAAAGAGGGCAAGTAAGTGTTAACCAAACAATGTATTGCTTTGCTGCTGGCCCGAAATAAACAAGGACAGCTGTTTACTACCAGTTCAACTCAGCATTTTTAGTTGAAGTATTAATAGCAATTAGTATTTCTAATAATTTACTCCTTGTCAGGCACTGTGGACTAAGTACTTTAAATGAGTCATTTTTCCATGGGTAAACTCCATAAATATAAATGTGCAATTCCAATATTACAGAAAATAAATGAGGTTAAGAGAGGCTGCGTAACTCACACAGGGCTAATTAGCAGTGGAGCTAGGATTCAAACTCGCAGCCTACAGTCTGGCTGTGCTGGACGTCACTTGTGGTGCCTGACTGACCACAGCCTGCGTTTTAACCCCAGCTAGCTCCCCACTGGGTCCACCGACCTGCTGAAGCTGACTCAACCTCAACCCATCCAGTAAAGCTAAGAAAAATGCAAAATATGTTCAGTACCAAAATGCATAAGATCCTAGGCCACAGTAGGCACAGTGATCCTCTTTCATTCTTCAAGTACAAAATAAGTATGCATGTGTGACATTCAAATCCTGTGACCTTTTCCATTGTCTTAATCGGTTTTCATCTCCTGGAGTTAACTTCTGAATTTAACACCTCTTGTTAATAAAAATAATGTCTGCTAAAGCACATTATGAAGCCCATTTTGAGTTTTAAGAGATTTGTGAGTATCGATTAATGAGAAGAGCAGTTGTTCTGCTTTCATCTATTTTATTTTATTGGGAGAAGAAATATTTTTCTTTGGCCTTTCTGTTAATTTAGGTAATTATTTAGATGTTTGTGATCCTTACACCATGGATCTAATTCCTAAGGGTGGAAGGTATACACAATTCCCAGAGAAATACATGCTCATCATGTCAAGTTTAAAATATGATGAAAAGAAATTAGATTAGAAGTAGAGCCCTAGATCAGCCTGGTTATATTAATGGTTCCACATTTTAACATGTCATCATACACCAGTAGAGTCTCCAGAAGGGCCAGACTCATCCCTGCCCCCCCCCCCCGTCAAGTCTCCCACCTCCCTCAACTCCACCTATGGGTGAAAGCATCCAGACAGTGTGGAGCTACGAGGCCTCCCCTTCTCCATCAGCAGAGCATGTCGAGCAGTCACAGTTCTGCTTGCAAGAGTTTGGTAAGACTCTGGCTCCCGTCCCTTGGCCTCATCTGACCCTGTCTTTCTGCCATATCATTCATCTCCTGGAAAGGAACTTATTTCCGAGCCTCTTCCACATGGGCAGGAGGAAAAGAATTTCAAGTCTCTGAGTGTAGAAAAAACGTCCAGCCTCGCTTCCTTAGGCGCAAGATGAGACAAAGGGGTAGGTAAGTATAATGATATACTTTCACTTTGCCAAATTCCCATCCCTTTTTAACCTTAGGCAATGCCAGAAGAGAAAGCCAAAAGGAGGTGGGAGGATAAGTGGAAACAGTGCCTCCTCTTCCCTTGTGCTTCCTGGCTGGCTCTCTGTAAACACAACTTGGCCACCCATCCCCACGCAAGGAGCCTGGGGAGACGCACAGGCTTGTCTGGCTGCGGGAGCCTAACTACCACCCACACTAGGTACCTCTGTAACTCTCTGAGAAGCTGGGCATGGAGGGTGGTCAGGGTGCTGACAGGGAAGCCCATCCAAGGACGGTGACCTTTCCATTAACAACCAGAGCTCTTGGTGTCACTCCCGAGAGGTGAATAGAAGGGTGTCTGGACAAAGAAAACAACCAAAAATTCTCTTTTCCTTCCCTTCTCTCAGCACCACATTTTCAACTTTCCCAGAGGTGTGGCAGCTCAAAGGACTGAGGTGGTGTGCCTGGCCAGCACCGCCTGGAGGACCAGTGAGCGAGCGATTCTTCCTGTGGGAATGAAAGGCAGGCTGCAGAGCAGTGAGGTTGCAGTGCGGAAATCCCTGCTCACAGACCCAGGGCGAGGGCAGAGTCTGTAATTAAAAGTAAACTTGCCAGCAGCTCTCTTAACACATGAGGCAAAAAGTTAATGTCTGATGGACTGGGGCCCTTGCCAAACTCCAGCTCAGAGCTCTCCCGACAGGGGACTGGTTCAAAGGAATGAGGTCTAGTGGTGGCAGAGCAACCCAAGTCAGCTGCAGGGAGCCCCTCTTCTGGGCTTCTGTACCACTGTGCTCCTCTCCTCCCCGAGCACTCAACACCATCATTAGTGCTTTACTGCTGTATCTTGCCCACCAGGCTGAGCTGAGGGCTGACCTTTTCTGGACATCAGATGTCCTTGGCTAAATATGTTCGGTCTGCACAGTCTAATTAGGTGGCCACTAGACACACAGGGCTCTTGAGCACTTGAAATGTGGCCAATCCAAATTGAGAAGTGCTGTAAGTTTAAAATGAGCAGCAGATTACAAAGGCTGAGTGTGAAAAATAGGCTATCTTCATTTTTTAAATTCATCATGTATTGAAATGACAATATTTTGGATACATCAAGTTAAATAAGATGAACTGTTCAAATTAATTTCACCTGCTTTTTTTTTTTTTTTTTGCCTGTTGTTTAACATGGCTACTAGAAAATATGTGACATCAAATATGTAAATATGTGGCTTGCATTATATTTGTATTGGACAGCATTGTTCTGGGTGTTCCATTAATACCACTGAATGAATGAATAAAAGAATGTTGACTTAAGATCAGTGTTAATATTTTTAAATCCACATAGAAGTAGTCAAGAGAAATGGTTAAAAAGGAGTGAGGCATCGTTGTTTTTTGGGAAATAGCTTTGTATCTGGAGCTACATTTCATTCTGAGTCATTTGCTGTGAGAAAATGCTTACTAATCACCCAGGACTCCAAAAGGATGAGAGGGCGACAGACTGTCGGCCAGGCCACACCACACCACAGAGGCCAAACTCAACCTTCAGTCCTACTGTAGAGACAGCTGAGCAGAAGAGCAAACACAGGAATTGTCAGAGGAGATACAACGCCTGATCTGGGAACTCCACCGATTTCCCAGTTTCTCTTCATCTTAAACGTAACTATGATCTTAGTCCATCTGTTTGCTTTTAATATGTTCTTTAAAACTGTTTTAAGAAAATGCATTAGAAATCAAAATCACTATGAGATATCACCTCACCCACATCAGAATGGCCACTATAAAAAATAAAAATAGAAAAAGAACAAGTGTTGGTGAGGATGTGGAGAAACTGAAAGCCTTGTGCACTGCTGGTGGGAATGTAAAATGGTAAATTAACGATGGCAAACAGTATGGAGGTTTGGGGAAAAAAATTGAAAATAGAACTACAATATGACCCAGCAATTCCACTTCTTGAAGAGATATCTGCACACCCATGTTGACTGCAGCATTATTCACAATAGCCAAGAGGCAGAAGCAACCCAAATGTCCATTGGCAGGTGAATGGATAAACAAAATGTGGTATAATGGAAAATTGTTCAGCCTTAAAAAAGGAAAACCTGCCATATGCTACAAAATGGATGAATCTGGAGGACATTATGCCAAGTAAAATAAACCAGTCATAAAAGAACAAATGCTGTATCATCCCAATTATATGAGGTCCCTAGAGTAGTGAAACCCACAGAAACAGAAAGTAGGATGGTGGTTTCCAGAGGCTGGGAGGAGAAGGGATGGGGAGTTATTGTTCAAAGGGTACAGAGTTTTAGGACTGCAAGATGAAGAAATTTAGAGATCTGCTGCTCAACAATGTAAATATACTTCACACGAGTGAACTGTACACTTAAAAATGGTTAAGATTGTAAATTTTATATTGTGCTTTTTTTACCATAATAAAAAATGCAGAGCACAATCAATTCTACTGCTGCTGAAGAGCCCACAATGAAGACCCTGACCCAGTCTAACATTTCACCACATGTGCCATAATAAAAGAAAATAAATATTAAACAGATATTTGCACACCTATGTACATATCACAGCATTATTCACAATAGCCAAAAGGTGGAAACAACCCAATTGTCCATCAACAGATGAATGGATAAAAAAATGTGTCTATACATATAATGGAGTATCATTCAGCTTTAAAAAGAAATTGAATTCTAACACATGCTGCACATATGAATGAACCCTGAAGACATTATGCGAAGTGAAAGAAGCCAGTCACAAAAGGGCAAATACTGTACAATTCCACTAATATGAAGAATCAAGAGCAGTCAAATTCACAGTGACTGAAAGTAGAACGGTAGTTGCCAGCGGTTGAAGGGAAGGAGGATAAGGAGTTATGGTTTAATCAGTAGAAAGTTTCGGTTTGGGAAGATAAAGCTCTGGAAATGGATGGTGGTGATGGTTGCATAACAATGTGAAAGTACTTAATGCCACTGAACTGTACCCTTTAAAAAATGGTTTAAATGATATATTTTATATTATGTACATTTTACCACAATAAAAAAAAAAAAGAAAGAAACTGTGGCAAGAGAAGAAGGGTGAGAAGGCAGAGGGGTCAGGAAGATTAGAACGGCCCTTGGATCATCTGAATAGGAATTCACACATGTCCCCACATAGTGCCTTGAAATGTCGATGCAGCGTGACTGCTCTGCAAGACAGATGGTCTCTGTGACAGCATTCTGTCTTCCAATAAGTGTACAACCTTTTCATTTTGCTGCGTGAATTTGCAGTGAGATTCAAAAAAACAGACCAAGTGTGCACACACAAATGAGAGAAAGAGAGGGAGAGTGTGTGTGCACACATTCTCTTTTTGGTAAAAATTACCTGTTTCTTTTAACCCACCACTCATATTAGCTTGTGTCTACCCTCACCTATTCCAAAGTCAGTAACAACAAAAATGAGCAACACTGACGGAATGAGTATTATTTCAAGTCCTATAAATGTTATTTCTAAAATGACCTAGCAAAGTAATAATAGCAATAGTTATGTAGCAAGCACTGTGCAAAGCACTTTAAAAATTACAGTATTTTGAGAGCAACCTTACATCATCAAGACCATTTCACAGGTTGAGGAAATGGAGGTTAATAAAATCATTTGTCCAAGAACACAAGCAAGATGTGATTTTTCACTCAGGTCTGGCTGGTTGTCTCCAAACTAGAGCTCCTCGCTGCTGTTGATGAGGGCACACTTTGTAAACTGAGGCCATCTAGATAGGAAGGATATTAACGAATTAGAGGCAACAGAAGACTAAGTTGGGGAAAGGCAGAGCAGGTACTGGCTAGCTAACTTCATTGCCAAGACATGGTTGATACCTAACTACACTGCACATAAGGTTTGAAACCTAATATTTTAGGAGGACTGATTACCATGTTAATCTAAAAAGTCTTTATGTTGTTTTTCTAATTTCTAAAACAGTCTCATAAACAGAAATCAAAAGAAAATGTCTCAACCTATGAAAGAAATTCTGGATGGGGTAGAAGGTTAATAATCTGCTCTCCTACAATGTCCTTTTCTCTAAGTTATATATTAAAGAAGTTATATGAGAGGAAAAGAAAACATCAGAGGAAAATAGAAACATAACTCCAGCCAGTGTATGGACCCTTCGTGAATAATAACTTCCACAGAATTATTTGTGCTTTCCACAATATTATACTTTACAGCAAAAGTATAAGAAGCATCATCAGAGAACCTGATTCCTATTTCACACCTGTAATTGATGGTTTACCTAAACCCAAGTTACAGTCCTAAGGTATTTACCATGGAGCTCAGATTAGTGGACAATTCAGTGAAAATGGAACAGAAAACCCACTAAGGAGCAAAAGCTTCCTGAATCGGTTCACTCATTTCCTAGCTGGCTCGGATATCCAGAAAATCACCTTCAGACACATCATAGGATCAAAGACTTTGCTTCCATGAGAAGCTTAAAACTACACATAGATTTTCCATTTGCTCTGCTCTTCCCTTTACAGGTATTATTTTCTGAAATCCCCAAGCTTCTACCCCTGACACACAGCTTCCTCACACACGACACTGCCCACCCACCCTCTCATCTCTCTGTATCCATTTTTAAGTGTCTGGCAAACACAAGAAGGGGAAACAAAGGGCAAATGCCAGTCTGTGACCTCTGTCTGGACTTAGCCAAGCATGATGTGTGAATCAGGTGTATGGAATGGAAGTTTCCATGGCAACGAGACTGCAAGGCAGGCAGGGAAGTCACATACTCTTTCTCCCAAAGTAATAGAACACTAAGGCCCCCTGAGGGATGCTGAAGGGGGTCACCAAATTCAGAGTTCTCCAGTGACTGTAAGAACCTGTGTCCTCATTTTCTCTTCCCGCACCCTCTGCTTTTGGGTCCTTTCCACTAGCACCTTGAAAAAAAATCTCTCTAGCATCTCTCTTTTGGGGGGAAATGAAGGGACAAATTACAGAAGTATTCTCTAAAGGGAGTTGCTTATGAGAACAATGTAGAAAGAACTACAAGAGAAAAGTATTTTCTTCACGTAGAAAAAAAGCAGTTCTATTAGTCAAACAGTTTAGCTCTACTGGTCAACCTGACCCCAGGGCTGACTCTCTGACAGAGCACTTGTGTTTTCACCAAGCTCTTTCACTTTACTTTGCAATGTGGTCTTATTGGTGAACCCAGTCCATAATGAAGAGCTCCTGAGCTACATTCTGTGTTTTCAAGATTTTTTAAAATTGTATTTGCTACAGATAGATACTTTAACATTTTAGAAAAATTTATACATATTGTTTTTGTAAAAACAGCTTGTTTTCTTAGACCCATGACTTAGAGACAAAGAAAAAAAGTATACAATTTTAATGAAATCAAAGTTGGCCTTGGTTATCTAGCTGGAAAAAAGGGAGTCTGAACACTTGGCTCTAAAAGAGATCTTTTGATTCCTTCAGGTTCTTCAGAGACTGAAGAAGAGAGAATTATTTTATGTTATGTCTGCTGATGGCTCTACTTCAGCAGATCATCCTTCCCATTGCATCAGAGGAATCTCTTTCTACACTGCACACTTGATCATGTTACTCAGGCTCCAAACGGTTCAAACGGTTCTTCATTGTGCCCTGAGAATTTCTAATCTCTGTTGATGATTTACAAAACCACACATGACCTGACCTCCTCCTACCTTGTTAGTTTCCTCTTCTGCCATTCTCCAATTTACATTCCACATTCCAGACAAATCGAACTATTCTTAATTCCCCAAATTTATCATTATCCTCTCTCACCTCTGGCCCTTTACGTTACTTATTCCTGAAAAAAAAAAACAAAAAGAAACAAACCAAAAAAAAATAAAAAAATCACTTCACCTTTTCCCAATATCTCAGTTTGGATATCATTTTCTCCAGGAAGTCTTAGTTCTTAGTCCCTGCAGCAATTTCGACCTTAAAGTCCTTTTAGGTGCAGCCACAGCACCGGGCTTCCCCCTCACGACAACATCACCCGAGACCCAAATTGCCAGCTTTTGTCTATGATCCCTTCCAACTCAAAGAAGGAACAAAAAGTGTGCCTTGTTCAACTTTGCCTTAACTTGGAGACCAGGGCATAGGAGATGGTCAATCAAGATTTACCAAAAACTGGTGAATGAAAACTAGTTCATTCAACTAGTGAATGAATGCACAGAGGGAACATAAATGGCAGGCACAGCATGATTGATTACAAGGACACTGACCACATCTGGGCCCAAGCCCGATGGTCCAGTTCTGCTCTTTGTTAGTTTTGTGGCTTCAAGAGTGTTACTAATCTCAGTGAACTCCAGGTTCCTACTTTTCAACTGATGTAGCGTGTCCAAGGTTATTATAAGTATCAAATGACGTAGTGTTTGGGAAATTCTTTGTGAAAATTTTAAAAGTCTCTGTAGAATGTCATTTCAAGGAGGAGGCTAAATAAGAGAGGGACAAACGGAGAAGTGGGTTGAAAAGCATAGTTACTACAGGGATAGCAGCCATTAGGAATCTGAAGAAGAAAACCATATAACAGGTCAAGCGAGGGGCTACAGAAACTCATGGTAGGCTTTCATACATAGCATAGATTGATTGCTTTCTGAAAGATAGCTATGTGCCCTTCTTGCCCATTTTGGGCCTAGATATCCTTATTATCCTCAATTTCCCACTCATATACCATGTTCATTTCTACCACATACTACTATTACTATTAACAGTTCTTGGACCTTTGTTTAATTTTATCCAAACTGTTAAATGCCTTCTCTTTCCCCATGCCCCATGTGAATCTTACCAATAAGTCTATATCCATAATCAATCACATCTATAATACCTTTCTTGAGTAAAGTAACTTACATCTATCTCTCTCTTCCTAATCTCCCAGTACATTAAGGACCCATATTTCACTATTTGGTGTTTTATCCCTAAATTCTTCACACATACGCCCAGTCCTCTTCCTAAAACGTGGGGAGGATCTTACACATCATAAGAGCCAAGTCTAGGCTATAAAACATGGGCAGTTGGCAGAGAAGATGTGTACTAACAGTTAGAAAATAGTATTGACTAAGTCTGCCAAGAAAATATATATATATATATATATATATATATATATATATATATATATATATATATATATATATAATGAGAGATATGAGAAAATTAGCTAATCAGTTTCTGAATTTCAAGATTCTGTGGTAGTTGACCATGACACATTAGGGCACAAGATAATGTTTCAGAGTGGGGAGCAGCAAGTAGGGAATATGGTTTCCCAAATAATATACCAAGTCATTCTTTATTCTGAAGAAGAAAACCAATGATAATAAGAAAAAGGAAACGGAAACCAGATAGAAGAAAGAACCACCAGAGTGATAAATCAACATTTTGCTGAGTACTCAGTTCTCCCATGCAAGGTAAACTGTTCTAGATGTGTGTTTGGGGTACTCAGGTGGAAAGAGAGTATGCAGAGAACAAAAAAAAACAATCTATGCTTATAAGGCTTGGCAGTATACATAGGGTGACAAAACATACACAGATGACAGTATAACTAAAGATTTAAATTAGTACAAGAAAAGTGAAACTTGAATACTGTACCCAGTGTAAGGACAGATCACTGCATGCTGAAGTATGGACAGGAAATTTTCTGAAAGAGGTGACATAGCTTCCCTGTCTTAACAGATAAGAGAAAGAAAGGCGAGATATGATGTCAAGGGGTGGAAACACATGCACAGATATGGAAGTGGAATGTGCAACATATGTGGCAACAGGAGAGAAATCTGGCTGAAGCAAGACTTGGTTGGAATAGAGGCAGGACATGAATTTGGAATAAGTAGGTTGGAGAAGTGGAGAGATAGATTACATAGAAAATAAAAATTTGATGAGAATTTCAGTAGAGCAAGAGCAAAAAGAAAGAGAAGAAGGAAACTAAAGGAAAAGAAGAGAAATGATGTTATAAGCATTTATCACCAGGTCAAAAATGACATTTTAAATGTCTATGTAAAAAAGGAAGTAAGTCAAACAACAAACAGGGCTAATATCATGAATATATAAGAAATTACATAGATTAAAATCCCAGCAGAAAAATACAAAAATGCTCATAGAAAATTTACAAAACTCAATAAGCAAATTGCCAATAAACATAAGAATAAAATTTCCACCAATACAAATGATTCACAAAGAAATATGAATTAAAGTAACAAATCTGATATTATTTTTGCTGTCAAACTAGGGAAGTCTTAAAAAAAAAAAAAAGAGGGAGGTCAGTATTGGCTGAACGGCATCTTGATGCACATTCTGAAATGGTTGTGTTGGGAGTATACAACTTTCTTGGGAAGCAATTTACCAATATGTGTGGGGCTCCTTTAAAAGACATAGTAGTCCCCATACAAAACACTAATTTGATAAAATAATCAGGATAATGGATAACCTATTCATGCCCAAGATGTTTTTTATAGCATTTCTTTACCTAACACAATAAACTACCAACAACACAATTAGTACAGCAGAAAATCCATAGGAAATTGTGAAATAAATTGTGATACAGTCACAAGAATTACAATACAACCATCAAATGTCATTTTTATTTTATTATTACAAAATATCTATACAGTGACTCCACTTATATAAAATAGCAATATAGACATAAGCACATAAAAATAAATACTAACAAGAAATAGATCCAAATTGTCTTTAGCTTTATAATTATAGATTTTTTTTTTCCTTTTGGAGGTCTTTTTGTATTTTCCAAATTTTCTACAATAAGCATGGATTACCACATAATTCAAAATTGTATTTGGATATTGAAAAGTGAAATACACATTTTAATTGCAAATATTATCTACAGAGAGCTGTCCATGAAAAGTGAAAATAATCCCCACTCTCAGCGGCCTAGTGATAGAGCCTAGATAAAAGCAAATTTCCTTTCTGAGCCTTGGGACTATGTATAACTATTAAGATGAAGTATAGGATTGCACCCATTACATTTTATTGTCCACAAAAAATGACTTTCCGAAGTCCTTTCATCACTGTTTTCTCCTAGGAAGGTTTTTACAAGACAAGTGTATGCCAACTTTATTTTGGGCCTTGATTTTTCCAGAAGGCCTTAACTTGTATATTGCATGGAATATACCACCTAACTCTCCTCTTTCCTCTCTTCTCTACTCTGCTTACCCATCTCCACCTTTCCCCCTTTCTTCCTTTCCCTCTCTTCCCCTCCCTCTCTCTTTTATAATGTATAGGTGTGTCTCTTAAATACCATCCTCAGACCAAGATGGTAGCACTTTCTTTGATTTCCTCTGTACTTTCCCTAATGTTCAGAGTAGCACCTTCTATTTAAAGACAACTTAAAAGTTTCAAAAATACAACTCAATTTTATTTGCACTTCTAAGACATTTTCAAGCACCATCGGAAACAACTGCATGTGTGGTATCACCCACACATACCCCCCAAAAAAAGTATGTAAGAAGTCAACATGACATTGATTCAAAAGGACATGTGATGAACTACATTTTCAGAGCAAATACTCAGTCCAGGCTGGGGCTGGGGCTGGGCCTGGGGCAGGAAGTAGAAGCTGGAAACAGGCCACCACTGGAAAAGTGGGGCGGGGGGAGTAGTGGTAACTCTAAATGAAAGAGAGAAGCTTGAAATTCTTCTATTACCAAACCAGGCAATTAAAACATTAAATGTGAAATCTGAAGCACTGTAAATTTCCTAATATGGTAGAAATGCTGAGTTTCCGAAATTATGTTTTCTCATCTTTCAACATATCAAAGAGCGTGCCAAAACCCCCAAAGAAACATTTCCATTTTGAAAACAAAAATAAACCACACACATCCACATTCTATTAATAGTGTTGTCTTCCCTTAAAGCCCCTGCATCCTCAGTGAAAAATCCCATTGCAGTTTACATAAATTTTAACATTATTGAAAACTCCTGTCCAAAATAAACTGGACATGTGTAGGTGAGTTAGGTGGGACTGAGGCAAGAGTAATCAAACCCCTTTCCATGTTTTCCTTACTGGAGACCAAATGTTATGTTCCTCATCATCACACCTAAGGACTATGTAAATACGTTCTCCATATTTAGCAGCATTTCTTAAGAAAGAGTGTAAAGAAGGAAAGTTGGCATAAGATACACAGGTTCAAGCCAATTCCACAACCTTTGGAGACTTACGATAGAGGGAGACAAGCTGAGAACCAAAAATCCCAGCAGAAATTGCTAGATGAAGCAAAGGACATGTCAAAGATCTCAAAATGCAGACTATAAACTCTTGATCCTGCCACCATGAAGAGGGAAAAAGCTGTCCCATGTCACTTTATGTTTAGAGATAGAACAAATGTTTAGATAGAACACTTATGTTTAGAGATAGAACAAAGCCATTAATACGACACTCTCCTTCCTCTCCTTCCTCTCTCCAAACATCCATGTGCTACTACCTATGTTCTCCGCAGAGAGTCAATCGCTTGGGATGAGGACAATGAAAAGTGTAAGATATAGTCTCTGCTCACAAGGTGCTTCTGTTTTTGAGGGAGGAAAAGAGGCAATACACAAAATAACAGTAAGAGACATCAAAGGGATGGGTACTAGACTTATCGTGGTGATTACTTCAGACGGCATGTAAATGTCTAATCACTATGTTGTACACCTGAAATTAATTAATATTGTATGTCAACTCAAATTGAAAAATTATTTTAAAAAATAAAGAAACAACACAGGATCAGAGTCCATCTTTAAAGACGCATCATGCAACTAAAATGGTCAGCTTAACCAGTCTTTTGGAGAATGGAGCCCTTACCACCTGCTTACCTGGAGAGTCTTAAATGTTTAATCTCTAAGTCACGGGCCCTAGGATGTCCCTACCAGAACAAGCAAAAGCAAAAACCAGAGTGATACCAGGACCAGAAACTCACTCTGATCAGGTAAGGTGAGGAGGAAGGAAGTGAACTGACTCAAAAATTGGTTATTCAAACGTAACTAGGAAGAAAAGAACGGGAAGCACGGTGGGTGGTGAGGTGAAAAGATCACCTTTTTCAAGCCAACAGATGCAGCTTCAAATCCTAACCCAGCTACTTACTCTACTTATATGAATTGGGCAGGTTCATTAACCTGTTTCTCTTCCCTTTATCTAACAAACATTGGTCTTATAGTGTATGACAGGCATTCTTCCAAGCCGTTTACAATTCTCAGTTTATTTATCCCAACAACAAACAATTGAAGTTAGTTCTGTTATTATCCCCACTTTACAAATGGGGAAACTGAGGCACTGGGTGGTCACATACTTTGAAGGTGGCACAGTTGTGATTCAAACCCAGGCAGTCTGGCCCCACCATCTGAGTTCTGAAGCTCTTGATTGACTCATTTATAAAACACTTCCGTGTCAAGTTGTGATATAGGTTCAGTGAAATGTCTACAGCACCCAGCACAGTGCCTGACATTTAGCAGAGGCTGAATAATTCATCTCCTTCCTCCCACCCTCCCGGCTCTCTCTCCCCACAGTGTGGGAGGCTGCAGGCAAGATTCTGCATATAAAGGCAGTTACATCAGTCTGCAAAGGCTCAGGGGCTCCAGGGCAAGCTAGCAAACAGCCCTCTGTTTTTATCCCCTGAGGCCTGGAACAAGTGCTCTAACTGAAGCAGCGATGTCCGGCATTTCCAGACAGAGCCTGCTTCTATTTATTATAATCTGCATTCAAGGCACAAGCACTGGAGACAAGCCTTAGGGAAATTAAAAGGTTTCTGATTTTTGTACTAGGAGCGATATATGTTTATGTCCAACACAAACAACACAACACAACACACACACCCCATCTAAAACTTATATCATACCGACCACTGAAGGACAATAATCTACTTTCCAGAACCTTCTACTGCCTAGAAATTGGCAGTGTCTGTATCGGGCTAAGGCTTATTTGAAGACAGTCTAGAAATTGATGGTGAGCTAAAGAATAGAGTCCCTTTGTAAAATTATTAAGAACAAATTAGGCCTAGGGACCCTAGGGGAACTGTGTTGTAAAAACATGGGAAAATTTTGTTTACCAGCCCTTGGGCAGTATTTTCATGAACTGATGACCATAAAATAGATGACAGAAAATAGTTTTGCACCCTGATATTTGTCTAAAATATCATTAAGAAAGGTGCCCATGTTATCAGTTAAGTGACTTATCTAGTTGGGCAGGTAGTGACCCACACAAAATAGGAGATCTAATATATTTGGAATTTTCAAGTGCACCATGAGTGCATGTTATTAATTATCAGACGTGTATAATGCTACCAAGAAAGCTGTCAATACACTCTTTCAATATTTCCTCAATCAAAATTAAAAAAAACAAAAAACCCACACGAACATTATTTTATTGCAAGAAAAAAATATCACTACAATGAAGTATTGCTGTTGTTCTGACCCTGAGACTGTGCTAACATGCTTTAAAAGTAATTAAGAAGGAAAGCTGACTTTCTACATTTTTAGTCTTGGTCACTGTGGCTACTAGGTTCATTGATGCCTGCCAAATCTTGCAAAATTACAGTACTCCTAACCATGTGGTTTCTAAAACTATAAGCTTCTATTGTGAATAAGCCTGATTTTCTGCTTTAGAAATCCATCAACTGCTAAGAGAGACTCAACAAAGAGCCCAGGTGCACACACCAGCAATCAAGTTCTTCATTCATGTTAATTACAGTTCAGCACAAGTGAGAGGTAGGTGAAGAAGCGTCTTCATAACATGTTCATTAGAAAGGGCAAATTTCTATCGGGGAAACAAAAATGGCACCCTTCACCTTCTTCATCTGCAAAGTCCCCCAGTGTTATACGAATTACGCCTCTGTAATCACAAGCTACATTTAGGCGTGTGGCTCAGCCAAGAATGTTTAAAGATGGGAGGCAGGAACAGAAAAGGAAATCGAGTTAGCAGTGAAAGAGGAAGACTGGATGAAGGTTTGCAGACTTTGTGGACCTGGGTGAACATTTCTTTCTACTTACTGTTTAAGCTGTTACCCGCCAGCAAGGAGATTTGTTATCTTCTTAGTCATTTCAAAAGCCATTAAATGGGGATGAGGGAGGGAAAGAGGGAGGGAAGGAGTAGGGGAGGGAGGGATTTTTATGTGTGTGTCTGTGAGTCAGCAAAAGGCGGAAGCCTTACAAAACTACTTCAAACAACAAGCTGGAAAGGAAGACAATAGCTTCCACCCCCAGACTAAGAAATTGCATTATCCTAAGGGATCACGGCCACCCGTGTTCAGTGTAGATAAGTGAGAACCATCTCTGCTCTAGCCAATGGGAGACCTGCAGCCACAGCTGCTCACAGAAGCTCTGGGTGGCCTCTATTCCAGCCACTCCAAATGGTTTCAAGGCAAAACCCCGGCAGCTGGGTGGTGCTGAGAAACACTGGGGGTGGGAGGAGAGGCTGACAAAGCAGAGGGGTGGCGCCTTGCAAACCCCACCAGGTGCTCTAAATCCTTTCTCAGGGCTTAGGAAAAAACACAGAGGTCTCAAGGCTGATTCCTATGGCAGCTGTGTCAGAGGCTGCGTCACCACCATTCCACAGCAATAAACTGAAACTGTGCCTTGGAGACTCCAGAAACTGGGGAGATTTCCCTGCCAGGCAGCTCTTAGCGCCCTAGTAGCAAGAGTATAATTAATGCCACTTGGCAAAAGAGTGGGGCATTCCAAATGCAGTCATGAAGAAGAAAGAGGCCTTGCTACACATCCTAGACTGCAGTCACAAAGCCCCTTGAGACACTCCCTTGAAAGAGTCAGGCAAACCTGATCAAGAACTTAACATTTGCAGTAAAATTTTACATTCAAAAAATGTATTAACTGTCCTCAGAAGAAAACATTTCAGGAAAAGTATATTAAAGTTACAGTACAAACTCACTTTGATGATCCTGTCCTTTGCATGGAAGAATGATCTAAATAAAAAACATTTATTTCACTTATTAATGAGTACCTGCTGTCTAATTTATAGAATTTGTTACTTCCTTCCACTTTTCACTATCATGGGTTGTATGTATTTTTAAATGTTTTCACTTCTCTAGCTAATATCTATATAGTATGTTCAACCGACAAAAAAGTTAGTCAAAATGTATAAAATAAGCTAATATCTCATATATAAAATAAGGTAAATCTCATATATGCATATAGTCTCCTGAACCCAATTTGTATATAAATTATTTTGAAAGAAAGTATATTTTTATTATACATACAAAGTATACTTTATATACTTATATAACAAAGTATATTTTTGTTATACATGAGCGCGCGCGCGCGTGTGTGTGTGTGTGTGTGTGTGTGTCTGTAACAAATGAGAACTGTAAGATGCAGAAGATAGAAAAAGTAATACTAACTTTGGAACGCTGGCTACCATGAGTGCTGATAATATTACGTTGGTGCAAAAGTAATGGCGGTTTTTGGAATTATTTTTAACCTTTTAAACCGCCATTACTTTTGCACCAAGCTGATATTTCATGCAAAATGGGTCTAGGTGTTAAAAATTAAAATGAAGTCATCTGGCAGCTCAATCGCTGAAATGGAAGTTGAAAGACAGGAGACAGTTTCCACTCAGCCCCCAGTTTGTTCTGAGGCCTACATCAAGTTGTGTGATGCTTCTCTTATAGTATCTGCAAAATGGAGATAACACTTCAGGCTACCTACCTCAGAGAGCTGGTAGAAGATTAGATACAAAAAAAAAAAGAAAATCCTCAAAGCCCTTTGAGTTTCTCATAAATATAAGACATGCAATGTAATAAAATACCAGTACCCTCTACAAAACTCCTAGAAATAGGAAACAGATGCCAGTAATGCAACAGGCTAGATACCTTACAGGCAATAACGTTTATGATCAGGGAGATGGTGGGCAATTCTGTCCCCGGCTGCCAGTGAAAAGGTGTGTGTGTTGTGTGTATGTTGGGGCGGGTGGGGGTAACCACTGAAATCAGACCTATTCAGACAAAACAAAGAATCAAGGGAAAAGGAGAGAAAAAAAAAAAAAAAGAGTCCTGTTTTGGCAGATCGCCATTAAATCAAAATAAGCAATCCTAACAAATAAAATTCCAAATTCTTGCTTAAAGTTCTAGATCTACAAGAACACAATTAAGTGACAAGATTACATTGGTAGTTTTTCACATTTAGTAAAGTCTCATAGTAAATTAGTTCCACAGAGTGTTAAATGTAATTAACCTACCCTCACAGTGAATAAAATTTAAGTGTACAATACATAAATTAGAGCATTTTTAATCCATGTGTACTGGAAACAAAAGCCAAGATGAACGGCACACAGGCACCTTAAAAAAATTATTTGGGGGTTCATAAAAAATTGAGAGATTATTAAATATTCACATAGCCTAAGATATTGTGAATTATGGAAAATTTGAAATTGATCAATTAAACACGCATTTATTATATTATATATTATTATATCAAGCACTGAGTGTGGGTCATGTGCGAGGTTAAAATCAAAAAGATGAATAATCTCCTCCTATTCCTGGAAGTCTAGTGAGGACACGTAGATACAAGGTAGTAAGACATAGCGTGAGAACCAAGTGTAAAGAGAGTGCTGAGGAAGAAGAGAGGGAAGAACTAATTCTTCAGGGAAAAGCAGAGAGGGGCACAGTTCAGGAAAGCATCATTGAACGAGATGTTGCATAATGACTATGACTTCACCAAATAAGAAGGGAAAAGGGCAATCTGGATACAGAAACAGCAGCCCGTATCTCAAGGCACGTCTCTGGGTGCCCTACTCAAGTGAAGCACAACAGACAATCTGGGAGGGCCTGAATAGCAAGATCTTTGTGGGAGATAGAGAGGGAAGGGAGCACTACAGGCTATTTTTGAAAACAGACTTGATATTTCTCTATAACTCAATGTATGAGATGAAGGCAAAAACAGGAGCATGGGAGGTGGTACCAGTCCCTGGCGTGAGACAGACTCTAACAAAACGGACCGTATTGCTGAGGCCAATTCTCTAGGTGTAGGTGACGTAGATAGATAGGAAGCAGTTCTGCCAAAAGGCTTTACAAACTGAACTGTGACTCAGGAATGGTCAGGACCTGTGTTTCCAGGACAAGTGACAGGTCCAAAGTGGCTGAGGAAAACAGTGCCATAGGCTGAACGAGGGCCTTCAAATAGAACAGATCCTAATCTCTGGAAGCTAAATGTTACCTTCTATGGCAAAAACTTTGCAGGTGTGAATAAATTAAGGATTTTGAGACAGAGAGATTATTCTGGATTATCCAGTTGGGCCCTAAATGCAGTCGCAAGTGGGCTTATTAGAGGAATGCAAAGGTCTGACTACAGACAGAAGAGGCAAAGGAACATGACCATGGAGTTGGATACTGGAGTGATGCAGCCACAAGCCAAGGAACGGCAGCAGCCACCAGAGAGAAGCTGGAAGAGACAAGGAACAGATTCTCCCAAGGCCTCTGGAGAGAGGATGTTCCCATTAACACAGGAATTTCCGTTGTTTTAAGCCACCTAGTTTGTGGCAATTTGTTACAGTAGTCTCAGGAAACTAATATAGACAGTGAGCAAAGAACCATCTCCTAGGTGTTGTTGGGTATCATAATCAGCAGTCCTGATAAGAATAATTGAGATGGAAGGCACCTCAACTATCAAGAAGCTGAAGTCCAAGCTGAAGCTTTAAAGAAAGGCTAGATTATTGACTTGAGTAACTGGCCAACTTTAGGCTATGGGACCCCAATAAAAGCCCAGACTAGGTCAAAACAAGATGGATAGAAGAACTGCAAATCCCTGCCACCAAATGATGACACATGGGGAAGGGGAACTGACTCTGAATACTAGTGGGGACAATAGGAGAAATATAGCAACTCAGAGGATATCACCGTGCCACCAAATTTCTGGTGTAAGATAATTGCTTAATATTAAGTGCCCATTGGAAACGGAAAGCGGTAAGTGGGGGATCAAAAACATTTACATTCACCCTGGCGCAACCAGAACCGACTCAGGAACTGGACCAGGACTAGACTATCAGATCAAAGACATCAGTCGACCCAGGTGTGGAAAGATTATGGAAATGAGACAGATGGGACAGGAAATGTAGAAAAGCTTTCAATGTGCTCTTTAGTCCATAAGGGAAATAACTCAATGAGATCTATTTTAGGGGAGTGAGAGCAGGGTAGAGTTATCCACAGTGGACTATATGGCCTAGTAAGAAGGTGATTGAACCAGGCAAGCCGGGAGATGATAGAAGATATAAGATACAAGAAAGGAAAAATGGTGACTGATTAGAAAAATATTTGGAGTACATGGCAAGTTACTTAAATAGGGAATTGAGTGGTTGGTAGGGCATGGGGACAGCAGGTGAATGACAACACCAATTTTTGAAGTATAAAACTCAAAAGAAATGGTTACAGTAGAACAAACAGTTTGTCTCTGGATATGTTGAGTTTAAGTTACTGGTGGGTCATGCCAGAGGTGACAGCCAGAAGTCAATGGGACTCTCAGATCTGAAACTTAGAATGTCAAAAATGTTTAAATGTTTGAAAAAGTTATCTGTAATGTGCTCTTTCATCTTCTTCTTCCTGAACCATCACTATGAAAGGGATCCAAAACAAGTTCCTACACTTTTAATATCCTAAAAACAACATTTTTGAACTATACTCATACCACCCACACATAAGAAAAACCTTGCATTGGCAGCACTTAAAAGTAAACGTATTCGAAATTTTCTAAGAAGAGGGGGGAAAAAATTCTTACCATTAGCCATTTCCCTTTTCTGTCTGTTAGTTTTGAGGGCGTCTGGGGGGCGGACAACAGAGAACAGCTTTCCATGGATCAGGGGCGGTTGAGCGGGTTATTCAGGGAGAACACCAGGGATGACCTGATGATGGAAAAGAAGGCACAGTTTTGAAATCAAGTTAGACTCTGCCGGAGCAGTAAATACAGATCCTACAAGGAGAGGGGGGTAAAAAACATATTCACTAATATGAATACCTAGGAAAGAAGATGAGAAAAATAATTAATGTAGACAGATGTATCTGGGGCAGAAAAATGTATGTTACTCAGATGCAAAAGACTCATGCGCGACCTACAGCTGTAGATTCTGTATTCCTTTCCAACCAAATGCTCAGGTGTACAGTGCTCTGTTGCAGAACGCAAGCAACTCCCCTTCTAGCCTGTGATTTATCATGGCTGGTCCGAGTTGAAATGTGGAAATGGCTGAGAGGGGGTGCATCTGAAATTCCAGATTAGCTAGTCTGAGAGGGATGACAATATGGGAAGGCAGCAAGGGATAATGCAAAGGACTATGATATAATCCCTGCCCTCAACTTATTGTGTGCAAAGATTAATAAGGTTCTTTAGCCCCATAATGGAGACCACAGCAGTGTAAAGGTGACAGTAAAATAGCACCTCTATTAATAAGCTTTTAGACAGAAAAAGACTAACAAATATCCATAGTAAATAAATAAAAGACCTGGACAGATGTAAATAAACAACATCTGAGAAAATCAGGTCTTATTTGTTAGACCTATTATGGAAACACACTTCAGTGTCTGGGTTTAAACTTTAAAGGTAATGAGAAGTCCAGGCACAGTGTTGCTATTCCAGAATGGAGGACACTATCAACAAAGCCAAAAACATGCCCCAAATTACTCACACCACCTTACATTTGCACAGTACTTATACGAATGCTGTCTCATAACATCTTATCTGATCCCAAGCAGAACCATGCATATGCTGATGCCCCCAAATTTTAACCATGGATTCACTCCAAATTTTTTTATTAAGTGCCTACTATACAAATCATTCTGAGGGAAAATATACACGTAAGCCATAATACCTGCCCTTAGGGAATTAAAAACTGAGTGGAAATTATAAAACATGGAAATATAAAAATAGAAATATATAAAATGGATAGGTCACACTTAAGTATCCATAGAAGGCAAGAAATGAGAGAAAAAGAGAATAAGGGTTGGGTCATGAGTCTAAGTGGAAGGGTATAGATGATGGAACATGGGAAGACATGAGCTGAAGCTCAAGAGGAATGGATGAAAGATAGTTGAGTGGAAACACAGGAGAAGGAGATTCCAAAGGACTAGAACAAAAAAAGTTAAAAAACAGTGTGGTATGATGGAAGTTATGACACTAAGCATAAAAAAGAAAGTGTTGCTCAGAACGGAAAATGTTAAGGGCAAATGATGGCAGGGCCAAGTGAAGATGAGCTGATTGAAGAGTCTGGGCTTTTCTGAGAACCACTCCAAGTGTTCTATCAGGAGTGAAACATAAACCACGGGCTTTAATCAGAAAGCTACACAGGAGAGGACTGAATACCTTTGTCTTAGAGGATTGTTAGGAGGCTGTTACAATAACCTGGATGTGGAGCCATGTGTTCCTGACCAGGTAGGAAGCAAGAAAAAGATGAGAGAGGGATGGTTGGGTAAAAAGGGTACTAATGAAGAATTAAAAGGTTTCGGGGACTGTGTGGATAAAGAGAATAAAGCATAGGGAAAAGTTAAAAGTTGCCTGGGATTACACCTCAGTAGCCAGAAGAATAAGGATGTCACTAACAAAACATTGGGAAGGAAGAAAGTGGACACAGCTGGAAAAATAATTCTGTTTTGAAGACACTGAATTTGAGGTGCAGATGGTATAACCTAGATGAAATACCACCTGGAGGGGTGAGAGCAAATGTGAGTACTGCATACTGAAGGTACAGGGTTAGAAGTCATCACTCTGGGAGGAAGCTGAGGTACTAATACAGGCTTTGAGAAACCATTTAGAGAAAGAATTCAGGGGCTATAGGCTGAAAAGGCTTTGGAATTTCTCAAACACACATCACAGCTTCTAGTGGCAAACTATCAGGAAAACTTCTAAACCAAAGAACTTGGAAATACTTCAGAGATGAGATTGGACTTATACCAGAAGCATATTTCTCAAAATATTTCAGAGAACATCTAATAAGCAAAAGTCATCCTAAAATATCAAACTGTCAATTTCATGGTCAGTAATGGAATTAAAGAAAGTTCTGTGGAATTTAACTATGTAAATAAATCATAGTTAACTAATAACCTGATTTTTAATCACTTAACACTGTGACCAAAAAAGCAACCAAAATCACCAACAACTATATAGCGTCTGGTGTTTCTGTGCCCCCTCTCCTTCACCAATGACAACCGCCATGACAGCCATTGATATACTTGTTTATGGTTTTTTAGGACCATTAACATTGTGAACGTTAGTGTCAAAGAGCCACAGAAGGTTTCTGGAACTAGGAAGGTAAGCCAAATGTTTTCTCAGTTTGTTGTCAAGCTTCTGGTAGAGAACACAAAGCTATAATAGAAGTCATTTCCACAAGCCCATAGACAGAGAGTTCTGAAGCTTGCCATTAATTTGGAGGGGAAATGATATGGCTAGTACGTAAAAATAAAAACATAACAATCAAGTCCTATCTTCCAGTTAAAGATGTCCCAGTGATCATATTAAAAACAAATAAACACAAAAAAATTACACTGTCCTCTTGCCTCATTTCTTCCTCCTCCTGCTGTAAACCACCAAAAATAAGAAACCATTTTTTTCAAACAATAAAATCTAAAAGCAATGCCTAATGTTTGTTACTAATTTGTTTAGTAACAATGGCTAACATTTATTTAATACTTATTATGTATCTGGTACTGTCCTAAGTTCTTAAATAGCTACAAAAGACACGGGACAGGTACTATTATCACCAATCCCATTTTCCATAAGGAGAAACCAAGGCCCACAGAGGCTGAGTTGTCAAAAGTTACATCTTTAGTATAAAGTGGAGCCAGGACTTGAATTGAAGCATAAGGATTCCAGTGCCTCACATTCTACCTCCATGCTGTCTATCCTATTTCTCAAATACATGCTCTAATACCACATGTCCTATTAACTACAACAAAAAAGTAAGCTATTGTTGAAAGACAGTAAACACTGTCTATGACATAAGTGTTTCTTAAACATTTCAAAAATCTCCACGAGTACCAGATACAAACAAACCAAAAGAAAACAGCAAAACACACACACACACACACACACACACACACACACACACACACACACACACTTTCTAAGAATAGTTTAAATAAAAAAGATTGCTGTTGAATATAGGGAAACTTTTGACCACTCAAGGTGATCAAAAAAAAGAAAAAAAAATGGAAAGAGTAATACGAAAAGACAAGTTGGAAATATTTACCCCTGGACACTCTGGACATCTTTAAAAACAAAAGAAAAGTCCTTCTTCTAAAAGACTTCCATTTATACTTTTTAGAGTAGAATTTGGACTAAATACAATATCGCTTTTAAGAAAACTTTAGGATTTATTCTGCACTTTACCCTCCTAATTTTTTTCTCATCTTCCCTGATTACAGTCTAAATCTGCATTTAAAAGAATTATACAAGCATCCTGGCACATTATCCTTGGTAAGCATGACAACTTTGATTGAAAATTAATGTTTCAACCTGTATTTGTGAAGAAGAGATATTAACTGAAGGCCTTTACAACTAACTAGTTAATAGTATTTTTGATCCTGTTAATATTTCTCTGGATCAAATGTTCTCGTTTCGCTAATTTAACTAAGACATATTTATTTGCTACCTTATTTCAAAGCTTAAAGGAGAAGACAATGATCCTTAAAATAGCTATTAAAAGGCAGAGAAGAATGCAACCGAGGATTTACTGAAGAAAGTCACTTGTCCATATGATTCTGTATCAGATATGGGTAAAGGAGGCAACAATTTTTGGATTCGATCTCCTGTAATCCTGTGATAATCCAGAGTTGAAAACGTAGATCACAAGTACCAGGTATGTTGCATGGTTCTACCAGACCAAACTGTCAGAATGGAGTTTTAAGAGCAGGGTGCTAGAAACAGCATTTAAAGCTTTATCAACAGCTGCCAGAGAGACTGGAAACTACCTCAGTCCCACCATGTCCTTATCTATTACATGAGGTCCTAGTGAATCCTTTCTTCAACACCATGGTGGTGTGGAGAATGCTACAGGAAACGGGTGGTCATGTTTCTCCCTGGCCACATACCTTTTACAGTACCTAACGCCCAATGTAGAACTGATGTCATTAGATAAATGAGATCAACAAGGAAAAATTCTTGAAAACTCAGTGTCAATAACAAGAACATCAGAAGCCGAAAGCTCAGTGTTTAAATTTGTTTGAAAAAACACCTCAAAGTTAGTACTTATTATAAGTTACTTTGGGATTCCATGAAAGTTTAGGACTTCTCTGTATTTTAAAAATCAGCTACTTAGATCTATGCTTTAGAGAATAAAAAACTTCAGACAAACTTAAGCTGTATAAAACTTTGCATAAGTTACATATTCTCATTAGTGCCCTCTTCGGAACTGTTTCTTTTCTTTTTTTTTTTACTTAAAGTTTATTGAGGTGACAATGGTTAGTAAAGTTACATTGGTTTCAGGCATACAATTCTGTAATACATCATCTATATATCGCACTGTGTGTTCACCACCCCGAGTCCGTTCTCCTTCCATCACCATATATTTCATCAGAACTGTTTCTTAATGCCTCATCCCACACAGAACACTCTGAGCCAGTGTTTCCCAAACAGCATAAAACAGAGAACTAGTATGCAGGGTAGCTGTTCTTGGGTATTCTGAGAAACAAAGATTCTATGCTCAGATTCTTCCTTCTCAGGAATACACAGTATAAATTAGTAAATTCAAGACAGAGAAGTCTGTAGAAACTTTGCAAAAGGTTTCTGACATTTTTTTTTTTTTTGACCATGGAATTCATTTTCACGAGATACCTCATGGGATACCAGGACTGCACAGAATACAACTTGGAAAACATTGCTCTAAACTCCTTAGCTAAGGGTTCAAGACTTAAGAATCTGATGCCAAATTACCCTTAATTATCAACAACATACATTCACAACTCTGATGGGCAATGCCGATCTCACATCCCAGTTTCCCCCACAGAAAGTCTCCCCTCCAGTCAAGTTCATCTCCTGTCCACGTCCTGAACAGACATTTGCTTCACTACTTTATTCAAACCATTTCTCCTGCTAGAATCTTCATTCTTCTCATTCAGTTTAATTCCTCCACTTGAGATAAAACCCCACCTCCTATGAGACTCTTCCATATAATGTCATCTTCCTTTCCCCTGAATAGGTCACCCCAAATTAAATGGCACTTGTTTGGGACTCACCTCCTACTCGTATTACTAGTATCCAAGCCTGTCCTTGGGAATCAGTCAAGAGGACTGATTAAAAGCCCTCCAGCAAGTGATCTAGGTAAGTTCATATCCTACCTAGCTCCAGGATACTAGGTGGCTGGGGCAAATTTCTCCTCTGAGCTTCACTTGGTGAAGCTCTATCCTCCTCTGAGCAGTGAGGATAAAATAATATCTACTCCACTGTTGTGAAGTTTCAATGGAAATAACACTCATGATGCTCTTTCAACATCACTCACTAGTACAGAAAGTACAGGACACATGTTAACGCTATTACACCCCAGTGATCTAAGTAAAAGACTTATCCTAAATGCTGTGACTGCCAATAAGAAATTAGCACACATACAAACCTCCACCATGCGTCCTTCAATGCTACTCTGTGCTGTCACATGGATTACTTATTGCTGTGGGAGTTTAATAAGAAATATCTGCAGTCCCTAAGTCCTCCCTACCTCCTGCAGGGGAGGTAAAAATTATAACTTTAGATAAACAAGCATCACTGGGAGATCCATTAAGCAATCTAAATTACAATTCTGACATCGGCATGTCTGTGGAAGTTATATGTGTGAGTTACACTGTCATTCGTTTGCACATATGTTTTTATCAGCACATGGTTTTAGCATCATATACAATACGAAAAGGTCATTCTATGTAGAATCCCTTAGAACATGAAAGGCACCAAAGGTTTTCTCCCTTTCCTTAAAGGAAAATGTCACAAAAGGAAAATCCAGATTTTAATTGTTCGTTTATTTCATTTAACACATTAATGAATGCTGTATGGGGAAAAAAGGAGAGCACACATTTTTATCTCATTATAGCTGAAAAACTCTTAAAATATCACATTCAAAAGTTCTTTCATTATCAAATAAATGTAAATTAGTTTAACAAAGACTTAATAGGTGTCATTTAAGGGAAGATCTGAAAGCCAAACCTACTGTGTAACATTTCCAGTTATTATTTGTTCATACTTTCTGTCTGTTTTCTAATTTTTCACTACACACAAAGTCAACATCACTTTCTTTTTTTCATCTTTGATCTCATACTTGTTTCGCATCTTCTCAGATGTCTTTTATTTTTACCTTTTTATTAGATGACAATTTTGTTGTAATTTCACATATACGTTTTCAGTACTGTTAATTCCTAAAAGGCAAATCTCAGTTCCCTCCTCCCCAGCCCTATTCTTTTTCTTTGAGGAGGACTGCATTTTGGTGTTTGATGCTGTTATAAAGTGGAAGTGATGAGTGTACTCTGCAAACTAAATCCAGCTTCAAATCAGCTCGCTGAAGTCCACACTCTCCGTAAGAAGACTGAATCCACTCACTGTAGTCTCCCCACCACAGAGTATAGGAACAAAATGGATTAAGTGGTAAACACACAAAATAAAAAAGTTTTGCATTACAGTATATAAAGTTTCTCACTGTGCATGTGATACTGTGTATAAACAGTTTCTTATTATATATGTAATATATGTGATATATGTGGTGAAATATAAATACTTATACACATATACAGAACCTTAAGCAATTTTGCATCTTCAATGATGAAATCTAGTGGCAATTCTATTCTTTATTTAGAGATTCTGAAATTTTATTTTGGTCTGATTACAGCACATTCTTAGCATTATAAAAATGCCCGTGTTTTGCAGGATACATGTTTCCCTAGTATACTAACATGCCACAAGGCCCAGAAATCACAAAATCCCATGCTTTACTTCCTGCTGTCATTGTTATTTCTATGTAGTAATATTTCATAAAGTTAATCAGCAAGATGTTAACTTTCCAATCTCTGTTTATTTTTAAAAGAATTGTCATTTTTATTTAGACTGAGGGTAATACTTCTATTAAATTAAAAGTGAGTATAGGTCATGTAGGTCAAGTTTCTTTCCTACAATTGTGTGTCAACCACAGAAGAAGCTGAGGGACACAACTCCCTTTCTCAGAATTCGATATAAAGCTGGTTCATTTCTAAATCCAACTAAAAGTGAGATTAGTAAATGAAGTACTAAAACTATACAAAAATAAAATAGTTTTATCTCAACAGCAGTTTATACACAGGAATTCAGAATTAGTTTGAGGAGGCCCGGGTGACACTATCCCTTTGCCCCTCTGCCTTCCTGTCTGTTGCTGATTCCATTTTCTCACTGCGCACAAATGTAAGACCCTACATTTGGCCTGTGGACCTGCCAGTAGCTAAATGGAAAGGGTTTGACACCACTTTACCTTTCTTTATAGAGATCATTGACCTCAATTTTCATAATGAATGGCTTTAAAAATGCATTTGTTTTTGAAATAATGCAGGAGAGAGATGTCAGATGTTTTGAGATAGCACTTCCATTACTTAATATTATACTTCATCCAGAACTTGAGCATATTTTGGGGAGAAGCTACCTACTGAAATATTTTTCTACGTTCCCTTTATTCACCCAGGATACCTAAAAAGTGCCTACCAAAGCCTCTTCTTCTCCAACCATTAAATCTGTCATCCCTTCCCATGCCTCTCCCAGGATCACCCATTACAGCACTCACTCTGTCCTAACATTCTCTGCAACACACCAGACCAGCATTTCTTAAACTTGAAAAATCTACAAAATTTTAGTCACCCTCCCAGTATTAACCTAAATTATTTTATTAGATCTTTAAAAAAATACACACAACATACAACTAGGAATAAACTCTTTAAGCTTTAAGTCCTATACAACTATAAGGCCAAAATAAATGTATAACATTTTACGAAAAGCTATAAAACCAACACAATTTAATTTAAGAACATTAATTGAATGTGATAGATGAGATTTTGCTACAACAAATTTGTCCCTAGGAGCCTGACTATAGCGCTCATGCTGGGGCCAAGAGTCTCTGGAGCTAAGTGTCCACATTACTCTGGGCAGCAGGGTGGCTCAATTCTCCCACCACTTTTTCTATAACCTACATCAGGAAAAGATGTCATCCAGCCTAAACTTGGTAGAAACTCACCATTAGCAAATCATCATAAGCCAGAAACAAAAACTACAATTAGGGGCAGGCACAGAGGTGAACACCAGTACTGATGTTTCATGGGAAGACCTTGTTATAACATTACCATTCAGATGATCCAGAATGTGTTTACATCAGTTTATTATTGTTATCAAAGTTTTGATGCTATGGTAGAGAAGCGAGGTCCCTGAGAGCATATGCTCTGGACAGAGGACTCCTGAGCCCAATTGATGGACACCTCTCCAGATCCAGTCCTCCATCCTTCCTCAGTCCAGCTCCCATATGGGAAAGCAATATGATGAATCAACCTCGTGGACCAAGGTCTTACTTTCCAGGATGGTCATCATATAAAAATAAATCCTTAGAAGAGACCACAGCATCTTTAATGCTAGAATTCCAGGCATGATGGGGAAGAGAAATGGAGAGAGGGAGGGAGGGGAAGGGAAAGGAAGAGAAAGAGGTTTGTTTACAAGAAGAATGTTTTAGGGAGAAATCGCTGAATTCTCATTGACCTCTAATAACAGCATACTCCATGTACACTTCTTTTCATCCGTCGATCAACAGCATTTTGACTATTAATATCATTCCCAAAACAAATACCAATTAATATATGCCTGATGTTAAGTATGCACACACGTCATCCCATGTGTCTCTCAGGTCTAAGTAACTCAACAGCACCAGCCCCACCCTTCCCTTCAACTTCCTCTGGAAAAAGTATCAATGCAGTCCTAAAGGCAGAAGTAGCCCTGGAAGGAGAAATTTCTCTCTCATTATCTGTTTCTCTCTCATTATCTCATTGCTAGAGGTGGAGAACCATGTTGGAGTTCCAGGCAGAACAGTATGTCCCCAAAAGGACACTCAAAATCCCTCTCACTCCAAAATGTTTTAACCTCAGGCCAGTGGGAAACAGCTATATCCTCAACCAATTTAACTCGCTACCCTTTTCCCAAGCTCTACTGTATGAAATTCATTTTGGAGACTATACCTTTCAAGAAAACTAAACTGCAATGAAATAATCACAAGAAATGGCAATAGCACTAATACTGCTACTGTGTGTTGTACCAGCACGTGTTCTAAGGGCTTAACCTAGATTTTTCTCACTTAGCCTCACAACTCTGAGGTATATAACATTACCACAAGTGACAATGTTGTTAAGTTTTAAATATTTACAGACAGCTACTCCCATAAGTTTACACATTAAAACTGGGGTCCTGAAAATGTCATTAGCATGCTCTGACACAGAAGGGCAACTTTTTGGTTCAATATAACATCCATTTATTCATTTATAATTGACTTATAAATTACTGCATATACAAAAATATTTAAAATATATGTAATAAAGATTTTTAAAAAATGGACACACTGTATTAGGTGGCTAGTGCTGCATAACAAAGCACCACAGACTAGATATTGTAAACAACAGAAATTTATTTTCTCACAGTTCTGGAGGTTGGAAGTCCAAGATCGAGGTGCCGGCAGGGTTTGTTTCTTCTGAGGCTTCTCTCCTTGACTTACTTGTAGAGGGCCACCCTCTTGCTATCTCTTTCATATAGTCTTCCATCCCTGCTATCTCTTCTGTATGTCCAAATTTCCTCTTCTTGTAAGGATACCAGATTGTATCAGAACCCACTCTAAAGGCCTCATTTTAACTCTATCATCTCTTTAAAAATCTTATTTTCAAATACCATTATATGAGGTACTAAGATTTGAGATTTCAACATATGAGTTTTGGGGTAATACAATTCAACCCATAACAGATACCCATATTCCACATCAGTTACATATACAGCCCCTCTGTGGGTCCCTCCCAGATTGCAATCCTCTTCCCTCCGGGGTAATCACTCTTTTGGTTTTTGTTTTAGATTTTATAATAGTTTTATCAACTAGTACGTTTTTAAATTTTTACTTTTTTCTCAAACAGAACCATTTCCCCCTAAGCAGTGCATTAGCTGTCTCTCCCACAAACTTTGATACATTGGATACGCATTATTATCATCTCAAAATATATTTTTCTTTGACATGAGTTATTTGAAGTATGTTGTTCAATTTACAAATGCCAAGGAATTTTCTAGATGGCTTTTTTGTTGTTAACTGCTAATTTAATTTTGCTGTTGTCAAAGAACATATTTTATATAATTTCAACCCCTTTTAGAGACTTGTTTGATGGCTCAGCACATGATCTCACAAACGGAATTAAAATAATGTTAACAACAACATAATTTAACATACTACTCTGATTCGAAAAATTAGTCACTTATAGGATTGCTATGGAAGTAAAAGCTAAAAAGAAATTTTATTTAATTAGGTAAAAGTTTGACTGTTATTTGTGGCAAATGGAGAGAGTATTTATTTCTAGGGACATGAGAATTTTTTTTAACCAGTATTGACTGAAAGAGGCTAGAAATACTATAATCATATCTTAGGGTTATACGATTTTTAAACAAATTATACAATTTCTAATCCAAATACTAATCACTTAACTCTACCACTAGGAGTCATGTACTGAGTGATATTGCAAGATCAAGAAATTATCTTAAAACTTATCTAGGCAAATTGAAATAGACTGGTATTTGAGATTTCTTTAAGGAATGTCCAGAAAAAAGCATTGTCCAGTATGAAGGTTTGTATATAAAGGTTATATACAACTAAAATATAAATACATTTAAGGAGAAACAAGCATACAAAGCTATTAGACTTCTGTATTTCTAAAAATGATGGTAACATTAAAATATTGAAAAAAAACCTTTTTAGTGAAAACACACACACACTCAGTGCTTACTATCTTACTGTAGGGAAAACCATTTAGTTAAGTACAGTTTCCCCAATGCTATTTAAACACTGGGATTCAGAAGTAAACCTTATTTAGATGAGTTTCTAGTCAAGAACTTGACCTATATAAGTTAAAAAAAAAAAATCAAAAAAGCGAGGCAATATCCTCGAAGGAAGGGGCCAAAACGGGTTTAAAATTTTTCAGCCTGGGGATAAACATGAACTAGAAGAAGCACAAATGTTTCCTGAATACTTTACATTTCGCAGCTAAGTAGAGAGGATTTTTAATGTCTAATCTTTCAACTTCTTCAAAAATGAATTTCCCTAAGTGCTAGGGAAACAGCCTACTTTCATAATCATGGTCACTACTCAACATGTTTACAATCACCTTTTAAAATAAGACTCAACAGACGCAGCTTCTGCGGTTGCTGCCTTCCAACATGCTAGTAGTAATATTGGATACATAGAGCTGTTGCTTTAACTATGCTCCTACAGGTTCAAACATTCCTCTGGTGAGCCTGTGTTAATGAAAATTCTCCTTTCCAAAGATTCTGCTGGACCACTCTTACAGAAACCTTGTAGCAGAGCCAGAACACAGCCTCATGCAGATCTGCAATTGTACATTTTTCAGACATTACTCTAGATTTTCTTATATAGTTCCCTATTAAAATGGTTTAAATTCCAACCAAGCCTTGGGAAACAGAGCATCTACTATCTTGAGCCTTTCTACAGCATCTGGCAATGGGACTGGAGTGGTGAAATGAAAAAAAACAAAAGTAGTTTCAACTCTTATGACAGAGAGGCAAATTAATCCTTAGTCTGAACAAGAAGCAAAGCCTTTTGTTATCATCGATCGTGAAATGTTCTTATGACACTTTTGATTTTACAAAATTAGGTTTTGGCCTTCGCCTGCAGGTATTTCCCTATTGCATTCTGGATTAATCCACCTTTATGGCTAATTCCTGTCAAAATGACAAAGGACAATTGATTTCTTTCGGTGAGGTTTCCTTATCAATGGAAACTTCTATGCATTGATTGATGGGGTGTTAGAGGAAAGGACCATTAATTGATTTGTAATAAATAAAGCAAAATCTCCACTTATGACCGGCAAAAGAAAAAAGCAGCTTTTTCATTGGTAAATTTCTTTAATCTAAAATGTATACAGCAGTCCAACTCAACAATCACTCGACTTATTAAGGTAACAGCTTTATTTTTTTTTATTTTATTAGTTTCAGGTGTACAAGACAAGGTAATACTTAGACGTTCATCATTTATATCCCTCACACTGTGAACCCCCCTCCCCCCATCCACTATCCCTCCGACCTCGCACCGAGCCATCACATTATATATATAAAATTATAGTTGGCATTCATTAATGTTTAGCTTCTGGTGCACAATGCCATGATCAGGTATCCACAGTATCCCTGAGGTGGTCTCCCAAATAGGACGCATGTCCATCGGATACCCAACAAAATCTTTACAACGTTATTGAATACGTTCCCCAAATTAATTTTCAAAAAACCCTGAGGCTATCTTGTGGCTACCAGCTGCCTCCTAATCCTTTCACCTTTCCCTTTATCCCCAACCCCCCCCACCCATCTAACAACTCTCGGTTTTTTCTTTTAGTCCCCAAAACTGTTTCTGATTAGTTCATCCACTTATTCTTTTCTTTAGATTCCGCATATAAGTGAGATCATACGGTACTTGTCTTCCTCTTTCTGACTTATTTCACTTAACATAATGTTCTCTAGATCCATCCATGTTGTTGCAAATGATAAGATTTATTTCTTCTTTATGGCTGCGTAATACTCCATTGTATAAATGTACCACAGCTTCTTAATCCAGTCATCTACCGATGGGCATTTCGGTTGTTTCCATATCTTGGCTATTGTGTAAAGTGCTGCAATAAACGTAGGAGTGCATACAGATTTTTGAATTGGAGTTTTGGATTTCTCCGGGTAGATGCCTAGGAGTGGAATTACTGGATCATAGGGTAGGGTAACAGCTTTATTAAAGCAAGTCCCACAGACATGACCCAAGTTAAAGGTCACTCAGCATGGTTATCATAATATTAAATAAGTAAAAATTTAAAAATCAAATGGAAACCGTCATTTAAAGTTACCTTGTGGTGTAATGACAAAACCTGAAACTCTGTAATCAGATGATCCAAATTCCAGGTTGCACTTACTACCATTAGTAAGTGCATACTAGTTGTCTGATTCTGTTTTCTCATTTCCAAAATTTGTAAACCCCTACTTTGCAGAGTAATTGTACTAAATGAGGTAATAAATGGAAAATGTCAGATATATACTATAGAACATAATAGTTAGTTGCTAAACAGCCAGTTTTATTAGTATTGTTTCTTTAAATAAAATCTTCAGTGCAAATCATTTTATCATCTGTTCACGTCCATATTAAACTAACAAGGCCAAGTAAAAACTTAATTTAATCGGCTTTTCTCAGGCTCTTCCTCACTTAAAAAAAGAATCCAGCTTTTTTTTTTTTTTTAACAATACTATTGTGTTATTACAGTGTCCTTAATGATATATTGGCTTTTTATGTTGTTGATTTTGCTTGCAGACGGGAACTGAAAACGACACTAGATTTTAAAATACATTTACAATATGTAGGCATACATTTCTAAGGTCTGCAAATTACATGGATTTTAACTATTCTGAACTCACAATAGTAAACACAGCTCACTGACACTTAGGATTTACCATCGCCCTGGCAAAAATGAGGTGAGCCATCACAAAGGCAATATGAGTACAACCTGGACTCAAACAAAACGTTAATTGCTCTTGAATTTCCCTTTTGTAAATACTGATGGAGAAACAGAATTGGTACCAGAAGACTGAAGAGGAAAAAAATAAAGGTCCCAGTTGCAAAAGACAGGCAAGAAAAACAAAAAGAGAGAATCCTAATACTACATACCAACAGGGCACTTACTGGTAATCCTGGAGAAGATTCTTGGCAAATTGTTCAAAGAATGGTTTGTGACAACTCAGAAAAGAAAGTGACCATCCTGGCACACAGTGTGGATTCAGTCGGGACAAGACAACCCTCATTTCCTTCTCTGTCAAGGCTAGTAGCCTGGGATCAGGGATATATGGTAAAATATATCTGAACTTGAGTAAGAAACCTAACAAAGGCACTCATGACAACTTCAAAGACAAGATGTAAAAATATGAGCTGAACAGTAGGGTACTTTGTTAGACTAATAAACATTTGAACCAAAACATTTGCACCAAAACATCCAATCACTGTCATTCTATGACCGGTCCCTAGAGATACGGTTTTGTCCCTGGTCCTGTTGCTTCATCATTTTTTTAACCAATAACATAAGAAGGAATATTTGTCTCATTTTACGATTGCTAAATAAAAAACTAATATTTGTATGGTGCATTACTCTTTGCCCCAACACCTCTACATGCAGTTATTCTTTACCTTCACAACTATTCAATGAGGGAGGTAAAACATTTTATTTTCCATTTTACCAATGAGGAAACTGAGATACTGTGGTTAAATTACTCATTTCAAATAATAAAGCTAGAAAATAGCCCAGCTGAGGTGTAACCTCAAGCCTTTTGACTCCACATTTTCATCAAAACCTGGACAGGAAACAACTACAGAGGCAGGATCCAGACAGATCTTGACAAGCAGAAGTGAGGAGAAATATCTGAGAAACGACATGAATAGAGTCCCAGTGTATCCAGGGGGGTACCATTTTGTCACATGGATGTTCTGAAACATTCAGCTCAGTGAGATTTGTGAAATGGTAAACTTGCGAATCCAACCAAGCTGCATTATATATCTATAGTAAAAAGGATCAGAGTCACCCGTTCTCTCTGCTGGTCACAACCTACTTGGGCAATAGCATTAAACGTTTTGGGTAGGTTTCAAGAGGGATAGAGAATAACTAGAAAACATTTATCACAATGATGAGGGTGGAGGAAATCATGTCATATCAAGACGACTAGAAGGAATTATAGGTGTTAAACTAGAGAGACGGCAACTATAACTAGGAAGGAGACCAACAGCTATCTTCAAATGTGTGTCATATGTTAGACTGTATGTGTCATGAGAGGGAATAAATAGAACAATTCAATAATTAGAGTTTGACCAGAAAGTGGCATACATCACTGTGGGTGATATAAAAAGGGACTTATTAAAAAAAGTTAATCTTATGCAATTATAGGAGTTGTGTCTGTTGTTTGGTCAGGAATTGCTACACTTCAAGCAGGCAGGCAATTGAGAAGAGGAGCTAGATATGAAATGAGGGCGAACAAGGAAAAACTGAAACCCAGTCTCTGACCAACTCCAACATGGATAATGAGGTGGACCTGCAGGAAAAGGTAATGCCTTTATCGCAGAGCTGCACACTTTGTCCAGAACCTGAAAAACCCACCCGAGATGACACAGGAGGTAGAGAAGGGGAGCTCCACACCAGTACTGGGGGCCAGAGATGAATGTCAACACATGGAACCTCACAGTGCCTGGCTCCCTACACCGATCTCCAGAGCATGAAAACTGGCTGCCCTTCCTCTTCTATCTCTAAAACCTGCACACATTCCTCTTGTGCCCAAGCTTAACCAAGAACCACACGAGAGGGTTGTGTGAGAAAGGGATTCTGAGAATTATAGTTTCAGTTTAACTAAGTAGATAAAGTCAACATACATGAAAACTCAATTAGATTTTGTGACCAATACAAATATGTGAGGTACCCAAAGACTGAATGGGCTCAGTAAAGAAGTAGACTCTGTCATCAGCTATCCTCAAGTCAGCTGATATTTGGAAAAAATATTATCAATATAAAAAGCGATTTATCCATCAGATGTGATATTTAAGATCCTTTCCCACCCTGGGGGTACCATTATTCTAGTATAAGGCATACGACGTGTAAATTAACTACATGCTCCCAGTTTGGGCATGTAACCACTACAGCATTATGTAAGAAAACAAATCACAGAACCTGAAATCCAGAATTATAAATTTTAGAGTTCATCCAGTAATGATTTATAAAATTCAAAAATGTTCACAAGAGCCATAAAGAAATGTAATTTTTTTTCATCCTAGTCTTATATAGTCCAGACTCCCCAACCAAATGGGTAACACCTCTGAAAGGTATATTGTTGCTTAGAATATAATATGGAAAACCTAACGACATCTCTGATACCACGAGGTATAAATGATGGCATCTTCCCAGGCTTTCAACTCACTGGGGCTAAGGCTAAAGCCCTCTCTTTTCTCTTTCCCTCCCTTCCAATGAAACTCTAACAAGTAATGTCTTTTCTCTTTCTCCTACCAGTATACCCTGAACTAGACAGAAGAGTTTGGTACAACAACCGGAGGAAAAATCAGGAAGGCAGTTTGTATCTGGTCCATGTAAATCCTGCCAGGGGGCCTGCTCCTACTTCTCATCCTGATCAAATGCTAATCAAGCAGAGACTTCCAAGATCCAAGGCAGGAGACACCAGATCCAAGTCAACCAAATGGAGGGTTATGGCAGCCTACCAAAACAACAACAAAAAATATGAAAAATTCTCCAAATCACGAAGGAAAAATCCATAGTTGAGCATATGTTCAATTGCCTATGCCAATAACTTCTAAACTTGTAAAGCTGTCCATGCCCTTTGGCATCCAAATATCATCATATTCTTGGTTCAACTTTTATATCACAGTTTCTCCTCATCCAACTAATTCAGTTACTGAAGTTTCTGCCTTACAATATCCTAACTTCAGAACTTTTAACGTCAGAGCAAACCACTTTACGTGTCAGATGCCATCTTGCTTTTTCATTTTAGAATGTATCCCCATCTTCTATTTCTGACTCTCCCTAGTAGTTTTCTCTGTCCCAGCTTCCTATGATCAACCACGAAGAAGGTAAAACCTACTCGGTAAACAGTCTTGGTTGAAAGGATGGTGGAACTAACTTAAACCGGCACTACCAAAGTCTAGTAATCAAGCGTTTGTGGCATTTTTCCAAGAGATGTCGTCTCACAGCTTACACTGGAGCAGTTCAAATACCTCCTGTTAGTGGCACTGTACCAGCTCATGCCATATGCTTGGAAGTCACCAGCCAGTGCATTCAATGCCAGCAAGAACCTGCAGATTAATGAAATTCTCTACTCATGCTGCAGACAAGCCCACAGCTTTATTTCTTTTAACGTGATATAAATGCATTTCAGGCTCTGAGTTTATGGCCTGTGCTGATTTTTTTTTTATGGCTGAGCGACGCCCACCAAGACAACATAGCATCCAGGCAGCAACCCCAAGAGCAATGTGAGGAGGATTTTCTGATTATGTCATCAAACAGGAAACCTCATGGAGTCTCTGGGATTAATGTATTTTCCACTGGAGCTGAAAGCTGGCAGGATGTAGTCACTGGAAGAGAGAGAGGGAGAGGGAAATGTTGGTTGGGGTGGAGGTAGTGTCTTTAATGTGACATTTAAAGAAATCACTCGTATTTATTTACGTCTTAAGCCTCCAAGCAAATAAAGATTTAAAAACTTTAGTTGCATGTGGTAATAAGCAAATTATATAAGCACTGGATATGAATGCACCCCACAAAGAGTTTCTCTAAACCATGGCACCATTCTTGCTCCAGATGGCACGGAAAATAATTTATAAATGACAAAAGTTCAATGGGTGTACGGCAGCTGTTCAGTTCCAGCTCTTTGGCCACCCACTTCAGTAGAACTGAAAGCTTTCAATCAACTCTTGTCTCTCAAAGGGCCTTCAAACAGCATCAGAACATGTGTACAATATGTTCTCAGAAAGTAGCTGGCCAAATATGAAAGATTAGAAATTCAAGTTAAATGGAAATGGAAAATACAAATACATACTGTTTTCTCCAAAATCCATAATACCAAGCAGGGATTAAGAACAAAGGACATTTGAGTTTTCAAAACCAAACTTTGCATGATCTCCTTTTTTGCCCCTTCAAATGCACTCACAAGCTTCCTTTCAGAGAATGAGAAGCATCTAGAATTTTCACGGTATTATTTTAATAATAAACAGTTAATATTGTGCTTGCCTCTTTCCATTCACTCCTATGACCCCTTACATTAAGAAAGCATTCCAGTTTAACCATGGGCCAACTGCTACTCTGAAACCTAGTGTCACTCATTTTATATTTATGTTCTGAACCTCCAAATAAGGCAAACAAATTAGGACCACCATATTAGGAAATAAACATTTTCCACCCTTTTATTCAGGAAGTGTTGCCCAGTTCCTATTCAAATCTAGGTAAACAATTTACACACACACAAAAAGTAAATAGAGATTATTTTATTAGCTAAATTATTTGAATTACTTAAAACTAAACTGGATTGTAAAACAAATACAACCTATGCAATTTGCCACTTACAAAGGAGCCAATTTCAAGCATGGCAACTATAAAAGGTAAGGTTATAATTGAACTAGAGAAAACTTTGGGCGTAGTAAACGTTATGAAACCATCTGCTGGATCAATTCTTTGGCTCATGCTCTTGATTGAGCACAGAAGCTTTCTAAGTGTTAACCTGACCAGGTTTGGATTGGAGTGACTGTGGAAGGATGATAAACAGCTCACACCCTTTGTAAGCCCCCAGAGAGCTGAAATTACCTCACTGGAGGCACCAACACACCCACTCACTCCTGTTTCAAGTCCTCTCCATAAATAGATTTCTGAAAGGAGGGGGTTTGCTAGGGTTCATAAGGTGAGTAGCAGTTCCTTTATGCCTGGGGTCTAGTTAAAAAAAAAAAAAAAAAGAAGAAGAAGAACATTTTAAAGCAAAAAATATCACATTAATCTAACTTATAGCAAATAATTTTAAGGGAAGACGTTTACAATCACAAAAGACTTTAAAGAACAACCAGCACTGGCTGGGAACAAAATTGTTCTCCAAGTTCATATTCAATTCATATAAGCCCTTGGAGGTATGCCTGTCCAGCCATTTTTTTTTAATTAGCATTGAGCGAATTGTTCAGTTTGTGAACTATCTTTTATACATTGTTCTCATTAATCAATACATGAGAAACAAGAATTAGAGACAATTGGTCAAATATTGTAAGCTTGCAGGGAGCAACATCAAGAGAAACGTTCAAACCAATCATCTTGTAAACACATATATTTTCTACACTTCCTAGCTGTTACTAAGGATGAAAAACCACAAGTGCATAATAGAGTTTTCTTCTCAAATAGTAGTGGCCTTTGGACACCTACCCAGAACTGGATAGTAGATATAGAGATCTGGCAAGTGTTACAATTATTCTTAAAGATACCATAAGGATTAAATTTCATACCAAAGAAATTGTATTCACTGTGCAAAATATCTCTAGTTAAACAAATTATTCAAAACTCAGGACTGAACACATTCAATCAAGCTGTCAAAGAACAAGGATCCGTTGTCTCTTTTCTTTGCCCCAAGGAACTTGGACAGACAGCCACCAGACAGTCTGCTGAACTCCCTGCGGCCTTCAAGGGTCCACTTCTTAGGACAATTTCTTGACTACAAAATGAACTTAAACAAGTAGTTCTGTAACTTAAGACTCCCAGTGTTAGGATTTTACACTGAATTCACTTGAGGCTGTGGCTGCTCCTTACCAGGTCCACTCGCCAAAGATGTAACCACTCAAAACCAAGAGCACAGTGAATTTAATAAAATTACAGTTATTTAGAATACCGTTTCTGAAACAAGGTGAAATTACAGTGGCCAGTGCTATTACATATATTAGAGCAAACAACGTAATAATACATCGCTGGCTATGTGGAATTAGAAATAGCTCTCAGAATTTCCAAAGCACACTACCCACTCCAGAACTTCTTCTGGCTTTAAGACCTGGCTACCTTTTATGGTAATAACCTACTTTATAATGTGTCAATTCAAATAAACAGATTATTAAAAGCAGATTATCACTACCCCTCTTCAAGACTTAACCATAAAGCTACAGTAATCAAGACAGTGTGGTACTGGGGCCAGCCCGGATGGCTCAGGTGCTTGGAGCGCCCGTGCTCTTAACGCCAAGGTCGCCGGTTCAATTCCCACATGGGCCAGTGAGATGCGCCCTCAGTAGCTAAGATTGTGAACAATGGCTCTCCCCGGAGCTAGGCTGCCGTGAGTTGCTGTGTGCTGCCGCCGGCTGCCATGGACTACCGTAGGCTACTGTGTGCTACCATGAGCAGCTAGTGGCCATTGTGAGCGGCCGGCAGCGGGCGAGAGCTTCTGAGAGCTGCCGACCAGTAACCGACTGCCTCAGCCGGGGTGGGGGGGGAGCGCAAGGCTCATAATACCAGCATCGGTCAGGGAGCTGTGTCCTACACAACTACACTAAGACCACAACGGCTTGAACCGGAGTGGTGGGGAGAGGCGGAAAAAGGGAGGAGGGGGGAAAAAAAGACAGTGTAGTACTGACGAAAGCATAGGAAAGTCAATGCAACAGATAAGAGAGCCTGGAAAAGAAACCCACGTAAATATAGTTAACTGATCTTTGACAAAGGAGCAAAGGCAATACAATGAGGCAAGGATAGTCTTTTCAATGAATGGTGCTGTAACAACTGGACATCCACATGTAAAAAAAAGAAAAGTTTAATCTAGACATAGAACTTACACCCTTCACAAAAATTAACTCAAAATCGTTCACAGACCTAAATGTAAAATTATAAAACTCCAAGAAAAAACCTAGGCGACCTTGGGTATGGCAATATATTTTCAGATACAACACCAAAGGCATAATCCATGAAAAAAAACAATAAGGTGGACTTCAAAAACATTAAAAAGTTCTGCTCTGTGAAAGACAATGTCCTGATAATGAGAATACAAACCACAGACTGGTAGAAAATATTTGCAAAAGACATATCCGATAAAAGATTATTATCCAAAATATACAAAGAATTCTTATCCAAAATATACAAAAGTCAACAACAAGAAAACAACCCGATTAAAAAGTGGGCCAAAGATCTTAACAGATACTTTACCAAAGAATATAAACAGATAGTAAATAAACATATGAAAAGATGCTCCGTATCATATATCACGAAGGAAATGAAAATAATGACACAACTACACATCCATTAAAATGGCCCAAACCAGGAACACTGACAACAACAAATGTTGACAAGGATGTAGAGCAACAGAAATTTTCAACCATCTTTGGTGGGAATGCAAAATAGTACAGCCCCTTTGAAAGACAGGTTGGCAATTTCTTATAAAACTAAAACTTCTCTTACCATATAGCAATTATGCTCCTTGGTATTTTCCCAAAAGGGTTGAAAAGTTATGTCCACACAAAAAAACTACACAGAGATGTTTAGAGCAGCCTTATTCATAATTGTCAAAACCTGAAAGCAACCAAGTAAGAAAATGGATAAAGAAACAGTGGTATGCCAAGACAATGGACTACTATTCAGGGACTTAAAAAAAAAATGAAATGAAATGAGGAAATGTAAATGCATATTACTAAGTGAAAGCAGACAATTTGAAAAAAAGGCTAAATACTATATGATTCCAATTCTATGACATTCCGGAAAAAGTAAAACTATGGAGACAGTAAAAAAAATTAACGGTTGCCAGAGATTGGAAGGGTGGAAAGGGATGAATACATGGAATATGGAATTTTTAAGGCACCGAAAATAGTACTCTGTATGATACCATAATGATGGATACATATTAGTATACATTTGTCCAAACCCATAAAACGTACAACACCGAGAATGAACCATACTGTAAACTATGGACTTTGAGTGACGATGTGTCAGTGTAGGTTTCATCGGTTGTAACAACTGCACCACTCTGGTGGGGGACATTAATAACATGGGAGGGTATGCACATGAGGGGCAGGGGGTACACTGCCCCTCATCACTACCTTCCCATCAGTTTTGCTGTGAAACTTACACTGCTCTAAAAATAGTCTTAATATTTTAAATTATTATATAAAAAAATAAAGGTCTTTTTTAAAAAATCATTAAAATGACACTAGATTGGGGCAGCCGGATGTCTCAGTTGGTTAGAGCTTAAGCTCTGAATGGCAGGGTTGCCGGTTCGATTTCCACATGGGATGGTGGGCTGCACCCCCTGCGCACTTGGAGCTGAGCTTCGCCCTCCACAACTAGAATGAAGGACAACGACTTGGAGCTGATGAGTCCTGGAGAAACGCACTGTTCCCCAATCAAAAAAATAAAAAAATAAAAAAAATGACCCTAGATCATCAATGTCCCATAGAACTTTCTGGGATACATAAATGCTCTGTATCTACACTTTCCAACCTAGTAGTCCCTAGAAATATGTGACTATTAACTATTTGAAATGTGGCTATTGTGACTGAGGAACTAAATTTTTAGTTTTGTTTAATGTTAGATTTTACTTTAAATTTAAATAGCCTCGTGTGACTAGTGACTACCTTATCGGACAACATAGCTCTAGAAGGCTCAATCAATAGAAAACCAGTCATCGCTTGAGCTCTGGTTCAAAAATCTAGACCAGAAAATAATTTTGCAACTGGAATTATAATTCACTTTCAACACACCAAACATATAATGGCCTCTCAACATTTCTGAAGCAGCTACCTTAGGAACCAAGGTAAAACTTGATCTTAAAAATAAAAGTCTGTATTTTAAAATATTGTGTCTGCAATTTAAAATATTTTAAAATAACATATGATTTTTTATGAATTGTATTTTTTCGTACAATACTAAGATCTGCAAAGAAAATAATGGCAATGAATTATCGTAAAAATGATTATCAGGTTGACGATCCATGAGTATTTTAGGAAGGAAAAGTATAACTGAAAAATATTCATTTCACTCCATCGGTATTGCTCACCCATAATGTTAAGAAGAAGAAGATGATAAAAATGTCCTTTGTCTAGCACTTTACAATTTACATTCTTATACCTTGATAGACACAACAATGAGTTGATTTTGTCAGGTGTAAACAGTGTTTTCACACTTCTGATAGAAGTGTGCCTTCGTTATTATGCAACATTTAATTAAGTCATAACACCAAAAAAGATCTGGTAGTGAGTTTCCGCAAACACGCTAGACATAGCTAACTACAGAGAAAGCTAGATCTCGAGCCTGGAAATGACACGGTTCGGCAGAATCTCCAGTATTGACAGAAATGAGCCCAGTGGAGACAACCCAGGATCAGTAGTGAAATACAATGAGACATAACTGATCGTGGCTCCACCAGTCTATCTGTGTGACCATGGGGAGGTCACATTTGTTAAACCTCAGTTTTCTTATCTGAAAAAATGGGAATAATGATACTGACTTACCATTAAGTCTATCCTGGATGGATTGCCCTGAACATAGAAAGCAAACTTTATTAGTCATATTATAAGATTCGCTCTTTCAAACGATAAAAACTGTGGGACAGTTACCACTCCAGTTCCAACTCCCTCTTGGCTATGTCTAGACAGGTAGAATCCTATCATCCAAGTTTGGGTTTTTTTAGCTTCTTTATCACACAGGACGAGGAGTCCCTTTCTTGTATTCTGTTCATTTCCTGATGATCAAGAGACGCTGCTGTCTTTAACAGAGAGAAGAAAAGAATTGCTTCATTCCAACAGTCTTTCCAATTCTTAGAAACATACTCTTTCTGTTTCCTCAGATGTTGCCAGACATTAGGTTTCCTTTTGGAGGAGAGATTAATGAGGCAAGAAGTGGACACAAAGTCATAGATTCTGAAAAATGTTAACCTGAGGAGACCTCAGAGACCATCATTTCTCATCCTCTAATTTTGTTTTTTGTAACCTAGGCCCTAGGAGAGTTAACTGCTTGTCCCAAATATCTGAGAAATTCTATTCCTGTACTCTTCTTGTCATACAACATTGCATCAAAAGTTGACAGCAATATTTACTTAGAGCTCAGAGGTTAGGACGTAAGTAAATGTCCTCAGTCAATTATTTGGAGGAACACATGGAAGAATGCATACCTTTGTAAAAAGCACAAAAAAAGAAAATAGAAGGAAAGACAAATTCAAAGGCTGGGATTGTATCGCTCTAGTTTCCAAACAAATTATTTAGAAATTACACGCAGGTACCCCTCCTCCTGTATTCAATATAGACCTAAAAATACATTGACTTGCAGTAAAGCCAGCGTTCCTTTCACTAAATAACCTGGCTCCCAAAACAGTACAGAAGAAAAAAAAGGTCAAAACCCAATAGTTTTCTTACGTGTAAACATCGCTAGTGAAACAAAGTTTAAAGGACTCTTGAAAAACACTGGCTAAAATACAATTCTGGTATTATCAATGATACTATCTTATCTACTTGTCAGTGTTCTCCATGCCCTGATTCAACTGAACTGGCCGCCCATTCATCTTCTGATGGAGAAACAAGAACAAAAATTGGTTTACATAAAGAAAAATGTTATGTGTGTCTTGTTAGTCACACCAACAGACTACGAGTCTTTCCCCATTGTTACTACCCGTTCTCTTTGATAACAGGTTCCAAAATATTCAGATCACATTAGAAAGTTCATTCTCCTTTTCTTTTTTAAAAATCTTTATTAAATGTATTGGGGTCACATTGGTTAGTAAAATTATATAGGTTTCATGTGTACAATTCTATAATGCATCATCTATCAGGTTGGTGCAAAAGTCATTGAGGTGTTTGCAAAAATTTTTTTTAACCTTTTAAACTGCAATTACTTTTGCACCAACCTAATATATATGGCATCGTGTGTTCACCACCCAGAGTCAGTTCTCCTTTCTTTTCTGATCTATATTCCCAAATTTCAAATATACACCACTTTGAGCTACCATCACTGGAGAATGGAAAGAGCACAAGCTTTAAAATCAGACAGACCTTTGAACCGAGACTCCCTCAACTATCAGCTGAATAAATTTGTTTTCCCTTGTAAAATATGTGTTTCATGTCACAGAGTAACTGGAAAATTAAATGAAATAATCCATGTAAAACATCCAGCACAGTATGTGAAAGACAGTGCCCAGAAAAATGGCAAATATCATTTCATCTCCAGTAATAACTGAGAACAGTAATAATATTTACATGTTTTTTTAAAGGAAGAGAATCAAATACTTCCTTTAAGGGACTTTCAAGCCAAGTATATGGAGGCCCAACATATTCACAGTGAGACGAGTGGCACAGTAAGAAGCAGAAGCTACCACCAAGTGAAGGACCGAGAAGGAAAAGTGCAAGGGCGAAGTTTCACAGGGATAGCTGGAGACACTTCCTGAAGCACCAGGACTTGAATTTGGCTCAGACTTGAAATGCACCAAGGAGCAAGAGGGTGGCTCCAGAGAGGGACGTAACTGTGACAAAGCTAAATACTTCAATGCAAATAAATCTGGTGATGGTGGTGGGCCTGGGAAAAGTAGGGCAGCGGTTTGTTTAGCAACCATGACTGGAAAGTAAGTGGAGTCCAGACTGGGCAAGCCTTGAACATCAGGCTAAGACGTTCAAGCTTCTCCTGTGGTAGCTGGGGACTTGTGTCAGCAGTGGAGAAATATATACAGAGTGAGGAACTGGACACGGCAAGTCCATGGCAGTCCAGTGATGGACTGGACTGGACAGAGGCAAGGACATGGGAAGGTAGCGGGGTGAGGAGAGGTCATGGAGACAAGGACAACACAGTTCTCACCCACATCATGGGTTGTCACTGTGCTCTTGTCCACTCTGATTTTATACACTAGAGTTGCAACAGGACAGCCTCACACAGTATACAAATCACATGCTTATTATTTGTCCGCAGAATAGGAAAAACAATGACAGAGTGATGGTGTAGGCCTTTTCAGGGTTACATAGATGGGGAGTGAGGCTGGGGACCAGCAGCAGCCAGGAGGAGGCCAAGCCTTCAGCAAGGTTTGATCTGTGGTCACTAAGAGCAAGGTTACGTGGCCTGAAGTAGGATTATAAATAAGGATGAAGGTCCTGGTCATGGACAAGGCAGATTGAGGCCTGGCAGGGATCAGAAGCAAGGAGGAAGGAAATCCAAGGCCAGGAATGAGGTGGCCTTAAGAAAGTGCCATGAGAAAGTCTATTTGGTCCAGCAAAAGGAAAAACTTAATTTTATGGTGTTACTCAGGTCTTTCCTTACCATCACCACCCCTCGGGTGTTTCTTCTAGGTATAAAACACAAAGGCCCATCAAGGCAGGTCCTCCTCCCCTGCGGAACTCTTCATCTTTAGAAGCCTCTTCTCCATCCTCTTCCTGCTGCAGCTGCTGTGTTTTCCGAATGGCTTAAGGGCTTGGTGTCTGGGTGTGTGTGAGCTTAATTCCAACCCATGAGCCTTAAGAAGATATCTAGGGCTCCCTCATTCATTCTGGGCTGCGGCAGCAAAGACAACAGACACAGCCTTTGCTTTTGTAGAGCTCACATTCTAGTGCAGAAGTGGGAAGATGGTCAGAGAGCAAAAGTAAGACAAATAAACACAAGATAATGTCAAAGAGATAAAGAGATTTTAAAAGACCAAAATATAAAAAGCAATTGTGCAGGACAGTGATGGAGCACGGCTGGGCGAGGTTGTTTGGAACGGGGTTATCAGGGAACGTGAAATCTGAGCTGGAAAACAGGGAGCTCTGGATATGACTAGGAAGAAGGAATCACTGTTGAAGGAGATCAAGGCAGATGGTGGGACAAGGTAAGCACCTATTATATGCCAGGTACTCTGTTTGGCACTTGGCATTCATTATCTCCTTAATCTTCAAAACAATTCTTCAAGTTGCTACTATTATGATAAAATAGGTTCAGAAAAGTTGTTAAGTAAGCTGCCTGAGGAGACTAGATAATAAATGGTCATGTCCCACACCAGAGTAGGGGGAAGTTTTGGACCAGGAGCTGGCAAAGTAGTTTGGTAAAAAGACAGTGAGCGATAGCTCAAGCCTGCAGATATGAGCGATGAGACCGGCACTAAGGCGAAGGGCGCAGGAGCAGAGGAAAGGCACAAACATGAGTGACACTCCTCAGCAGTAGTGATCAGGACTTAGTGGACAGAGATAGGGAGACGTGAGCCTACCAGCCTGGAAGGGTGCTGTTAACACTTGGAGAAAGAGAAGACTCCAAAGAAAGCCTGGGTTTTAGACAGACAGTGAACTGGATTTTAGATGTGTTGAGTTGATGGGGTGTCGGTAGGCGGGGGACAGCTGGGTAAAGAAGTCCTGACAGGTGGGAAGGAATAAGAAAAAAATCCAGAAGAAAGGCTGATCCCTAAGATGTAGCTTTGGAATCACTGGACCGACCACATGGCAGATCAGCAGCTTTCTAGCGTTTCCTATGTGGGCGAGTAGCATCTATATTGGCTACAAGAGCAGACTGACATCTCACCAACCTTCAGGAAACATGGAAGAATTCTCTCTGCCACCCACCAACATGATTAGCTCCAGAAACACACACACACATACACAAACACTCTTTAGTTTTTTTTAAGTTAATGACGCTACTAACGGAGACAAACTCACAGCAAAACGGCATATTATTTGGATTCAAATGCGCCAAGTTAAAAAGCTATGAAATCGTGTGGGCTTTGACTCTTTAATGTTATTCAATTGATGTCATTAAAACAGAAGAATTAGTCCTGTAATTACTCCCTTATGAGTTCTGCTGTCTGTCTGAAAAAAGAAAGAGCACTCATTTATGTCCCCAAACCAAATTATTGGGGGGAAATTAGATGGGTTAAAGACAGCAAAAACCAAGTTTCAACATGCACGAAAGGAGAGGCAGAAAGTGCGTGTCAAGAATGAATGATGCCCTGCCAGTCAGCCTGAGCCCTGCCTCCGTTTGACTGTGTAGTCTGGCTGACACAGCAGTGAAGACAGATCCTTTCTCTCCTTCTTCAGCGTGCCAGCCATGCCTAACACTCTAACACTTCATTAACATGCTAATGTGTGACAATTATTTGGTGCAAGTACCACTCTATATGTTTTTTAAAGGCTCTATCAACCACAGCTAGAATGCAGGGACCCAAATGCTAACTCACACCGTTATTAAGAAGAAAACAATATGCTGATCAAAAGGCTTTTTTTCCTTTCTCTCTTATGACTTTGGCAGGTCAACCATTCTTTCTGTGAGCAACAGTGACAAAAGAAGCTGATTTTTCTGAAAGCATAAGCAAACTGTAACATTAATTCTATCGGGGGAGGGGAGATACCACTAATTGCCAAGATATCAGAGATAAATGGCTATTATGGGCAAAAGTAACACACTAGGAATTAGAAAACCTGATTTCAATTTAAGGTTTTCTCACTGTCTCACTCTGTAATCTTGAGTGAGTCATTTACTCACTGGAGCGTAGTTTTCTTATGTATAGTATGTTGGGGTATCTGAGATTATCTTGACTACTTCTTGCACAAAAATCTATAATTAAAGGATATTAGTAATGTAATAACTGCTCACCCCTCAATTTCTATAACTATTTTAAAATCATTATATAGATTATTTGTATTATTTATCTTCATATTCTATTGACTCCCAGTATTAACAAGAATATCTATATCGCTATGGAGAATAATTTGAATGGTAATAAGATTCATAGAAGATGACAGAATAAATGGAGAACACTGAAACCTTCTGCATGTAACAACTTATTTAAAAGACGTTAGTGTCTCTGTTTTAATTTATCAGTTCAATACAATCCAAATTAAAATTTCAGTTGTATTTTGAGGAACTTAATAGATTTTTCAAAATTCATATGGAAAGATAAAGTACACACATACCTAAGTCCACTTTGAAAATAAAAAGAAATAAGAACTTACTTTGTTAGCTATTGAAATATATCACCAAGCACTAGCTGTTTAAAGTTAAAGAATGAAGAAACCAATGGAGCACCAGAAAGGTACCAACTTGTCGAGGAAACAAAATCACCATATGGAAATATAACACTGGATTGCTACCTATCACCATATACACACACAGACCCTAGATGGGCTAAAGACCTAAATGTGAAAGATAAAACTATAAAGTTGATATAATAGAAAATATAAATTTTATAACAGAAGCACACTATTTATTTCACAAAGCTCCCAAAGTAAAATAACTGATGAACTGAATTATATCAAAATTAAGATTTCTGTTCACCAAAACAACATAATGGACAAAGTTAATAGAAAAATGACAGGCTAGAAGAATACTTGTCATGTCGAAAATCAGCCAGGGACCTACTCGAATACACAAAGAACTTTTGTAAATCAAGAGCAAAAATTCAAAAACTTCCAGTGGACAAATATGCAGTGAATTTGAAGGGGAATTCACAGAAGAGAAAAATCCACAAGACAGCAAGCATGTAAAGAGCTGATCAAATTCATCAGTAGTCAGATAAAAGCAAATTAAAACAAAAAGATACCGTTTTACACCCACTAGACAGAAATAAGGAAAAACAGAAAATTTAATAATGCTACATATTAGTGGGAATTTGAGTGTATTAACACTTGTACTACTGCAGAGAGTGTGGACTGGTGAATCTTTCAGCGGTAATCTGAGAGTACCTCGTGAAATTATCGTGTTTACACTGTCTGAGCTATATACATATGCCCTATGGCCCGGAAATTCTGTTAGTCTCTATGCTAAATAAATGGCCCTTAGAATTTTCTAGTAAAGGGCATGTCTGAGGCTGTTCACAGCAGCCTTGCTCATGGTGAGGTAAGATGGAGATAGCATGGATGTCCATCCCTGGAGAAGAATATGTAAGTAAATTGTGTTGTAGGCACACTGTAACATACTACGAACAGTCAGGTGCAGTGGATTAGATGTAAACAGCAATATTCGTAGGCCTTAAAATATAATGCTGAGTGGAGAAAATAAGGAACAAAATAGGATATAACACACACACATACGTAAATTAAAACGTGTGTACAATAAATCTAAAATATGAAACTATGTATATTTTATAAGAATACATTCACTGAGAAGTGTACACAACTTGAAAATTGGGTTCTTGAATGAAGAGAATTGGGGATAAAGGGTGGTGTCCGAATGCCAGCATGCAGGCATGCACATACATCAGCAGGGCGCTATGGAAACGCATGTTTGCATGTGTATGGATATATGTATCATCAAACAAAAGTTTTACAAAATAACACATATTCTTATTACATGCAATGCACTCTGTTTATTTTCTATTCCCGTTGTTAATGCTGATCTCTGTTTATAAAGTTGATTGTGTAACCTACCAGTAGGTTACAACTTCTAATTTTAAAACACTGAGCTAGACTATAATAAGGGCATTATAGTGAGTTCCTGGAATAATGATAGTGCCACGCACTCATTAAAAATTCAAGCACATAAAGCAGAACTGAGAAAAAGGCCCTCTGTGCTGCCTTCTCCCAGAAACACATCCACAGGGAATCACCAGGAGTCAGAGGCTGCTCTTTTTCACGTGATTCCACACTTCCGGAGAGTGAACTTTTCACCCCTACTTCAGCCCTGGCTTGTCAGGCTAAGGCCAAAACTAAAGCAGGAAACGATATGCCACTTGCTAAAACGTAAAGGGGTATTTTAAAACATAAAGGAACATTTTAAAATATGCCTTAAACACATTTGAATAAGATGTAGATATAAGAAAATATGGTCCCTCTCTTGAAAATGGAAAGTTGGAAAATAAGAAAAGGGTAGAAGTTCTAAGTACCACAATACTAAAAACACACAAAACTTGGAAACAGGAGTCCGTTACACAGACTTCAAGAGAACAGAAAGCTAAGTTCGAGTAGGAGCAGATGCGAGAGAAGAAGACGAGAAAAGTCCATGGGCTCTTCCTAATCTGCACCTCAATAAAAATTAAAAGTAAACAACAATTTCTATTCCAAATCAACTGAAAACTGTCTTTTGAGGGCAGCTTTAGGTCCTCCTTGTATCCCAAAATGCATTTACTGGGACAACATAGAAAAATAGTCATTTTAAAGTATTTAAATAGAGTTAGACACTTCTGGACTAAATGAAATTTAAAAGTACAATAAAGAGTGAGGCACAGAACTTTGCAGCTACTCCCAAGTAGAGAGATAAAAATATATGGACAGGTTTAGAAACAGAACACCGTCCCATCTCTCCAAAGACATCATGGCAGCAGCATTCTTCAGGACACACCACACCATTGGAAACCATGTTCCCTGGAAGACAACTTTTGCGTAGGGCTAACCAGGAGTTGGCTGTAGGAGCCAGGGTTTGACGTAGGTATCTAACTAGGTCTATGAACAACTACTTATAAAACAGAATTAAGTTAGGTGTTATTTAAAATAAAACAAACAAAAATCTGAAAATTACTGGTTTCCACAGAATCCATATAACAAAAGGCACTTGGAGAGGAAGGTAGTATAAAGGTAGAGAGAGATGAGCTGGCTGAGCAGGTAAGGTGTGAGGAAGGAGGAGGGGAAGCCAGTAGGCTCTGGCAGACACCTTAAAAAGAAATAGACACAAAGGAACCATCAAGTTGTTTTAGCATGTTACTTACTGGTCTTTAACTCAAAGGTATTCACAGAGTGCAAATGTACAAAGATAATGACCAGTTACTTTCAATTTTGATGAAAATATAGCAGAAGAACAGTAATAGTGAAAGTTACCATTTATTGAAAAGGCCCTTACAACACACAACTGACAATCCTTACAACAATTCTGCAAGGTAAATGATATCTCCTTTCACAGATGAAGAAACAGACCATCGTAGATGCAAAAAAGAAAAAAAAAATCCTCAGGGTTACACAGGAATAAATATGTGACAGAGACAAACAAGATTTAAACCAAGGCATTCTTACTTCAAAATGTCATTTCATTAAGTGTACCTTAATGAAATGACATTTTGAAAAGTATGACTCTTGAAAAGTATACTTAAGTGAAAATCAATTAAGTGAGACAAAGAATTTCCTCCATTTAAAAACTAGAATGGTCTCTTTTCCTCCCTGGCTGCTTGAGGGTCGGCCGCCATCATAAACAACAAAGTAAGCATGCAGACCAGGAAGTTCATGACCAATAGACTATTTCAACGGAAAGGAATGGTCATTGACATCCCTCATCCTGGGAAGGCAACAGTACCCACGACAGAAATTCGGGAAAAAGTAGCCAAAATGTACAAAACCACACCAAATGTCATCTTTGTATTTGGATTCAGAATCCATTTTGGTGATGGCAAGACAACTGACTTTGACATGAGTTACGACTCCTTGGATTACGCAAAGAAAAATGAACCCAAACATAGACTTACAAGACATGGCCCATATGTGAAGAAAACAGTGAAAGGAATGCAAGAATAGAATGAAGGAAGTTAGGGGAATTGCAAAGGCCAATGTTGGTACTTAGTTAGGGGAACTGCAAAGGCCAATGTTGGTACTGGCAAAAAGTGAGGTGGAGACTCGACAACAGAAGGAGTAAAGATTCATCAGTCACTTTATCTGTGGTGACTGAGATTTTTCATGAGGAGACTAATAAAGAACTTAAAAAAAAAAAAGAAAAAAGCACTAAAATGGGTTAAACTCTCGAAGCATAAATTACCAATGTCAATATCCTGTTTTTGATTATTTTACTATGCTTATTCAAGATATTATCATTGGGGAAGCTGGGTGAAGGTTACATGGGAACTCTGTTATTTTTGTACCTTCTTGTGACCTAAACTTAGTTTAAAATTAATTTTAAAAAATAATAGGAATTAACTTTTTGGAAAGTTACCTAGATCTTTTTCCTTTGCAAAACACACACGCGATATATTAGAGATACACATTGACATATTTTACATATATATATATATATATATATATATATATATATATATTCCACACAAATGTATTATTTGAGATATATATAGGAAGTAAATATACACATATTTATAATTATGTAGTTTTTAAATGGTAATTCTCAGTTGTCTGCAGTGACATAAATACCACAAGAAATAAAATACTGAATCCCTTCTATTCCCATTTAATTTTAATAAACACGTTACTACATGGTACTGTACTATTTTTGTCTATAGAAGTTTATCTGCTACAACACTCAAGGTTTTTTTCATTTTTCTCTTTGTCTACCATGTTTACATACAGGAAGCAGGGAAGCAGACCTACCATTTATATCTAAATTGAACACCATGAGAATAGTATTTCTAGCTGGCATTCAAAAGAATGTTTGACTTTTCTTCCTAAGAATTATTGAGCCACTTTTTTTCCCAGCAAATAATTTTAAAACAGCTACCATTTATTGAGTGATTTCTATGTATCATTAAATTAATTTACTACCACAACACTATCAAGTAAAACTTAATATGCCCATTTTACATGTAAGGAAAGCTAGACAGATTAGTTTGCAGAATTCATGCAAATATTCAGTGGTGAAATGCGAATTCAAACTCAGATCTACATGACTCTAAAGATGTTACACCTTTCACTATCTTTGCCTCTCCACACTGTCATATCTATGCTTAAAATGCATCTACTATATTATTTACTAACCAAACCTTAATAGCAAAATATCCATTCTAAGCACATTCAGACATTAAAGAAAAAACACACTCAATCTTCATTCCTGGCTCCTATTTGAAGTTCAAGTTTATTACTGAAGCTGAGGAAAAGTCTTTTAAGTATGAAAGAAATGCAAGTGGTATTCCAAGTAACAATATGTGTGTGCTCGAGTGGGAAACATGAGAAGAGCATCTGCCAAGTTCATTTTGGCCTCATTTGATACTATCTCACTGATCTACGTCCAACTTACATTTGTTTCTCTCTCTCTTTCCCTCCTCCATTTCCTCTTCATTCCAGAAGCATTCAAAAATCATAGCAAAGAAGCTGGATAGAATTTCCAAGAATACACTGAAAACACTATCAAATAAAGGAATGGCTATCTAGGCCAAGGATAACATCATTTCAACTAAGAATAATCTAAAACACTAACACAAATCTTTATGGGCTCATAAATAATAACTGGAAACAAAATTACTTAAAAATTAATTTTAAAGAGAAAGATTTTTAGAAATTCTCAAAAGAACTAATTTAATGTCTTTTAATTTGTACTTATGCACAGGGCATTATAATTTAGTATGAGTCAAACTTCAAGCTGTACTTTTTAATTCAAACTTTTTTAAAAGTCTTTAATTATGTTTAATTCTACTTCCCGCTTTTAACCCCAGCACTGATCCCTATCTGTTCAACTCTGATGCTAATGAATCTCAGATTTCTGATGCTTTTAACTAAACATCTTCAGAATTGAGCATTAGTTTTGAAGGTTTACAAATTTCATGACTCCCCTTCACATCCATCTATCTACATTTCCAATTGTTTTGGTCTAGCATACCTAACTGGTAGCATTTTTTTTTTTTTAAGGACAATCAGTTCTCAATCATTTATGCTTTTCAAAATGGTGAAAGTAAAAATGGCTAGTCGATTTAAATTTTTAAAGTCACTTAGGTGTTTTTTTTCCTCTTACAGTGATACTGTATTATAGCCTCAGTTCTTTCCCTCCAACTTCTTGGTAAATTAAGGAACTTTACTGTATTAGCACAATAGTAAGAAAAAATACCTTTCTAGAAAACCTAGAAAGGCTAAAAAATACAGGCTAAAAAATTCTGTCTTCTCTCCCAGACCACTAAGTATCAGCTAACAAATATAGTAATACCAATTAATATTTCCATTTTTATGTTCAGCGGCTCAGGTAATAACGCTATGAAGTCTAGACCACAAGACTCTCATTTGCATTCATTCCCTCCTTCCGACCCCACCCCTCCCCAAAATATGATGAGAGTAAAGAACTGTGTCAGACGCTGTGTTAATCCTGGGTTACACGATAGGAAATAATATTTTAGTACTCTCCCTAACATGTAACGGAGATCAAGTTAACAGACAATTATAATTCAGTGTAATGAGGATATCAAGATAAGCAGAGTGCTGTGGAAATACATATATGAGGGATTTTCAACACTATCTCTAGAGGGAAGCAGTAGGAATATTCAGGAGAGTTCCCCAGAGGAAGTGATGTCCAAAAAAGACTAAGAAGTCTTTTTTTAAATATCCACTTTGTATCTGCTTAGGTGGCTTTAATATAAGAGACAGACAATTACAAGTGTTGGGGAGGATGTGAAAAATTGGAACCCCCATATATCACTAGAGGAACTGTAAAATGGTACAGCCACGTTGGAAAACAGTTAGGCAGATCCTTAAAAGGTTAAACATAGAATTACCCTATTACCCAGTTATTTTACTCCTAGACATATACCCAAGATAACTAAAAACATGCATCCATAGAAAACCTTGTACAGAAATGTTCATAGCAGTATTATTCAGAAATAGCCAAAAAGTGGAAACAATCCAAATATCTGTCAACTGATGAATGAATAAATAAAAGTGGTATATTCTAAAATAGAATATTATTCAGTCATAAAAAAGATACATACTAAAAGAATGTATGAACATGGATGAACTTTGAAAAAAATATGCTAAGACACAAAAGTCCACAAATTGTATGATTTCATTTACATGAAATATCCAGAATAAGCAAATGGTAGAGACAGAAAGTAGATTAATGGTTTCCAAGGGCTAGGGAGAAGAGGGGAATGGAGAGTGACTATAAATGGGTATGACATCTCTTGTTTTGGTAATGAAAATATTCTGGAATTAAATCACAGCAATAGTCTTGCAACTTTGTGAATGTATTACTACTGAATTCTCACTTTAAAATGGAGAATTTAAGGCATATGCATTCTATCTCAATTTAAAAAGAGAGAAAAAAGAAATGAGTGAGCAGATGAAAAGAAAGAAAAAAAGAAGGAAAAAGTGACAATGGTAGATGATAAAGACAAGAGGGAAACTGATTTGGGTTCCAGAGTATGGGAAAGGGGAACTGAGTGGGATTGAGGGAGTGGTCCACTTTCCATTAGGGTGAAGGCACAGAGGGTGGGTTCCACTTACTTGTGTGAACAGGGAGGCAGAAGTTGAGGGAGTTTAGGCCTAAAGCGTCTCTTCTTGATGAGGAGATAAATAAGCAGCAAATTGGCAGTGTAGGAAGTTTGAAGTGAACAGAGGAAGTTAACAACAACCTCTATAGAGAAAAGAAGTGACTGGAAAATAAGCCAGTTACTGGAAATTTCCCACACTTGCTTTTTAAAAGCATACAAAAACACTTCCATGTTTAACATTATAAAACAATCGACTTAGACACCAAATGAATAGGGAGTCTCAGAAGAGATTTTCTCTTCTGTCCAGCTTCCTGGATCCTTGGACTAAAGTGTGAGAGGCTCTCCTTTCACTTCCTGCTGCTTCATACAGCAATGTTTGCATCTTTTCCAAGCCGTTCCTATTCACTTTATTAATTGTTTAAGTCCTGTAGTAAGCAGCTTCTTGGTTTATTTGTAGTTTCCTCATATTTCAGGATATCATTTCAACACCTAGGTACCACAGACTTCAAAAATTGTGAAGATGCCTTTTATGAAACTTTTCATAACTTTAAGGGAAGCCAAGTTTTTCTCATTCACTGTTTCTTACTTTTCTTCTTCAAATATGTTTTCATAATTTTTTCAATATTAAGAAACCAGAATTCAGAAACTATTCCTTTTAACTTTGTACGATACAGGGAAAACTAAAAGTTAAGCATTCCTGTACTAATAATATTAGACTTTTTATTTCAAAAGAATTTCAAACTTGCAGAAAAGTTGTACAAACTATTCAAAGAACGTCCATATTCTCTTTACCAGCGATCCCATTCAAGTTGAGCCAACCACCCAAATAATGTTCTTTTTAGCCAAAGAATCTGGTCCCGGATCACTCTTTGTACTTGTTTGTCCTCTCTCTTCAGGCACATTCAATCTGGAGCAATACCCAGTTTTCCCCTGACCTTCATTACCTTTTTATTATTGAAGATCACTGATTAATTATTTTGTAGAATGCCCCCAAACTGGTTATTAGTCAGATTTTCTCATGAGAATCTTCAAAGATGACATTTTTGGGAAATGACACTGTGTTCTTTTCATTGCATCCCATCAACTGACACGATGCTATTTTGTCACATCACTGGTGATGGTGATAGGAACTTTGATCAACTAGGGTATGGTCGAATCTTCCAATTTTCCCCAATAGAGTTATTGTGTTGCCTTTTATAATTAATAAGGATGTATGGACAGATATTTTGAGTTTAGGCAAATATCCTAATCCTCATCCAACTTTCACTCACTAGTTTTAGCATCCACTGATGTTTCTTACCTGAATTGTTATTATGATGTTTGCCAAATCATCATCTTTCCAATCTCAACACTCTTTCTATTTTATCAGACTGCATCCTATTTAAAGGAAGAACTTTCTCTTTTCCACATTTATTCATGCATTTATTTATATCAGTATGGCCCCACAAATGCCTGGTTTGTTTAGTGGGATATAATCTAAAATATCATTATTATTTTGATGCTCAAATAGTCCCAGGTTTGCTAGTGGGAATTCCTTCAAGTTGGCTGCTGTGTTCTTTTGGCACCTTCCCATCATTCTTTGAAAACCTCTATATTTTCTGGCACAACAAGATACTCAAAATTCATTTTGCACCCTCCCTACCTGAACCCTAGAACCAGACTTTTTTTTCAAAGACATGTGGTTCCTTTTAGCAAAGACTGGTCTTGAGAAACTGAGATCTGGACAATAAATATGCTCATATGCCAGTACTGGGCTGTCCCCGCATGCTGGTCCTTTCAATGAGCAGTCAGGAAATGGGTCTGTTTTGTGTGTGTATATGTCTACATATGTACATATTCACACAGATGCATATACTTTAGCATTTATATTTGTTTACATATTGAAATTTATATTATATATTACATATATATCATTTCTACATACTGAAATCCACGAGTTCACACCAACACCTCAAATTCCAATTCATAGCACAAGGTTCATTCTAGCTTTCCTCTTTTCTGTATCTGTAACTTTTCTCTCTGATAATAAGTCTGGCTCCCATTACCTTCAACATATTTGCTCATTAGCCTCACTGGGCCTCCTTGCTCAGAACTGCCTAATGGCTTTTTTACTGAATTATTTTAAAAGGAAGAAATGAATCAAGCAAGCAAGGAAGGATGGTTGGCAATGCCACATTTTTCAGATTTGGTAATCTGATAAAAACATAATCTAGAACCTAAGACTAAATATTAGGTTGGTGTAAAAGTAATTGCGGTTTAAAAGGTTAAAAATAATTGCAAAAAGCCGCAAGTATGTTTGCACCAACCTAATATAGTATCAACACAGCACCTCATTCCTTAGCCATAGAATAGACTTTAAAATTGTTTTCTAATGGCTTCTCATCTGTCTTTCAATGTGTGTAAGATGACAGTTCCTCATATATTTACAAGGAAAAAATTGACATGTGTAAGTATTATATTACTGAGTAATAAAAATTTCAAGAACAAGGTGTCATTAACTTTTTCAAAACAAATAAAAGAAATTCTCCTATGTCCTTATTGATCATTCTACCCCCTTACAGTAAAGATGAGGCAAGTGGGGACCAGACAGGTCAAAGTCAGAGCTAATTAGTAGCAAAGCACAATCTCACCCGTAGGTTCCTGATTTTCCAGATCAGTGTATGATACTAGCTTTGAAAATGCCTTCCAACTAACAAACATACAATTGTAAAATACGTCCACTGAGAAATACGCAGTGCTGTAAGCCCTTGTGAGAAAAATTTATACCCATGAATATAGCAAGTCTATTTTTAATAACTAGGAGAGAAAAATCTCTTCTACGAGAACTTTAATAACACACTCAAATGCTGAACTATAAAACATAGTTCACATAACCAGAAACCGTTCCTTACTTTAGTTTTCCCCAATTCTTCCAACTCATCACACATAGCATCAATCACCACAGTACCATACATATGAAGAAATGCAAAATGGGGATAATAAGACCATCTACCTCATCAGCATACTGGAAAGATTAAGACAGTGTAAAAACATTATGTACATGAGCTTGGGCTATACTGTTCTAAGTGGCTCTTATTCCCTTGATGTAAATGGTTTGTTAAAAAGCTGACCAGACCAACTTTGTGCAACGTGGTATCAGCTCTGGCACCAAGGTTCCATTCAGCATCACACTAAGCAGGTTACCCCAGCTTTTGGTGTCCCAGTTTCCTGTTCCTCCTCTGTAAGATGGAGATGACAGCACCTAGTTCTCAGAACTGGCATGCAAATTAAGTGAGAAACAAGTATGTAAAGTGCTGAACATGAAGGCTGGCACTAGTGCTCAGTTAGTAACTGACAGCCCCCTATTGTCACCACCCTTGTCATGGCACTGCCATCACTATCTCCATTATCAGAGCTATCATCATTACTTTCACACCTTATCGTTGCTTACAGTACATACGACTGGCGGGAAATGAAAGCCGTTTGAAATCTGCTATGGTCATAAATAAAATGGAGCTCATCTTATGTTTGCAAGAGGACATTTAGGCCACTCCCAAATCATTTCCTTGTTTTTCTGGATTTGATCTCACACAACCCTTAATGATGATCCCAGCTTCTATCTTCCCATCCCCCCGGCCCCCACCACCAAGACATTGGACATGATCAGTTTACCCAAATATCTTGGGTCCAAAGATGTCATTTATCTTATGTGATGAGATACTCTGATATTTCGCCACACGGAGGCTAATGAAGGATGAAATTTCAGACTAGAATAAAAATAATTAAAGGAATGAGATGATTTTATAGCAAGGCAGCAAACACGATAAAATCCTTAACAGATTTAAAACAGATTAGAAACAAAACAGTCTTCAGGCAGGCCAAAAATGGTGGCTCTCTTTTCTTAGTACGTGACTCCTGGCAAACTAAGCTGTTTTATTACTTAAAGCTTAGGGGTTTTTTTTTTAAACTTTTTTTTCTTTTCTAGAAAAAAAAAATGTCTAGTGTTCAATGAAATACCAGGTGCACTGTGGCTTTCACTCTTCTTTAAAAAAAGAAGAAGGAAAAAAAAAACCCCACCTATTGTCGCTCATAGGCCTAGCCTGTCAGGCAGGAATTAAAATCTCTTTAAAAAGAAGCTTTGCATGGTTCATGTGTCAGGCCGATATGAACTGGATTGGCTTACAGAAGGGGCCTGAGATAAGGCAACCAAAAATGGTTAAAAGGAAGCAGCCCCCAGAAAAATCTATGATTTCTTTACTCATCTTCCCCACTCTCATTCCCTCCCTCTCTCTCCCCTTTGTAAGAACTGGTGCAATGTGCAACACAAATGAAAGAGTAATTTCTTTCCCTTTATTAATGACAGCACTAGCTTCTTAAATTAGCCCATCAGGAACAAATATCTACCTCCCATTTCTAAAGATCTCTTTATTTTTCTTTGAAAATCATGAAACAAAAAAACCTTCGGTGTAAAGCCCACTATCAGGCCTTTGATTTTATTAGGTCCAAAGGTACAAAGCCTGCAGAGTGAGCACCCGGTTGGTTTATTTTAAAAGAATGCATCAAATATTAGCTGAAAATTGGTTGTAAATGGGGCCACTTAAGCCTCCATGGAAAGGAATTGCAGAGGCTTGGGATTAAAATTGCAGGAAGCCAAAAAGAAAATTGAGGACGAGGAAATGATGACTGATGGGCTTGGTGCTATTATCTCTGAGAATACTAAGGACATTGAGGCTTTGAAAAAAATTACATAGGTGACCTTGAGAACAAGACCAGACAGAGAAGGCAGCTGGGTGTAGCTTCCTGCTGCGATGGAAGTGGAGCAGGCCGAATTCTTCATTTCCAAATGGATGAGGAAGATATTTCAGATAAGCAGTTTTGATTTCCTTTTAGCACGCGGAGCTACAAGCTGCATCTCCAAGAATAAATGTCATGCCAGCCTTGTAAAAGGCTCCACCTTCACTAGCTGTAGTTTGAAACTCTTAAATGGTCCTAGAGGATTTCATGACTTTGGGACATAGGAGATTGGAGATTAAAAATGGACTCTGTTGACTAAATCACTGTACCGGGTTTTCGTCTTCATCGACTGTTGTTGCACTCAGAATGGAGAGCCCTTAAGTTATTAAGGAAACTCAATCTAAACTTCCTGAAGCTGCTTCAAAATGAGAACCAGGAGCAGATCTTGGATCCTGGGGAATGTAACCACTTCAAATTCTCACTATACATGAACCGTCTGAAGGTGGATTTGCTAACACATTCCTTTAGATCAGGCATTCCTCAACTGGTTAATATCAAGACCTCTTTATTAATCTTAACAATTACTGTGATCTCCAAAGAGTTTTTTTCTTTTTCTTAGATGTAGGTTACAGCTATTGATATTTACTATGGTACAACTTAAAACTAATAAATATTTAATATTAATCCATTAAAACAATCTAAAAACCTATATCTATATTGACATAGGTGATAAATTTTTATTAAAAATGCTTAGATTTTTTTCCCCAAACATGTAGGGAGAATAGTGGCATTGTTTTACATTGTTGCAATTTTTTTCTCCTCTATCTATCTTAATGGAAGACAACTGGAGTCTCCTACCTGCTACATTTAATCTGTTGTAAAGTCTTCTTTTGGTTAAGTAACATAAACAAAACCCATGGTCACTAAATATATAGTTGGAAAACAGAGTAATAATACTGTAGCCTCTTCAGATAATTTTGGATATTCCTTCCTTGATATTACACAAAAACTCCACAATCATAGTTTTTATAGGACTCTGAACCTGTATCAGTGAACTTTTCATACTCTCAAAGGTTAAAATCCATTGGCCTATTTAGCACTTGATCTTTCCCTATGCATAATTTTGTAACATCGATCATTGGTCATTTAGAAAATACTGATTCCCTAAGTTATGCAGTTTCCAAATGTACAAAGGAAAAGTTCATGGTACATTTATGAGAGATGTAAGATAGAAAAGGCACATAACCTCTTAGCACGATGACAAAAATAGATTTGACCTTGTAGATCTACTTAAACGGTCACAAGGACCTCAGGGTCTACGAACCATTTGAGAATTGCTGCTGTAGGCTGTTGTGGCACCTGAAAACGGTGGCTTGAGTTGAGGGCATGGCGGCAGTTTGACAGGTCATTTTAGGAGTCTGCTAACTTCAAACAAACAAATCAAAAAAGTGTCCAAGGTTGACTTTCCACCTGGAATTGGTCAACATTTCTAAACATGAGAGTTCTATATGGTCTCTAAGCTGTCTGCTAGAACCTGGAGAGGGCACAGTGCAGTGGATGTGACATTGCCCTCCATTACCCAAGTCCCTCAATCAATATAACAACAACCATGTCTCAAGCAGAAACCCAGATATGAAAAAAAATGGTTTATGACTAACAAGCCTGAATCATTTACTATTGATTTTTTTTCCCTCTTCATGAAATTCTGAGGTTTAGTGATTCCTTCTAAATCATTATTTGTTAGTGGCCCAACTGCTACTAAGAGGATTTTACACTTGAAGTCATTAGACCCTGATAACCTACATTTTCAAATGTCAGCTCCTCGGGCAGGGACCCTAACTGTCTTGTTCAAACGAATGCCTGTCGCCTACTAAAATCTCAATAAATATTTGTGGCATGAATGAATGACTCAATTTGTATTTGAATTCCACTGAATATTTTAATGGCAAAAAGGACACTGTGTGTACCACATGGAAGAAATGAGTAAGAAACCCAGCATCGTTCATTCTACAGTATAATGGCATTTTAATGGATGACAAAAAGTAGATGAACTGTTTATCTCTAAGTTAAGTCTGCTTTAATCAAAAGCTTTAATTCACAAGCATATTTTTAGTGAACACCTCATGAAATTCAGATTTCGAATTCAAACTCTAGCAGTTTTTAATTCAATGACATGCAGAAAGTAGCTCAAGAAAAATGAATTCCTGCTGTCAATGGGAAGTTGTTGCAATGCAATCTGATATTTCTTTTAAGGAGAAAAATGAATTTTCTCCTAATCCTTTAAAGATCAAAATTCTGGGCAAAAGCTGGCCACAAAAATGATACCTTAACTAATCACACGTGCACGCCTGTGCGCGTGTGTGTATGTTTGCACATGAATATGTCTTTGAAGTTCTCAGGAATCTGTGTTATAACTGCTTAAATGGTTCCACTGCTCTTTAACTCATAAAGGAAGAGAGGGGCAAGGTGTAGAAAGGATATGCAGACAGCTAGATTTAAAAATGGCCCAATATTTCAGAAGTTTCAATAATTTAGATTATGTAGGTTATTTTTTTTATAGTCCTGCTTGGGGAGAGAAAGTGGGTCTCCCTGGTGAACAGAAGTGACTGTTTGTACAATGGAATTGACTATCTGTTCAAGATGGCTTATAGCTGCAGGACTATAAAAAATTGCAGGTGGCTTTGGTTACAAGAGGAGCTATCAGTCATCCTGAACTATTGACACGTTTTTATGTACTGTGGTCTCAGATCACTCACTAAGGTTACCTATTCATCCATGAAATCTAAAATTCAGAGTCCTACCTGAGGGAAAAGGAGAGGTTTACATTGAAAAGTTTACTCTCAATCGTCTTATAACACCACATGTTAAAGCTAGATGGAAGGGCAAGGCTCAAGTCCCTGAAACTCATCACCCCAGAGTAGCACTGGTGCCCAGCTACCACCTTTGGTCAAATGATAACGGAGAGCTATGAGCCCCAGGGATTGGGAAAAGCTACTTAAACTTTTTTCATAGCTTTGATTTATGATTGGTCATGAGCTAATAAAAAGTATAGTGAATATTTATTCTTCTTCAACAGTGTGCTTGTCACTGGACAAATTGCAGATAAAATCAATTCCAGTCTAGTCCCAGGAGCTTAAAAATTATTAAGCACATGCTAACCTTCCTGAATTATTAGAGATAGTCAAATAACTAAACACAGAGCCAACAAGAGAGAATCTCCTTCAAGAGGTGAATAAAAAATGCTGCAATTATGGCTGTGTGATTTCCCTACCACAAGACAAACCTGCTGGGAAGACTTGCCTGCCAGCTAATGACCACAAAACCATATATTTTAAGCACAAAATGCTGGATTTGAGATGAAGTGGCCAGTTGTTTTTATTGGCAATTTTTCCTAATATAAAAATTCTCAACCTAGGTCTAAATAAATGAATTCTGTTACACCTTCGTTCCATAGTTCCTCTCTTAAATTTCCAAGCTCTATGCAATCCCATTTTTCTCTGCTTTCCAAAACTGGCAGTTATTCCCTGGGACTGTATTATATTCAATCCCCTGAAGCAAATGAGTCATTCTATAAAGTTTCCTCTATTTCTCCCTCTTCTCCTGTTCAATATTTGGGCATTTTATAGTTCACAAGAACCTTTATCAAGCAGAAATTTGGACAAAAAGTGGTAAACTCAACTGTCAAAGGAAACGGAAGTTATCAGAAGGAATGGAAGAACCCACCAATAACAGTACGGTATGGCATGTTTTGTTAATTTTCCTTTTCTTGGTTATTATTGTCTCAAATCACAGAGCTTCTAGAGTTGACTGTTTTTTTATGTAGTGACAAATGACATATACTGAAACCTATGTGAACTTTTTTTCTAAAAAAAAAAACACCATTCGACAATCATATCAATTACAGATGACTTCCATTCTATGTTGCTGTGAACTTTGTCCATTTATACCCATTTCTGGCACTAGCACCATGATTTCCCATTTATTTATTCACTTATTCAGTGTATAATACATATCAGATGTGCTATTAGATAATAACAATAAAATCCTAAAGAAATCAACATCCATTCACCCAAAAAACTCAAAGTAGTGCTAGTTATGTACATATATTCCCAAAAAGGGGTGGAGGTTGTTTGTTTGTTTGTTTGTTTGTTTGTTTGTTTTAAAGAGCAAAAAAGAAAGGAAAGAAGGGCGGGGGAAAAAGAATCACACTCCTATATTGGAAGTACAGCTTTCATAAACAGCTGAAACAAGAGGGAAGAGCTACCTCCTAGCATGGAAGGAGGAGTGAGGCGTGGCAGGAAAGGCTTGGCTGAGAGCAGGCATTTGAATGGAGTCTTGCAGGACAGGAGGCATTCACCTGAGAAGTCAGGAGAATAAAAGTTCAGGAAGCAAGGAAGCTGGAAAGAGCTGTGAGGGGAAAAACTTCTGCCCCCAGGCTGAAAACCTTCTTTGTGACATTTCTCTCCTTAGCCTTTCACATCTTCAGTCACCAAGTCCTGACCTTTCTAGCTTTGACGTCTCACACCAGCCCCATCTTTCTCTTCCTGCTGGCTCTACTCCAGTAGAGGACTTGATGATTCAACATGACTAGAAGTAGCACCAACTGTTCCCTGTACTCTACTCTCTCCACCTCTCCCGCAGCCTCTCATCTATCCTATGCTGCCTACAGAAGCTTCCCAAAATCACACTTTGTTTGGCCAATCGTGTTCAGGTTGAAACTCTAAAGCACTCACTCAGACTCGGTTCTGGGCTCCTGATAATCTGCATCGATCTCATAACCAAGTTTATGCTTCACTGCTTGGCTCCATTTGATGCAGTGGCTTTATTGCCTGACATATAGACAAGCTATAAAATGGGACCATAATGTAACTATCTTACAGGGTTAAAGATTAAATGAGAATGTGTATAAAACAGTCCAGTGCCTGGCACTTTGTAGGCCCTCAATGAATAGGAGCATTTGGGGCAGGAGGGGAAGGGGAAGGGGAAAAAGTGCTGCATCTACTGTAGCCTTTCCCCCAAGACTGTCCTGCCTCCTTTTCTTTTCCTCTCCTCATCCTTAAAATGTTCAATAACAATTTCACTCTGCCACAGTAACTCCCCCTTCTGGGAGCACAGCTCAACATTGATTTTCTCTATTCATTATTGACCCTGCTGAACCTCGCCTCATAACATAATCCCTTTCTTTAAAGGGAGAACCTCCTTCTGCTCTGTTTATCCAAGAAAAGGGATCACTTCCTCCTCACTCCACAGTTAGTCACCAAGTCCTTTAAAATTCTAATGTTCTAAATTCCTCCCAAATACTCCCTTCTCCCCATCCCCATTTTCCAGAATATGCATTTCACCAACTAGAACACAGACCCAATTTCTTCACTAATTACAACTGCAGATAAGTCTCCATGGAGAACTTCATTGTAACGTTGGATGTCAACTGGCTGTTGTGAAGATTAAATGAGATAATATAAGCAAAATTTATAAGGTCTATCTTTAAAAGCCAACATATGACATTACAATGTTTTTATTATGGCACTGAAAACATTTCCAATAACTTGATCAAAAACTTCTGATAGACAAGGGCAGCCCGGTTAACGGTAAATTGGCATTTGAAATTACTGGAACATAGTATCAAGGTATCAAAACACTTAGGGTTAGACCACCTTAAAGAAGTACTTCAACTTCTACTTCAATATAATGGACTGCATTAGATCAGACCAACCTTCCCAACACAGAACTACATAACCAGGGGAAAACACGATTAACGTAGCCTCTGTTTGAAGGCATTAGAGGACTAGAGAGGCAAAAAGGTTTTGACTGTGGAGAGAAGGGAGCCTGACACAGACTTCCTCTTTAACAGGTTTGCAGATTCTACTGCAGAGAATCGAAAGGACTAAGAAGTTGAACAGCCTCACAGAACGGGGCAGGCAAAAACTGTTGGTCAGGGCTTGCTAACGGAAACAGGCCCTGTTAACAACCCAGAGCTTCAGTCGGGATCCCGATGGGCTGAACCATACAACCAAACATAGTCAAAAGTGCCAGAAACTGAGCAGCCCTCAAGATGACGAAAGGCCACCTTTGGAACAGCTGAATCCCTGCTTATGTCAGGGGTGCTACATCAAGGATCACTAGATGCTACTTCGGGAGGACATATCCACATTAAAGCGTGGAAAGAAAACAGAAAAGCAACCTATGAAACCCAGGTTAATACTAATGGAATTAGAATCCCAGGAGAAGGGAGAAGACAGTGGGGTGAAAGCAATACCTGAAGAGATAATGGCTGAGACTCTTCCAAAACTGATCAAAGAAATCAGGCCACAAATTCAAGACGTTACAAATCTTACATTTAGGTAAACTGGAGGAAATTCACACCTAGACCATTAGAGTAAACGTGTCGAAAATCAAAAACAAAAAGGAACCCTTAAAACTGCTGGAACACAAAGTAAACATTTTTAAAGCTGTGGGGGGTGGGAGTTTTAACGGAGGGAGACAGAGTATTTTCCAACGGCAATATAAGACTGACAGATTCCCAACACAATCATGGTAAACCAGAAGACATGATATCAGAAATGATATCTTTAACGCACTGAAAGAAAATAACCTCCAAGCATTCTATAACCAGTGAAATTATCTTTCAAAAATAAAGTCCTTCTCATAAAATTCAAGGGATCTTATCACCAGAATAACTGAACTAATGAAATTCTAACAGGGGCTCTTAGGCAGGAGGAAAATAATCCCAGATGAAAGCTTGGTGTACAATTCTTCCCAATGAGTATTTAAGTAGATCTGAAAATATCAGATTAAAGATCTGAAGATTGAAGAATATCTTTAGGCCTCTGCTTGATCAGTCCTGTTCAATATTTATTTCCATGACTTGAATGGCATTAAAAGAAAATAAACATAGAAAATATGAAATTGCAAATATTATTTAAAATTCAAAAGTATGCCCCCATACACCACAAAAACTAACCAATTCACTTTTATGGAAACAGTCGATGATTTAGAGCTCTTTATTTACCTGTACTTGCCCTTGGACTATATCTTGTATTCACATACCATCATTTCCAAACCAACAAAATCTGTCTTTCTCTGAAGACCTATTTTAAGTTCCCCTAATAACAAACAATTATTACCTATTATGTGCTTATTTTTGTCGATTTTATACAGGACACTATGTTAGTTTCTAGGCCAGAAAGACAGACTGTAACCAGCATCTTCCAGTGTGAGGTCATCGGGTTATCTTTCCTTGAATACACACAACTGAATATATTCTATCCCTCTTCTAACAGAAACACTCCTAGATCGCCCATGATGGCCATTTGGTGGTGGTGGTTGTTATTACTGTTGTTTTTTTTAACTCATCATTACACCACAGTCTCCCTGAGATTCCTGCATCAATGATCTCTCTACATCAGTTAACAATGTCCTGCATATGAGAACTTTTACATAAATAGCCACTGAATTGAATCTTGACGAGAGAGAGCAGTGGGCCCCAACTCATATAATGGACCTGATTAAAAAACCAAATAGAAAATCCTACATGTAAGATTTTAAAAATCACTGCATTAGCATTGAGTGGGGAAGCCCTGACTTATAATATGAACAAAATACCTCAACATTCATGCTAATAAAAAGCATAATACATTTCAATTGTCTTCTTTAGGTTGAATCTTGCTCTTAAAGGCTCGGGAAGACTTCACATATATGAAGCAATCTTCCCATCCAAATACCCAGAAACACGGACTTTGCCTATTCTTCCCAGACAGGGTCTTGAAAGACTTCACGACAAAACACTACAAGGAACAGCTATACACAATAAGAATTGGCATTCAGTCGAAAATGTCTTAGCCTCCAGTCTATAGCTGAAACGGTACCAACTCTTTTTCCACTTGTTCTGAGCTTTGAAATAATGTTACTATTGCCCAGCTTTCTGCCACTCCCAAAACAATTTTGAATTTTCTTTATAAATTAAACTTTGCACTTTAGTTTCTTTGGTTATTTACTTAACGTTCTGGGGATAAAACTGTTTGAAAGGCAAGACTACATTTTACCACATGCTGTTCTTGCAAAAAAAAAAAGAGAGATTCATTGCAAAGGTCTGGACATTTGAAATCTCACCTCCCTCGTGTCATTTTACTATGTTAATTTTGTAATGTAAGCTTTAAAAAACATCATACAAAAACGCCTCCATCTGACCTGGCACTCTTTGGTATATGACCAGAGTATTATCACTTCTTTCTCTTGGCTTTTTATTCCTCCCCAAATGCTGTTCGCAGTGCTTCGCAGTGCTTCTATCTGTAAGTTTAAAGGCTGTTTCTTAAATACAGAAACATATCTCCTTAATAAATAAAAGAATCAATGTAGTAAAATAGGAGTCTTGGGTTGAAAGTCAGCCTTAGGTCTAATCCCCTGGTAGTGTTTAACCTGTTGCCAAGGTACTTAACTTTCTCTGGCTGTTTCCTTATCTGAGAAATGGGGCTGATGATGTTGAGTTCTCAGGAGTATTTTCAGAATAGTTAAAACTAAATAATGGAAATCTCTGAACATGGTACCCGACATGGTAGAATAATACATATGTACATACATACATACATATGTGTGTGTATTCTTCCTTTCTAGCTCCCGTCTTTCCATTACCATATTCAGGAATGAGCACCTCTCTGCTTCAGTGCTACCTAAACAGCTGAGTTTACCTCTCTAGATTACTTTCAAATTCTCTAACCTGTACCGTGCATTCAGTTTACACATCTGAGTCGTAAGTACTCAATTCCTTCCCCTGGTACTTCTTTTAGGAATTACGGGCAGGTCCTCTATTGAGGTTACTCTCAAGATCATTCTTGTTACCTCCCGCATTCTTGCAGTTTCCTTATGGTATCCCCTTTCCCAACTACCAACACAAATATTCCCTGATAACCTTGAAGAGCAAATTGATATTCCCTTTCAATGTGCATTCTTCCTGTTTCTTCCTGAGATGCATTCCACCCATATCCATGACTCCATCATTTTTATATCCGAAGTCCTCGTCTAGAAAACCAAGTCCTGTTCCTTTCGTACATCCTTTTTCCTCTATCAAAGTTATACTATTCACTCTCCTATCTTGTTTCTCAGAAGTCCTCATATTACTTTGGTAGCCCATTAGGGACACCCACATTACTACAAGACAAAAACAAGAAGGTCTTTTTAACTGGAGAGCCTTTCTTTTTGAGTGCTTACTGTCTATTAGGTTGTGTTGCAAGCACTTTACATATGTGAATGCATCGAATCTCACGATAACTCTATTATTAAATAGACTGCATTATTATCCCCTTGAAATAAATAAGGGAAGTGAGACACAAAAATTAACTCAAAACGAGAACACTCAGCTACGAAGTGACAGACCAGGCACTCAGACCCAGGTACTCCAGCACCACTGTATTCCAGGCTATCCCAAAGTCACCTGTGTGCTTGCTGGAAGCTGGTTAAGAGCACGCTGCTCCCTAGAAAGCTGACAAGATCGAAACTTAGTCCCTGGGCTCCAAACCAATAAGGGTGCTGAAAAAGCAATGCTCCAGGTGAGGAGACAGACAGAAGTCAATGGGTCTTTGAAAAAAAACACACCTTTCTGCCCCCTGCACCCCTGCAGCTCAGCTTACCCTCCACCCTGCGCCTGCCAGCCCTGTTGGGGACACATGAGGGGACGGTGGGTTTGCACTGCTCTCACACCACTTAAGTTCACGAGTGAACCTGGAAGCTTTATGAGAATCCCTCTCCTCCTTTCTCCCTAATGCTTACACATTCTTAAGAGTCTGGCAGAAAATTTTCTATCTCATCCTTCCACTTCTGGCACAGTACATATGTTGATTTTTACAATTCAGGCTCCAGGAACTCTACCTATTTCTTGACTTGCATGGGAGTTACACATATGTTTTCTTTGTCGTAATTCATCAAGGTGTACGCATTTTTCTGTATGTATGTTGCACCTTAATCACAATTTTTAAAAAGTATATCTATTTGAGCCACTAAACCACATGCAAAAATAAGTTTTTATATTTTTAACACTGCATTTTCAACTTAACCCATCTGATACTGATAATATATTTGAGACAGAGCTTTGAAAGTTCTTTTTGTACTTAAAAATATTAAATGAGCTAGTACGTAAACAGATTAGATCTTCAAAGTTCCTTCAATAGCTTAATCCTATGCCTCCTACAATTCACACACTCCAAGATCCAACGTTCCCAGCTACTGGCTGTTGTCTGAACACACGTTTTTGCACACCTTGAATGCACCTTCATCTAATTCATTCAACAAGTATTTATTTAGGCAGGAAACAAAGTTGAACAAAAAGACAGCCTCTGCCTTGTAGGAAAAACAGATATTCAGATAACCATGCAAATAATGTACAAGTGCAGGTGTTATAAGTGCTTGGAAGGAGAGGTACTTGATGAATGAGCATTTGTAACAGAGAAGATTTAACTCAGAAGTCAGACTTGACAAGGAAGTAACATGGGATTTAGGGTCTAAAAGACTGTACTAGGGAAGAGAAATGGGAGCAGCTTTCCAGACAGAGGGAAATGAATGTGCAAAGGCCCTGGGGTAAGGGGAGTCTGATGAATAAGAGGCCCTGAAAGAAGGCAACATCCTGCTCTGCTTCAAAGTCCCTTCTCTTCCATCAAGTACTGCTCAAATGTCACTTCCTCTGTGTAGTGGTTCTCTCCTTTTCATTTGCACTGTAAATGGATATATCCCACATACCATTATAACATTCTTTTTATCCTTCTGTTAGCACTTAGCTCACTGTACTGCAATTATCTGTATACATCTGTCTCCCTCACTAGACTGGGAACTCATGCAGGACAGAAGTAATAAAGTATTATGTTTGTGTCTCTCTGCATACATGCATAAGCTATTTTAAATTCTCACTATGTGTTTTACCAATGAAACAGGACAACTTAACCATGCCATGCACACCAAGACATAAACATGTAGCTTGAAACTGTATTACCGACTTGGTGAATTGTGTAAATTTTTTGCAAAGACTCAACTGTCAAGTAGCAACTTTTAAAAAAAAGCCTCTTCCCCCCTAACCTTAATGAATCATAAGGTGTTATTTAATTCGGCAACAGAAACAGCTGCCCCGACTTTGTTAGTACAACATAATTCATTTTATAAATATCACACAATTATCTAATTTCAAAGTCTATGCATGCTTTGAAAGGTGTTATTTTGGAAACAAGTCCTGGCCCATCCTAGGGAAATTCCCACACCAGCATTGTCATGGCTAAGTATATCTACAGAAGCATTCAAAGGCTGGACAGGAAGCATAAATCCCCTGCTCTGGACCTTCAGAGTGCTGACAGCCTGGCATGGGCGGGGTCTCCATACCTCTCAGTCACGGCTGCAGTCACCTGGCCAGCCTGCACTTACAGGTAATAATTTCAGAGCACAGCAAAGCCGTCACTCAGCTTCCCTTCACCAGCACCCAACAGCCCCTTCACACAGCTGCTGGCCTGCCTTTGTATGATTCGCCAGCAGAAGAGGGAAGGCTTACTGAACAGAGGCAGGCTTGTTTGCTGGCCTTTTTGCTGAGCCCTCCAAATGGGAATAGCAGCCCTAGAGGTTTTCCTTACATGGTGTCAGCAACTCCATTGCAGATTCTCCTGCCACCTCCAAACCCAATCCCACCCTTTTAGGGAGAGGAAAAACAATGAAATCAAGATTAGGGTATTCCTGTTGCAACCCAATCCTCAGGCTCTCCGGCTATTTGATCTGTGGTTGTCAGAAAGAGCTCTCCCCCCACCCCTTCCCCACCAAGGTCTATCTGGACCTGACATCTTTACAGGATTAAGGGGGAGGTTAGCAGTGGTGGGAGTGGTAATTTAAAACCGTGCCTCCTGGAGCTGTGTTTATGAATACAAGCAGATGTGTGCGAACCATTCCCATACTCACAGGCACAGTCCTGGAGCCCTGGAACTGAGACCACGTCCCTGAGAACTGTGCTCACTCACGCCACTGCACTCTGCTTCCTCCTTTGCCTTATCCCTGCCCTGAAGGGGCAGGATGTGGACCTCCTGGGAAAGGAGCCCTTCACCAACCCATTCATGGGGCTGCCCTTTGATCTCTTCCCACCAGACTATGTTACTCTGTGGGCCGGGGTTCTTTTCATGGTGGTTTTTTTTTTGTTTGTTTTTTAATCTGGTATACATGGAAGTTAGTACTTTATTACAGATTTCCTGCCTTTATCTCATTTAATTAGAAAAATATTCTGGGAAGAAGAAAGGAGTGTATGAAATGCCAGGCGTAAAAAGCAGAACCCATCGAGGAAAGCCGGGTTCGGAGGACGGAGGGCAGGCACCCTGACTGTCATCTGCCCGGTGTACTGCTGATGGGGCTGCGTCTAGGTCTGTTTCACAAAACTGCATCACTTCACCGGCTTCATTCTTAGGATGGAAGCTGTTTGTCGTACAAATCCAGGTCCTTGGCACATGTCTCTTTCTCTGGGGTGGGACCCGCCGAGGGAAAAACAGAAGTTGGACAGTCGTGGGTGGGGGATGCCCCAGGATCCTTGTCTGAGCTTCTGCCCTCAGGCCTGTCCTTCAAGGCCTGGGCACTGGCTTTACACATACACGAATGCCCCCTTATCCACGGGGGACATGCTCCAAGACCCCCAGCGGAGGCCTGAATCCAGATAGTACAGAACCCTATATGTTACTATGCTTTTCCTATACATACACACCTATGATACAGTTTAAAAACCTTTCACTGCATTAATTGATTTCAAGTTGTTTCTCCCAAATGTGTAACTCCAGTAGTCATATTTTTAAGGAAATACAGTTAAGGTGCTACATTAAAATAAATGATCAGAGTATAAAAATTTCCTATTGTTATTCACTCTTGAAAAACACAAAAGTGTAGAAAAATGTACACCTGCTTTCCTAAACGTCCTCTCTGGAACACTGAGCTCATGGGGTGAAGTCAAACGCCGCAGTCAGTGGCATGGAACTACCGTTCAACAAGAGTCAAACATCGCAGTAAAAGTGTTTATAAATTAAGCACAGTGATTAACAACAATAACCGATAAAATAAAACAAGTATAACAATGTACTTATGATAAAAGCTATGTGAATATGGTCTCTCTCTCAAAATATCTTGTACTGTGCTCACTTTTTCACTTAAAGGAAGCATTTAATTGCTTCTCTTTGGCATATCCGAACTGCCAGCATCACCACTCTTGAGCTTTTGGGGAGGGGGGAAGCACTGTTATGTAAAATACAGGTTCCTAGAACACAAGTACTGAGATACCACGATAACTGAGCTGATTCCTAACAGACTGATGGGTGGGTAATGTGTACAGCCTCGAGAAGCTGGACAAAGGGATGATTCACGGCCCGGGACTGCACAGAATTTCAGTATGCTACACAGAACGGAACGCAATTTAAACCTTATGAATTGTTTATTTCTGGAATTTTCCCTTTAATATTTTTGGACTGCACTTGACAGCGGTACACTGAAACCACAGAATGCAAAACTGCGGATAAGGGGTGTCCATTGTACCACCCTTCTAAGGAAAAGAATATCCCTAGGGATGGGTCAGAATAAAGCATTAGTCTCCTGTGGGAACCCTCTTAGAACATCCCTGTCCCGATTCCCCTCCTCATCATGTTCTTTTGGTCCATGAGTTTGCCCTTCTTGGGGCATTTGTCACCTTTCAGACCTATCATGCCCAATAGAATGTAAGCTACTAAAGGGCAGGGAATGTTTGGTATATAGTAGGGACTCAATAAATATGGATGAAAGAAACTAAGAATTTACAGTTTTTTGGCCATAAACATGAAGTCTCCTGTCAAACACAAATTTTTCATTGGTTCACCTCAAACACCAAAGAGCTTGTATTTTAAATAAACCAATATTTATTCAGAATTTATGTGCTAGGACTAGTTGTAAAAGGCAAATTTGAACCCATAAAAGCAGCCCTGTTGGATCCTAAAACTTCTTTATTTTCCCCTTAATGTGATGTATTCTGTGGTAGTAGACATTTAATGAGCAGCTACATTCCTCACCTTTAAACCCTTTTACAATGAAATTGATGTGTCTACACAAACCCCTCTGAGTCGCTGAGAAAATGCTGGACAGGAAACACCAGTGTTTCCTCCTTAGTGTCCACCTGCCACTCTGACACTCACAGTGCTCAGCTTTCCTAGTTTATAATGTAGCATTTAGGATCACTAGCTTGGGCCTAGCTTCCTGGACAAATGGCCAGAGTTGAGACTGATTCCAGCTTTCTCTAATTTTGACGTCAGCACTCCTGCAGGCAAGACACATAAACCGTAAAGCCCCATTAACTACAAACGCAGGAAAACAGTAGAAGAAGATTAGAAGGGTCTCCAAGTGCTTAGACATCTCCAAAATTTTGTCTCATCTCTCCTCATGGCTGACATGTGAAGAAAGCTGGATCTCAGGCTCAGTAGGACCAATTATTTAACAGAATAAAAATCCTTTAGCAATAATTTTGGGTTCCCAGCTTTGAAAGCAGACAAGACCACTTATGGATCCAACTCATGGAAACTAAAAATCTCCCCAAAAAAGTAAAAATTGTGGGATATATAGTGTCACGCAGGGACTCAGGTCCTGCTTCCCACCCAAGAACGTGGATATGGTGAGGCCAAAAAGGAATAACAACAGATCCATGGATAGGGAGTCATACCACTATATTGTCACTGGCGACTGGTAGAGACACAAAAGCAAACATCCACCAATACCCCAATGAGGGGTCTCCTGCACCCCAGTATGTCTGGCGGCCAGGCGAGACACAGGAAGCAGGATCTGCAATCCGCAATCCACAATCCGCTTGCTAACCGCACTTGCTAACAGCAATCCGCAATTGGTAACCATGATTGCTAACCTTGACATCCACAATCCACCTTGCTCGCTTAGCCACAGTAGTTATATCAGTGGCTAATGGCTAACTGATTACAGCTTATGGCCAACTAGCTACAGCTGATGGCCATCTACTACCCCAGCCAGCACCTTTCCACATGAGGTGGAGAGCCCGAAAACTGCTCTCTGGGACACTGTACCTACATATAGTTATCAAATTCTGCCATCTCAATAGCATAAAATAAAAAAAAAAAAATTACAAATTAACAAGGCTCATCTCTCAAAAGCATATTGCAAAAAAGGTATATAAACTGTTTCCTCAAAACAGTACATTGTGGTCCCACACAACCTTAGAATCTAGTGTTTGAGGCTTTAAATTCTACAAGCATATCCTATAATCCAGGTATCAGCAACTTTCTAAGGACCAGACACTAAATTATTTTGGTTTTATGGGCCATAAGACACTGTCCCACGGAGTCAGTTTTGCCCTCGTAGACCAAAAGCAGCCAAAGACAATATGAAAATGTGTGGGCATGTCTGTGTCCCAATAAAACTTTATTTACACAATTATGTGATGCAATCAGTGGTTGAGTTCATCAACATTACAAATCATATCACATTGTGGAAGACCCAAATTTCAATAACCCTGTTCTAAGCATTGTTCTGTCAGCTACACTGGATTTGAGCTAAAAACATCTCAACCGCCCTGGGCTACTGTCTCAGCAGAGTGTTACATATGACAATGATCTTTTCTGTTCAGAGATCATACTTCAGAACAGTTGAAATGTTTCCAGCATCAGTAGAAATCTAATCTTTCTCTTTAAAATAACCCTGAGTTTTAAGAAACTGCATGTGCCAGTCAAACAGCTAGTAGATATAAAAGTGGTATAAACTCATAAAGGTAACTAGTTCACGTGGAAATCCAATTAATAATTCTGATCTGAATATAACCATGTACACTGATCTACTTGGTACCACTATATTCAGTCCCTTGCTAGAGTACCAAGCTAAGTCAGAGGGATAAAGATATTTAACAACAAAAGTATATATAAATATATATACAGAAAATATTAGCACTGACCAAAATCTTAAGGGTCATTTGGGGAAAACATTTAATTTATACACAGAAACTGAGGTACAGAGAAATTGTCACTTGCCCAAGATCACAAAACTAGATTGTAGAGCAGGCATGAGTATGTGATACTTAACTACGGTGTTTTAAGAAATTTAGTGATTACCAGAGGGGAAGAGGGGAAGAGGGACGGTGGGTGGTAGATGAGGGTAAAAGGGATCAAATATACAGTGATGGAAGGAGAACTGACTCTGGGTGGTGAGCACACAATGTGATATATGGATGATGTAATACCGAATTGTACACCTGAAACCCTATAACTTTACTAACCACTGTCATCTAATAAACTTTAATTAAAAAAAAGAAAAGAACTGGAGACAATAGAACATCAAACTTGTATTCCCAATCTTGACAACAGTTGCAGGCATACAAAAGGTAATTAAGAAATATCTGTTGAATAAACAAATACAGAATGAATGAATCAACTACAAATGAGCCAGACCACCACACTTCCCCATCAAAAGTTGTATGAATAAATTCCTTATTCAAAAAGATTGTTCTATGCGTAACTTTCTTCCCAATTTTAAATTGTTCATTTAGTCCTTCAGACACCACCATAAACTGCTGAACTAAGTGCGAGCAGCCTAAAGGAGTTGAAGCACCACTCAAGGCAGCTAATTCCGTCCTAAGGAATTATTTATGCATGATGAGAAATCTGTCTGGAACATCAACGATGCCTTTATCTTCAACTACTCCTCAGAGGACTCAGCCTAAGTGTACTCCTACGTGGCCTGGGGTTTCCCAGGACTTGCAAAATGCAAGCCTGATTGCTTAGAGGGGTTATGGCTTACTTCACATTATCTACACCCACTCATCCATCACCGTGTGACTTCGCGGTATACAAAACAAGCTCTTCAAAGCAGGGGTTATGAAGCACTCTGATGATTCCTGACTGTTGCCATATTTCCCCTTCCTGACAACAGACAGGGCAGGTGCTGCCCCAGGAGACCCTGTATATAGAGCAGTGCTCCTAGATGAGACCACCTTAAGATCTAAGCACCTCACCCAGCTCCACAGTTGAAGGTCAAGTGGAAACAACCTGCATTCCTTTCACAGGTGTTGGCTTTTTAAAAGGAATGCAGACTTTGAGCTCCATTTGTGTTTTCAAAATATTGCTTTTTCTTTGAACTTGGAATGTGTAACTTTATCCACAGATTATGCAACTTTACATTCACTCAGACTCTATTTCTATGACATGACTCTTCAATATCTTAACTATTAAAAAAACATATTCTTAGAGAATCCCATTTTAGAGAGCTAAAATATAAACTGTCTTCTACTTTTCCTTACAAAAACCATATATAAATATGCATGCATCTATGTATGTATATATACATATATGTATATACATATATATACGTATTTATATACGTCTGTATTGTGGGGTGGGGAGAGAATGGCAGCCTTATCTAAAAGGTCCAGAATTTTCAACAGCACTTTTGGCCCTCCATTCTAAGTCTGCAACAATGGTTACTCAGCAGTAGCCCATCAAGAGAGCCAGAAGTAATTAAGGGTAGGAAAAAGTCCTGCTCCCTAATCACTTAGACTTTTAAAGGAAAACACTACCAAACATGTTTGGCTAATTTATAAAAAACTCTGCAGTCTTTCTCAATTGTTGCAAAGCAACAACAAATGACATTACATTCATCAATCACAGACTAATTAAAACATTTACAATACATGACCTCTGAAAACAAATATTTTAGATAACACTTTCGAGTTCTTTGTACTTTATTGATATAACACTCTTCTGGAAATACGATTAAAACTGAACTGAACTTAGAGAACATTTTAAAATACTAAAAAGGAGCACACACAGTTACTTTCATTTAATTCCACACATGCTTAATTTTCCAGGGTGACACACATACAACAGACACACCTTTATAGAACTGAAATGCCAGATTCGAAATAAATCCAAAACATTTACAGGATAAATTCAGACATCTAAGGGGGTTTTCCCACAATTAAATTCACAGAGATATCAACCAAATCGGTTTATTTTAAGATTGCCTGCTCAATATATAAATTTCCCTTTGTGTTTGAAATGCTTTTATCAGATAAGATAGCTTTTGTTTAAACTGCTATTTTCAGAATTTGCTTTGGGGTTTTAAATACACACAGTGAAGTAACTTTAGATGTCCTACCCTACTTTAAAATGTGTTTCTTCTGTCTGTTTGTATTTAGTAATTTCCTGTCAAATAACCTCACATAATTAACTTTCCTTGCTCCAACCAACTTTTTTTTTTCCTATTCCTACTTCCTGAGGATGGTAATAAAATGCTGATTACATTCGGCTGTTATCTGCCTTTTCCTCCCATCCCCCTCCTTCACTCCCTTTGTCAGAGCCCACACTCAGGATTCAGCAGTTGGTGGACTGAGAGAAGCCTGGAACAGAAAGGAAGCAAATCAGACTTCCTGAATTGTTGTTCATCAGCATTTATTGGGTAGCCCTACTGTGAGCTGGGCCCAACCAAGTAATAGGAGGCATGTCTGATTACCCCCCACCCAAAATTCAGTGAAATGCAAATCCCCCCTCAGCTATTGCCCATGTGTATGGGAATGCCTCACTTCCACTCATTCTTGATCAGAGTTGAGATGGCTAGGAAGAGCGCTATTCCTAAGAAGTTCAGGATAGGAAAAATCCCCACCAGCATTTGAAGAATTTTCCTTAGAGCAGTTAATAGAAAATACACCTGGCTTTTTTCATAAAACTGAGTAGATCAGTACATGCTACTTCTTGATAATTAATCTTTCATTCCACACTAATTGAACACTTCATAGAAATTATACAAGTAATTCATTAGCTTTATCACCTAGGCATTCCAAAGGCACACTTGCTCAGATGTGGCATGAAAAGAAAAAGCAAAAAATGGTGTGACTCCATCAAATTTTGGTACTTCCAGAACACAATGACTGGTCATCTTTAGGTACATCAAGGTTTCTTACCCTAGCACTATTTACATATTGGACCAAATAATTCTTTATTGTGGGATACTGTTCTGATTGTTGTCCTGTAGGTTGTTTAGCAACATCCATGACCCTCAGATACTACATAGATGTAGGTAGTATTTTCAGCCCCTCTTGTTTGTGAACATCAAAATTATCTCCAGACATTGGCAAATGTCCTGGGAACAAAATTACCCTCAGTTGAACAATGATATACATTAAACTCTGAATAGTCAAGTTGCTTCTCTTCATTCCTTACAGACAAAAAAAAAAGCAGTTTGTGAAAACTCTAGCCACTTCATCATATAAAGGACTCGACCTTATAATTCCAGAAAGTGTCTCCATTCTGACCACTAAACACATAAGAAGTAAATGATGGTGACTTCAAATCATGACAGTGCCTTAAATTCACAAATGACAAATCCATTGTTCCAAACCCATTGCAAAGATTAAAAGAGAAATGTCATTATGAACATCACCATGGGCAAGATGCTGGAATACAAGGTAAAGCAATGTTGGCTGTGAGTCTAATGACTGACTTGTGTAGTCCGCACCCCGCAGTTCCACTCCAAGGTGTAGGCCCTAGAGATACTCTTGAATGTGGCGTCAGTTGACGTGTACAAGAGTGAACATAACCATACTACTATTGACAGGAAAAAAAGAAATAAAAACAGGAAACATAAAAGTCCACTAATGGGAGAATGGATAAATACATTTATTGTAGTGTGTGCCAACAATGTAATATTATTCACAGCTACAGCAGAAAATCGCTGATCCAGGTAACACTAACAAATCTTAGAAAAATGATTTTGAATAAAGAGCAAGTCACAAAGACTACTACAATGCAATACTTTTATGAAGTTCAAATATAAGCAAATCTAAATCTATTAAACTTATTCTTGAAAACCCAATGTGTGTTTTTAAAGGCAAAAGAATGAAAAACACTAAATTCAGATTAGTGGTTTCCTTTGCAGAGGAAGTAAGGGGTTATAAACAGGTAAAGTGACCTGCTTTAAATGCCTGTGGTAAATTAGTTGGCATTCATTTACTATTATGCTTCACAGCATACACATACAGTATGTGTGCATGTGTCTACATTCTTTGCATGTATCAAATATTATATAACAACTTTATATATTTCTGTTTCAGGTAAAGGGAAAAACTATGTAAGAATATGATGGCAAACAAAAAACTATTAAAGGATGTACTTCGATGAAATAAAAAGTGAAGCCAGGGGACTCAAAAAAAGCATTGGAATATAATAAACAACAAAGAAATTGGCAAAATATCAACAAATTTGATTGAGAAAGTAATAACCAATTTTTTTTATGTTAAACAGGGTTAAAGTTAAAACTTTAACTAACAAAAACAAATGAGGAGGGTTGTTTAGTAGAGCGAGCTAAGGCATTCTAATGTCCTTTTCAAAGTCAGGAGGACACTAAACATTAAATAACTATAGATTTTATTAGAAAAAATTATAGTTATATAATACATAGGATATTCAACGCTTAAAACAAATCACTGAAAAACATTAGAAATTTCATCTATGCCTTCCAATCCAGCAGAGAGGAAAAAGAAATTAAAGGAAGTTTTATGGAACCATATCAGGAAATGAGAAAAAAAGAACCTGAGAAAAAAATGGTAAATAGAACTCACTAAATAAGCTGTAATGGGGTAGAAATAAATCAAAATACATATGCAATAATAATAAGGGTGAACTCATAAAATGCACCTACTAAAAGAGAATCTGATGAGGGTTAAAAGAGAGAAATCTAAAACACTCCAAGAAAGATCAAATATAAGGCATTATAAAAGATATACCAGGCAAATAATAACTAAAAGAAAAGCTGTTATGATAATATCAGAAAAAGTATATAATTTAAGGCAAAAACATCTAAAGGGTTAAACAGTGGCTTTCCGTAATAAAAGGAATAATCCATGAATATGTAACCATCGTATGCTTATGCTCACCAAATAACATAGTGTTAAAAATGAAAAACAAAAACTAATTGAATTATGAGATCTTGTCAAGTCCAAAATCCTGATGAGAGATACTCATACCCCTTTGTCAAACACTGCAAATCCAGAGATAAAATATTAGTAATGATGTAGAGCATTAAATAAAATTATCCAATAAACACATTTAGAAGCCTGTAGCCAGAAAGTAGAGTATATCCATTATTTTCAAACATATATAAAGAGTTACTAAAATTGACTCTGTACTATCCTAAATGATGTCTTAAAAAATCAAAGTCCACATCATATAGAACTTGTTTTCAAAATTTATGATTAAAACAGAAAATAAAAAGTGTTTACATGAGATAAAAAATACATAATGAACTACTTATCCAACATTTGAAAAAGAAAATACTATTCACAAAGTAGAAGGAAGAAAATGATAAAGATATAAAATACGTAAGTAAAAAAAAATAGAGATGACCAATTAAGCCAAAAGTTATTTTTAGATACTAAGATATATGACCCTCTGGCAAAGTAATGAGAAAAGAGAAGGCACAAACAAACAATATCAGGAATGATGAAAGGTATATAACAGACACAGTAAAGATTAAAACAAGAGAGAACCTGAACTATTTATGCCAATAAAATCTAAAATTACATAGCTCTATGGTTTCTTTTTGTGGCAGTATCCCAGCTAATAATTGAGGAGTTAGTTAGAACATCATGTGTGAAAACCCTACTGAAATAATGTATCTGGGTAATGACCACCAAAACGACAACTAGACATCAGGGGCCTTCTGATAAACATATATCACACATATATAATTCTTGCTAAAGAGAGAAAAAATGGAACCTAAATCCAAGCAAAGCTCTAGACTACTGCAGTGCAACAGAACTTCCTATAATAAAGTAAATACTGTATATCTGTACTATCCAATATGGTAGTGTCGGGCCACACATGACTATAAAGCACTTGAAATGTGGCTGGTGCAGCTGAGGAACTGAAATTTTAATTTGATTTAACTTTAATTAGCTTCAAATACACACATGTGACTCTTCTATTGGACTGTTTAGCTCTAGACCTAACTACCAATTTACAGTACAGACAGAAAACAAAAGAACAGGATGCATTTAGGAAATCCAAACAATGGGAATTTCTACAGCATATTTTCTTCAGCAAACGAATGGCAAGGGAAAAGTAAAGAAAGGCAGAGGGAACATATAGGTTAACAGAAACTTAAAACACATATTAACCGATTGCAATATGTCTTTGCGTCCAATTTTTTTGAGTCCAGGTTCAAAGAAAAACTGAAAAAAAGAAACAAACCAAAAAAAAAAAAAAAATTAGACAATCAGAGAATTCTAAATAGTGACTGGAAATTTGCTGGTAATAAAGAAGTTACTGTTAATTTCTCAAATATGATAATGGTACTGTGTTGACATTTCTAAATAATAGACTTTATATTTTTTATATTACTACTGAAATATTTAAGGATGCAGTAATGTGGTATCTAGGATTTGCTTCTAAATAATCCCATTGCAGGAAGAGAGTGGGAATAAGTGTACATGAAACTGAAATGACCGTTCATTGGTCATAGCTGGGTGGTGAGTACAGGACCGTTCATAATAGTATTCTTTGCACTGTAGTATATGTTTCAAATTTGCCATAATATAAAGCTTTGAGAGTACATGCCTTTTCTTTTACCCAGTGGCTTCACTTTTAGAAACATGTCCTTAAGACATAATACAAATCTATGAAAATATGTACACAGAGATATTTATTTCAGCACTGATTGCAGGCAGGAAAGAAGGACCCTAAATGTACACTCACTGGAAAATTATTAGATGTATAGCACACCCACATAAGGTATATTTTTTAGCCATTAAAAAGAATGAAGTTAATCTACAAATATGCTAAATTACAAAGTTTTGGATCTACTGTTAAGTGAAAAAACAGGTAAAGATTAATATGAACATAAGGGTTCTATTTATTTTGCAAACATGTGTGAATGTGTATGTGTAGGAATAGATATAGCTACATAAACTTTCAGAGAGGAAAGAAACAACATACTCTTCTAGTATTTTACCGTTAGAGGTTGAAAATTTTACAAGAGGTAGATTTATAGTTGAGGTGTGCTTTTTTATGTCCTTCAGTATATTTCAAGTTTATAACTTTAATATGAAAAACTGGTAAAAATTGTAATTATTGATAAAACATCAAAATTAAGAAAAATGTCTTCAGTAAGCTTTTATTCAATGTTATACTAAAAATCTTACCCAATGAAATAAAACAAAATAGTAGGTGAAAAATTGGAAATAAAATATTTTAAACTGTCCTTATTGGTAGATTATATGTTGTCTACATAGAAAATGTAATAGAATCTAAAAACTTATAGAATTGAGAATAATTTCACAAGGTGCCTGGATACAAATTGAACGTGCAAAATAGAAGCATTGCTATAAATCATTAAAATCATACAAAAATTAATGGAAAAAATGAACCCATTTATAATAGCAATAAATAGTATAAGGTTTCTATTAATTTAATATAATAGAAAGAAAAAAAAGATGTATGAGATCACTTACAAAATATACACACCAAGAATATACAAAAAGAAAAAGAAAATTACAACTGGAGACAGAGAATGCTCATGAATGGAAAAATTCAAAATTGAAAAACAATCTCAACTTTCCCCAAAATAACTTACAAATTAAAGCAATGCCAATAAAAATAACAAAATGCTGTTTTGTGGAATATGGCAAGTCATATCCTAAAACTTATATGGAGAATCAAAGGCAACAAGGAATTTAAATTTTGAAGAATAAAAACATTTGAAGAATAAAAAATTGCAGGAATATACCCTACAAGGGAACAGCAATATTTATAAAGTCACAGTTGTTGGGACAAGCTAATACAATGCAGGGACTGACAAACCATGGAACAGAATCAAGATTCCCAATACAAACTCATGAACACGTGAAAACAAATAACATAAACTAGTCACTGGGCAGTCTGAAATCTAGGGTTTGGGAACACAATACAACATGCACACACATAAATAAGCGTTACAGAATATATAGAAGCCAGAGAAGACTACGTATGTAGAAATATTCAACAGGGATAATGAATTCTGTGGGCAGTCAGAAAAGCAGTGAGTATCACAATGTCTCAGATACAGCATGAAGTGGGCCCTTCTGGATGGATGGATTACAACAGGGAGAGCAGTGACAAAGAACACATGATAAGGAGAGAGGGGGGAGACTGTGTCTCAGGAGCAGCAAGGGGGTTGCATTAGTTACAAAGAAAACAAAAATGAGAGGGAAGAAAACAGAATCAGATTTAAATTCAAATCAATTCAACAGACATTTCAGTCCCTACCATTATGCTGGGAATGGAACAGAAACAATGATTCAGATTCAGGACCCAAGCAAGATTCCAATCCCGGACTTAAGAGTGGCGTATCTCAATCCACAGAAATCACCAGCAATATTATTATATGGCACTGTTGTAAAGCAGTAAGAACCTTGAACTTGAAGTCAAAAACACAGATTCATTTGCAGGTGACATAATGCTATATAGAGAAAACTCTAAAGACTCCAACAAAAAAACTGTTAAAACTAATAAAGGAATTCACTAAAGTTGCGGGATACAAAATTAATATACAAAAGTGTGTTGCATTTCTATACACTAACAATGAACTAACAGAAAAAGAAATTAAGAGCACAATCCCATTTACCACTGCAACAGAAAGAATAAAATATCTACAAATAAATTTGCCCTACGAGGTGAAAGACCTGTACACTGAAAACTATAAGACAGAGATGAAAGAAATTGAAGAACACTATTAAATGAGAAGCTATCCCATGCTCATGGATTAGAAGAATATTGTTAAATAGCCGTACTACCCAAATTAAATGCAATCCCTATCAAAATGGCATTTTTCACAGAACTAGAACAAATAATTCTAAAAGCAGTTTTGAGAAAAATAGTATCACACTCCCTAATTTCAAATTATACTAAAAAGCTATAGTAATCAAAAAGTCATGGGATTGGTATAAAAACAGAACAATAGAAAAATGGAGCAGATAGGAAGCCTAGAAATTAACCCATTTTTATGTGTGTCAATTGATTTACAACAAAGGAACCCATAATATTCAGTGGGGAAAGGACAGTCTCTTCAATGAGTGGTGCTGGGACAAGTGGGCACCTGTATACAAAGAATTAAATTGGACCACTCTCTTAAACCAGGTACAAAAATTAACTCAAAATGGATTAAAGACTTGAATGTAATACCTGAAATCATAAAACTTCTAGAAGAAAACATAGGTTGTAAGCTCTTTGACATCGCTCTTAGTGATGTATTTTGGGTTTCACTCCAAAGGCACGGGCAATGGCAACAAAAGCAGAAATAAACAAATCAAATTACATTACATTGAAAAGCTTCTGCACAGCAAAGGAAATCAACAAAACAAAAAGACACCCTACTGAATGGGAGAAGATGTATACAAATCATGTATCTAATGAGGGGTTAATGTCCAAAATATATTTTAAAAACTCATACAACTCAATAGCAAAAAAAAAAAAAAAAAAAATCAGATTAAAAAATGAGCAGAGGATCTGAATAGACATTTTTTCAAAGAGGACATGCAAGTACAGATGGCCAACAGGCACATGAATAGATGCTCAACATCACTAATAATCAAGGAAATGCAAATTAAAACCACAAAGAGATACTATCTCACACCTGTCAGAATGGCTATTATCAAAAAGACAAGAAATAAGTGTTGGTGAAGATGTGGAGAAAAGGGAATACTCGTGCACTGTTGAGGGGAATGTAAATTGGTGCAGCCACCATGGAAAACGGTATGGAGTTTCCTCAAAAAATGTAAAAATAAAAGTACCTTATGACCTAGCAATTCTACTTCAAGATATCTACATATCTGAAGAAAACAAAAATACTAACCTGTAAAGACGTATGCACTCTTATGTTCATTATATTATTTACAATAGCCAAAGTATAGAAACAATCTGTTCATCAATGGAAAAATGGATAAATATGTGATGTGATGTGTGTGTGTGTGTGTGTGTGTGTGTGTCATGCGGAAGACCCTGCTCGCTGCGCCATTTGTCGTGCGGGGCAGCCTGCGGGGTCTCTGGTCCCGTTCCCCACATAAGAACGCAGGATATGGTGAGGCCAAAAAGGAACACCCACGGAGTCATAGGTAGGGGAGTCATACCACTATCGTCTCACTGGCGGCACTATAGGCTCACTGGAGTCTGGATCCACATGACCTGCAACCTGCTGTCCGCTTCTCTGCCTGCCAACCAACCAACTGACAAACCAACACAGCAGTGGCAGTTATATCAGTGGCTAATTGGCTCACTGGTTACAGCTGATGGCCATCCAATCACAGTTGATGGCCATTTACTACCTGAGCCAGCACCTTTCCACGTGAGGCCGAGAGCCTGAAAACTGCTCTCTGGGGCTCTGTCCCCACAGTATGTGTGTGTGCGTGTGTGTATGTACACGCATATACTGGAAAGCTACTGTGGAGACAGAGCCAGGAGTGCAGTTTCCAGGCTCTCGGCCTCACGTGGAAAGGTGCTGGCTCAGGTAGTAAATGGCCATCAACTGTGATTGTATGGCCATAAGCTGTAACCAGTGAGCCGTTGGCCACTAATATAACTGCCGTGGCTACGCTAGCAGCATATGGAGGCTAGCAAGAAGATGGTGGCTAAGCCAGCAAGCAGCAAAGTGAGGGTTGTGGATCATGTGGCTCCTGTTTTCTGTTTTTCCAACCCAGTCGCCAGCGAGACTATAGTGGTATAACTCCCCTATCTATGGCTCCATGGGTGTTCCTTTTTGGCCTTACCATGTCCTGCGTTCTTATGTGGGGAGCAGGACTAGAGACCCTGCCTGACATCCCGCATGACACTACTAAGTCATCAAAAAAAAAAGAAAGAAAGAAACCTTGCCATTTGCAACAACATAGATGAACCTGGAGGCTATTATGGTAGGTGAAATAAATCAGACAGAGAAGACAAATACCACATGATTTCACTTATATGTGGAATCTAAAAAACAAAACAAGCACAAAAAACAAAACCAGACTCACAGATACAGAGAACAGACTGGTGGTTGACAAGGCGGGGGAGGCAAAATGGGTAAAGGAGATCAAGAGACACAAACTTTCAGATATAAAATAAGTCATGGAAATGTAATGGACAGTATGGGAATACAATCCATTTTAATGTATTAACTTTGTATGGTGACAGATAACTAGACATTATGGTGATCATTTCACAAAGTATTCTAATGATGTCGAATTAATGTTTACAGCTGAGACCAATACAATCTATAAGTCAATTAAAAAAAAAAATGGGTTCCATTCCCGGTCAAAATGGTGGTATAGTCCTCTTCTGCAGTTATCAAGGATCCTGACTATATTACTTATCTTTTTCATGCCTCAACATTCTCCTGGGTAAAACAGTGATAATAATGCCATGTTCCCCCAAAAATGAGACTTAGCCAATCAGCTCTAATGTGTCTTTTGGAGCAAAAATGAATATAAGACCTGGCATTATATTATATTAATTATATTATACTGACCAGGTCTTAAAGTAAAATAAGACTGGATCTTATATTTATTATATTATATGATTATATTATATAAGACTGGGTCTTGCAGTAAAATAAGACCTGGTCTTATATTAATTTTTGCTCCAAAAGACGCATTAGAGCTGATAGTCCAGTGAGGTCTTATTTTCAGGGAAACACAGTAGTACCTCCCTAACAGGACTAATGTGAAGATTTAAAAATTTAATATGGGGAAAGCACTTAGAAAAGTTCTTAGAAAACAGTAAGCACTCAATAAACCTTAGCTGTTATTACAAGCTATCTGAGTGAATGCCTCTGGGCCCAAATCCTTGAAATCCCTAAGCTTTTGCTTCCTTCCTTTTAAAAACATAATAACTGTGTCCTCGGAGTACTGCTATATAGTTGTAGAAGCAAATAAATGGGAAAAAAGCTTTGTAAATTGCCAGTATTATACTAACAGTAGTTACATAACTAAGTTCCTCTTCATTTCAAAGAATCAAGAGCTCTTTTTCTTGTATAGACTAATATTTGTTAACTCGTTGGGTCACCAAGAACTTCATACACAACAATTTTGTCTCATACAATTAGCCACTCTCGGTTCCTAATAAGTAATTAAAAGAATTTTCTCCAGAAATCTAGCACATTAATCAGCTGGGTAAATACCAGCAGATTGATGTCCATCCATTAAAGATGTCTAAACAATTTAGTTAACCTTTAGCAATAACCTTTAGCACACTGACGGACTAGTTTAGAGCTAAAAGATGTTAACGCTACTTTCCAAAGCACTATGTGCAATGTTTAAACTTCCTTTTTAATATTCATAAGTATTTTTTAAATGTAGTAAACTCAGGACAATTTTTTGATGAAGCTTTCTTTTCTGCAAGTTCATTTCAGGATATGAGAAGAAATGAAGCACTAATGCTTGCTTGTGAGAGAAGCTTTCTGAAGGTTTCCAAAAGCAAAGTTAGAGAACACAAATATATTCATGGAAAATAGATAATTTTAAAGTCAGTTTCCTAAAGTAACCCCTTCCCCTTAGCAGTACTAACCCACTCTCAAATCTGGCACCAGATTATTTAAAAATAGCCTAATTATTTTATGGATTAGTCAAATTCTCTGCTCTTTTTCCTCACCAGCTATCTCTACCTCTTTCACTATAATTTCACTAGTTGTAAACTGCCTTTACCAAACAAACAATGAAAAGAGATAATGGGGCGGCAAAATCATAAAATCATATTAAATCAGTCTATTTTCTTTCAGGCACCTCTGATGAAAAACTTGGGGGAAGGGAAGAAGCAACTAATAGCTAAAAATGATAACTTGAAATTATTTGAGTCAATACATACATAATGAATAATGAGAAATAATTTTTAAAATCACAGCATACAAGCTTTATAGAACTGTTAAAGAAACCCACCAAGCTAAAGAAGCCCACCAAGTTAGTCATTTTTAGGTAATTCAGTGTCATAACTCGAATGCCAAATTCATAAAGGAACCAGGTAGAAGCAGTAACATTGCATATTTTTGGTCTGGGAAGTATGTACTGGTATTCCAACTAAAATCCTATACTAAAGACCACAAAGACAATCAATGTATGGAGGCCAGCCGGACAGCAATGGAGATAATCAGCCTACAGAAAAGTGAGTCATAAATAGCATCTCATGCTCTACCATGAGATGAGAAGGAATCCACACATATAAGAAGTTGATTTATGATGAAGGTGGTCCTACAGGGCTTTTGGAAAAGAATGCTATTTTCAACAAATGTCTGGTTCGATTTTTATATCCATCTGGGAAATGAAAAGTGGTTCTTTATTTCACAACGTACATAAAAGTCAATTCCAAGTGGACTGTAGATCTACATGTTAAAAAAATAAATAAAACAATCAAGTTTCCAGAAAACACAGAAGAATATCTCCATGATTTGGGAGTAGAAAGAAATTTTCTTAAATAGAACACCAATGACATTAATCACAAAAGACTGATGAACTTGAGTACATTAATATTAATATCTCCTGTTCATCAAAGGCAGCATTATGAGAGCCAAAAGGCAAACCACAGAGTGGGCAAAGATATTTGTAACACACATAACTATCAAAGGGCTCACTTCCAAAGCATACAAAGAACTCTTAGAAATCAAAAAAATAAAATTCAATTAAAAAAATGGGCAAGAAATTTGAATAAATTCTTCAAAAAGAGGGTAATGAAATATCCACTAAACATAAAAAAAGGTTGTCAACTTCACTCTCCATTAGAGGCAAATGCATATTAAATCAATGATGAGATATTACTACACACCCACCCAAATGGCTAAGATGAACAAGTCTGACAATACCAAATGCTGACAAGGATGCAGAGCAACGAGAAACTTCATGTGCTTTCAGTGCTAATAAAACGGTACAATTAGCTTCCAAATCTGTTTGAATAGATTCCAAAACTGAATAGATGAACACATCATAACCCTGCAAGTTTGCTCCTAGAGCATGTGTGTTTGTGTGGATATGCAAATATCTAACAAAACTGTACACACATATGTATCAAAAGATTTGTACAAAAATATTCATAACATCATTACTCATAACACCAAAAGCTGGAAACAACCTACATCCATTAAAAGTAGTAGAGTAGCCAGTCTATATTCATATAATGGAATTTTATACTGTGACTAAAATAAATGTGATAGCATCTTTAAACCTCTCAACCACGGTGCAAGGATGGGGTCAAACTCAAAGAACAGAAATAATGATATTCCATTTACACATAGTTCAAGATATGGCAAAACTAATCTAAGGCATGAGGGTGGTTTCCGAGATGCTGGCAATGCTTTAGGTGCTGCCTATGAGAATCTATAATACTCACTGATCTGTACACTTATGATCTGTGTACTTTTCTGCATGTACATATTACTTTAAAGAAAAATTATTCAAAATATTAAAGAAAACAAATGCTTTCTTTACTTGATCCCAGTAGCTCTGCTTCTAGAACTTTACTTAAGGAAATGATGACCAATATGAAAAATTTCAGGCACAATATGTCATGCGGTATTATTTATAATGGCAAAAAAGAAATGATCAACAATTAGGAAACTTAATCATGAGATATCTAATTAGTGAAATATTACACAGCAATAAAAAGTCTCATGAAAATTCAATAATCTGTGAAAATAAACCATAAAAGAGTGAAAATATTTGGCAATATGCCAAAATCTCTATAATATTTAAGTAGCCAAATTTTATGTGAACTTTTTTTGGTTTAAAACATTTTTAATTGTTTTTTTATACTTAGAGTAGGTTTTCTGTGGGGCGGGGGCGGATGTGTGTGTGTGTGTGTGTGTGTGTGTGTGTGTGTGTGTGTGTGTGTGTGTTTTAACTGCAGAATGCTTTGATCTTTTTTCACTACATCTGGCAAGGGGAGGGCGAAATTTCCTCTATTTCTCTAAATAGGAAATCCACAAAACAGTACCCTGAACAGTAGATGTAAGGTCACTTGGGTAACTACTAATTGACCTATCTGTACATACTTGTGCCTCCAAAATCTACAGCTTGTAAGAAAGACAATTTTGTTCTTTAAAATGTAGGTAAATCTGATGAAGACTGATGACCTAACCCAGTAGTCCTATGGAACATAGTTTTAAATTTCTCTAGTGTTTGTACCAGGGATTAAAGAGGGGATGGCCTCATGTTCCTCAGTTGATGGCTCTGGAACCAACCAGAGATAAATAACATCACTCTTGCATTTGAAGGCAAACTTGGTGTTTTGGTCACAATTATATGAAAAGAACACTAAGAAAGCACAAGCTTCCATACTATGCTTTGTACAGTTATAAAGAATATGAAACCCATTCCTGCTCTCAAGCAGCTTAAAATCTTGTTTAGCAGACAGCACATTATATGACAAAGACAAACTTTAAAATGTCAATCAACTAAACATTTATGTTAATTAGTACCATCCCTATTTTTCTAAACTCTAACCCTATTACACGAGCTTGAAGCCTGGAAAACTACATTTCTCAGACTCCTTTTCCAGCAAGACTCTAGGTTTAGATTTTTCAATAAGAGGCACTAGGATAAAACTGGAGATGGTAGAATTTGTCTTTGACTGGCAGCTATAACAGCAGCAGATTAGTGCAGAGTACAACACAATTCGTGAAAGAAACATGGGGTCACAGTAGTGTCCAGTAGTGTCCACTAGTGACTAAATGGGTAGTATTGGAACAGATGAGCACACACTCTGACAACAGCACTCATAGTTCCTGCAGCCTTGATTTGGATTTGCTTTTTCAAGCCTCTTAACAACTGTAACCCAATTCCCTGTATTAAATCCTTCTTGGATTGAAATACACAAATAGGGTTAGATTCTTTGACTGACCTATGATTAGGTCAGTCTTAGAATCTTCTCTTCTGATTCCTTTTGAGAATAGGCTGAACTTTACTATTCAAAACATAGATTTCTAACTCTACCACTAACTCCATTTAGCCATTTTTTTTTTTACGATTATAATGACTTTCTTCTCTGTTAATTGTCAAGAAGACGGAACATGGTGAAGTAGGAAAATTAAAGTTTTCATCTCAAATATTTGACAGAGATTCACACTGTCTTGGCTTACTGATGTTTATTCTTTAGAATAGGAATGTCAGTCAAATACTAAGTACAGCATGTCCCTTCTTGACTTGAAGACAATTATACAATCGCTGAAGGATTAGCCTAATTTTAAACTAATCTTATCAAATCATTATGTATGTATGTAAGTGTATATATGTACACCCACTTATGTATGTCATAAGTCTTTAACATTTTGTCCCTTTACCTTGATAACCATATTGCTATATACATAAAAACCTACCTATAGTTCATGATAATTCATATTACAAAACCATACAGAACTAATGAACAGTTTGAAATATGGTCCTCACAATTTATATGCATGACTACTTCAGTGTTGGAGGAAATAAATGCCATCCCCCACCTTGTTCAAAAATCATTATGGATTAGGACAGACTTCTAGTTCTGGGTGGATGCAGTAAGCATGCTTTACCGACCTCTTCTGCTGAATAGACCCATAAAATCTGGACAGATGACAGAAAGCAGCTATTGAAAACTCTGCAAAATAAATAGCAGGAGGCGAATCATAGAAGACCACTGGAATCTGAAGTGACAGTGGGTTGACACCATTTATTTTCCAGAGGAATCCTCTGGCCTGAAGTTAATATAGCTAGAAACCTAGAATTGAGCACTGAGGTGATGGAGAAAGCTCTAGAAGCCCTCTAATTCTGGCTCACGCAACAAAAATGAGGACTTCTAACATTTATGGGAAGGTGGAAATCCCCCAGTTTTGTTCTTTCTTCCCTCTTTTGCCATTTTTCCCACGCCATTGCCTACAGGGAATTCCAAGGCAGTGAGTAGTAATGGAGGTCAGCAAGAGCGAAAACTCTGAGGGACAGAACTCTTTCCATCCATGTGATGCAGATCGGATCACAAGAGGATGAGTCCAATCCCTATTGCTTCTTTTACTCTCTTTGTCCTCCTTCTGCTTGGCCCCAAACAGGGAAGTAGACAGCAGATCCTAAAGAACTGACAAGCTGAACGCTAAGAAACTGAAATGTAGCAGGGAGAGTGCAGAGAGAGGGAGATGCTCAGGAAAGTGACCCTATATCATTGTTCATGAATTCCAGGGATCACCACCAAACTGAAAATGTGTGGATCAGATTGTAATTAGCATACCAAAAGAATGAACTAACAGAAGAACCACTGCGGAGATCACAGACTGACCACTGTGTGGTGCACACCCAAAACAGGACTTTGAAAAGCATACTGATATTAAAACAATAGCTCCCTGAAGGTGGAACTTGCAGCCTAAACCTAAGTAGGTCAATTGCCTGCTTTAAAAAAAATCTCTCATTCAATTTAAACACAACCCAGAATCTCATAATGTAATCCTCAAACTATCCAGAACAGATTCCAAAATGACTCAACATACCAAGAACCATGAGAATTTCGCACAGGAAAGAAAAGATAGTCAACAGATGCCAATATCGACATGATACAGATGTTGAAATTATGTGACAAAGACTTTAAAGCAGCTATTATATAAATGTTTGAATGACTAAAATGAACATTCTTAAAACAAATGTTAAAATAAAAAGTCCGAACAAAGAAACAGAAAATCGAAACAAATGGAAATCCTAGAACCAGAAACAATAATCAAAATTAAAATTCACTGAATGGACTCAAGAGCAAAATGGAGATGGCAGTTGAAAAAATCAGTGGACTTGAAGATAAATGAATAATCTAATCTGAACAGAGGGGAAAAAAAGTTTGATAAATAAATGAACAGAGTTCCAGAGACATGCGATTCAATAACAGAAGGTCTATCATTCATGTCATCCAAGTCCCTGAAGATATAGGGGGGAAATGTGTGCTAAAACAGTATTTAAAGAAACAAGGGTAGAAAATGTTCTAACTCTAGAAAAAGATATAAACCAACAGATGCAAGAACCTGAGCAAACCTCAAAGAAATCCAAAAAAATCCATGATAAAAGAAACTATTAAAGACTAAAGACATTTCATTTGGAGTGATGAAAAAGTTCCAGAACAAGAGAGTGGTGATGGCTGAACAACACTGACTATAACTAATGCCACTGAACAATATGCTTTAGAATGATTAAAATGGTGAATTTTATGTGTATTTTACCACAATTTGAAAAAAAAAGACACATACTCTTCAAAGTTGTCAGAATAAAATTATAGGTTACATATAGGAAAATAATGATTAGAATAATTGTGGATATCTCATATGCAAATTATCAAGAAGGAAGGAAGTAGCACAAAAGGTTTTAAGTAAAAAAAAAAAACAAACTCTAATCTCAGCTTTTATATCCAGTAAAATCATCTATCTGTAATAAAAGTGAAATATAGACATTCCCAGATGAAGGGAAACTAAAAATCCATAGCACACCTGCTCTAAAAGAATTACTATAGGAAGTTCTTCAGTAAGAAAGTAAATAATAATAAAAAGAAACATGAGTAACAAGAACAAAGGAAGAACAACAGAAATGGTAAATACCTAGATAAATATAATAGACTATTCTCCTCTTGAGCAGTTTAAAATGTGTTTGATAGTTGAAAGCAAAAAGTACCTGACTGCATGCAGGTGTTATACATATGACAACAATGGCATCAAGGAAAAAGTATAAATGGACCTACAGGATAAGGGTTCTACCTTCTAAATGAAGTGATAAGATATATGTTAAAAAGTTAAATAGGTATTTTTGTAACCCATGGAGGGGAACACTAAAAAGCTGCATGAAGAGATATTACCAAAATCACAATTAATTAACACGGAAAACTAAAAATGTTCAAATGACCCAAAATATAACAGGAAAAGTAAAAAAGAGGAACAAAAATATAGGGAGCAAACAAAAAAGAAATAATGGAACAGTGAATCTAAATGTAAATATATCAATAATTACATTAAATGTGCAGGATCTAAACACAATTAAAAGTCAGAGATTGTCAGATTTGCTTTAAAAATAGCTCAATTACATGCTATCCATGAGAAACTCACTTCAAATATATTTATATAGGTAGGTTAAAAGTAAAAGGATGAAAAAACATACAATACAAAAAAGCTAGAAAAGCGATTCAATTATATAATAAGCAAAAGACATGAACAGACATTTCACTAACGAGGATACGCAGATAGCAAATAAGTACATTCAAAGATCTTCACTATCATTAGCCATCAAGGAAATCCAAATTAAAACCACAATGAGATATCCCTACACATTTATCAGAATGTGTAAAGGTAAGGTAAGGTAAATGTGTAAGGTAAAACATACTGACAACATCAAATTCTGCAAAGAATGTAGAGAAACTGGATCATTCATATGTTGCTGGTGGGAAAATAAAATGATACAGCCACTCTGGAAAACACTAAACAATGTTTAGTTTCTTATAAAATTAAACATTGGAATGCTAATCAGCAATAAAACTAAACAAGCTGTTGGTACAAAAAGCGAGCTGGATGAATCTCCAGGGAATTACGCTGAGTGAAAAAATAGCCAATTCCAAAAAGGTATGTGCTATATGATTCCACTTATGTAACATTCTTAAAGTAACTGTAGAAATGGGGAACAGATTAGTGGTTTCTAGGAGTTGGGGCTTGGGGGAGAGGAAGAAGTAAATGTGGTTATAAAAGAGCAACGTAAGGAATGTTCCAACATTTGTGATGATAGAATTCCGCTGTATCTTGATTATGGGGATAAATATACAAATCTACACATATCACAAAATCACATTTAACTAAATATACACACAAGTAATATATAAAACTGAAGAAACCTGAATAAGATCAGTGATTTGTATCAATGTCAATTTCCCAGTTGTGACACTGTATCATAGTTTGTAAAATATTTCTATCGGGAGAAACTGAATAAAGCATTTACTCCTACAATTGTATATGAATCTATAATTATCTCAAAATAAAGTTTTTAAAAAAGAAAAATGGAGGAAATGGCTACGTTAGTATCAAACAAGGTAGACTTCAGAACAAAGAAAATTACCAGAGATAAAGATATAATACCACATATGATAGCTGATTCACCGAGAAGATATACCAATCATATATGTATATGCGCCTAACAACAAAACTTAAAATACACAAAGCAAAGCTGACAAATATAAAAGTAGACAAATTCTTAATTATAGTTGTAGATTTCAATACTCCCCCCTCTCAGTAATAGATCAAACTGGTAGACAGAAAATCAATAAGGATAGCAAAGAACTGAACAATGTGTCAACCAACTGGATCTAGTGGGCATAGAGAATGCTCCATCCAACATCAGTAGAACACACATTCTTTGAGAGTAAGTTAAATATTCAACGAGATCCTAACTTGAGCCATAAAAAAAGAAAAAATCTCACCTAATTTTAAAAGATCGTAAACATATGATGTATTTCTCAGATTATAATGCAATTAAACTAGAAATCAATAATAGGATCACTTCTAAATATTTGGAAATTAAAACCCAATGTGTATACTATTAAACTAGGTTCATGTATATGTATTTTTGTAATATTTGAAACTTTTAAAAATTAAATCCAATAAAGTCCACTATACATTAAAAATCAGGAGAGAGTTAATTCTCTAGAGTTAGTCATTAGGAAATTACAAGTTAGACCTCAGCTATGCCCAATGTAGCACTGCCAATATTGGTGTAGAGCATGAAGGAACCACTTGAGCCACACTGTGAAACTGCAAGCTCCTACCAAATAAATTACTATTCCTTAATTAGTTACTCATAAGTCATTTTAAAACTATTATTGTCATCAATAGGATCCCTTGTACCTTACTTTTCTGTTCATCATCTTGCAATGTTATTAACAGCAATATTTAAGGATCCCTTACTATAAAATATGACAAAATCAATGTTGAACATCTAATTGCTTTGATCTGATCCAGTTTGTCCAGTGTTCTCCCACCCTCGATAAGTTCAGACGTTATGTGATTGAAAGGATCTTGGTTCCTGAAACATGAATGACTTTTACGCTTTTTTAAATTACATTTATTTGAGTGACATTGGTGAATAAAATTACATAGTTTCAAGTGTACAACTCTATAATACCTCATCTATATATTGCATTGTGTTCACCAACCAAAGTCAAATCTTCTTCCATCACCATATATTTGATCCCGTTTACCCTCTTCTACCTCCTCCTCTCACCTTTTACCCTCTGATAACCACTAAACTGCTGTCTGCGTCTATGTGTTTTTGATTGTTTGCCTTTTTTGTTTGTTGCTTTCAGTTTTATATCCCATGAGTGAAATCGTACGATTCTCAACTTTTTCGGTCTGACTTATTTCACTTAGCATGATAATCTCAAGATCCATCCACGTTGTTGCAAATGGCAGTATTCCATCTTTTCTTATGGCAGAATAGTATTCCATTGTCTATATGTATCACATCTTCTTTACCCAATCATCTAGCAAAGGACACTTTGGTTGTTTCCATGTCTTGGCCACCATGAATAATGCTGAACATAGGTGTACATATATCATTACAGAAAAAATGTTTTGAGATTTTTTTGGTAGATACCCAGGAGAGGGATCGTTGGATCATATGGTAATTCTATTCTTAATTTTTTGAGTAACCTCCACATTGCCTTCCATAGTGGCTGCACCAAACTGCATTTCCTCCAGCAGTGTATGAGGTTTCCTTTTTCTCCATAACCTCACCAACACATTATTACTCATCTTGTTGATAATAGCCATTCTAACAGGTGTAAGGTGGTATTGAACTGTGGTTTTGATTTGCATTTCCATAATTGCTAGTGAAGTTGAGCATCTTTTCATATATCTGTTGGCCATTTGTATGTCCTCTTGTGAGAAGTGTCTTGGATTGGGTTGTGTTTTTTTTGTTGTTGAGTTGTGTGAGTTCCCTATTATTTTGGATATTAGCCCTTTATCAAAGGATATGTTTGTAAATATTTTCTTCCATTCAGTTGGTTGTCTCTTTGTTTTTTTCATGGTTTCTTTTGCTGCGCAGAAGTTTTTTTTTAGTTTGATGTAGTCCCATTCGCTTATTTTTGCTTTTACTTCCCTTGCCTTTGAATTCAAATTCATAAAATCCTCTCTAAGACAAAGGTCCATAAGTTTATTACCTATGTTTTCTTCTATGCATTTCATTACTTCAGGTCTTATATATTTAGGACTTCGATCCATTCTAAGTTAATTTTAGTATATGGTGACTAATAGCAGTGTAGTTTCCTTCTTTTGCATGTGGCTTTCCAATTTCCCATCACCATTTATTGAAGAGGCTTTCTTTTCTCCATTTTATGCTTTTGGCTCCATTGTCAAAAATATTTGCTCATATATATGTAAATTTCTGGGTTCTCAATTGGTCTGGGTTCCAACTGGGTTCCATTGGTCTATGTGTCTGTTTTTCTGCCAATACTATGCTGTTTTGATTATTGTTACTTTATAGTATACATTTGAAGTCAGGGAGTGTAATATCTCTGGTTTAGCTCTTTTTTCTCAGGATTGCTTTGGCTATTCGAAGTCTTTTGTGATTCAATACAAATCTGATGATTTTTGTTGTTGTTCTATTTCTTTTAAAAATGTCATTGGAATTTTTTTTTTTTTTAATATTTTATTGGGGAAGGGGAACAGGACTTTATTGGGAAACAGTGTGTACTTCCAGGCCTTTTTTCCAAGTCAAGTTGTTGTCCTTTCAGTCTTAGTTGTGGAGGGCACAGCTCAGCTCCAGGTCCAGTTGCCATTGCTAGTTGCAGGGGGTGCAGCCCACCATCCCTTGCGGGAGTCGAACCGGCAAACTTGTGGTTGAGAGGACGCGCTCCAACCAACTGAGCCATCCGGGAGCTCAGCAGCAGCTCAGCTCAAGGTGCCATGTTCAATCTTAGTTGCAGGGGCGGAGCCCACCATCCCTTGCCGGACTTGAGTAGTTGAACTGGCAACCTTGTGGTTGAGAGCCCACTGGCCCATGTGGGAATCGAACCGGCAGCCTTTGGAATTAGGAGCATGGAGCTCCAACCGCCTGAGCCACCGAGCCGGCCCATCATTGGGATTTTGATGGGGTGAATGACTTTTAGACACTTGAGACATTTAGAAGACTTACAAATCTAGAGGAAATAAAGTTTGACTTAATAAGGAAAGAGGGCAGGGTTGACATATTCTGCCAAATGAAGGAGGAAGTGGTTACGGCATTATTTTTTGTGTGTATTAGGCCACTGTTTATGATTTTTTTTTTAATTTCAAATTATACTGTCATCTCCACCAGACAGCAATGTAGTAAAATTTAAAGGCAAAAGGAAAATATGCCAAAATGTAGTGTATTATTAATAGACATAATATATACATTTTTACAATGATCCACATTTTTTAAAAAAATGTGTAATACCCATAGCCTTCATCCTCAGCTTACATTCTTTCAACATATGTTTACTGACTATCTATTAGGTACTAGATATTACATAGCCACTGCTCTTGAGAAATAACCAGTTCAGTGCGGAGACAGACATGTAAACAACTACAATTTAATATAACATTTGCTACAACAAAGGGGCCACAAACAAAGCAATGTTGACAGAGGCATCACAGAGAAGACATCTGGGCTACATTTTGGAATAAGTAGGACCGTTTTCAGGAGGAAGTGAGAAGGGGAGGAACCAGAAACAGAATGAGTCCATATATAAATGAAACATGAAAGAGCATTATTTCTTAATAACACTAGAGCTTTGGGTACTTGAAACATAGCATGAGGAAAGAAAATGTGGGGAAAGGATGAAGAAAGCCAAATTGGGAAGGGTCTTGTACACCCTTCAGGATTTGAGGCAGGGAAGAGAAGTGATCAGAAATTTCCTTAAAAGTCTAACTCTGGAGACAGGCGACACCTATTGTCATTGTCTAGCAAGAAATGATAAGAGACTGAACTAACAGTAGCCACAGAAATAGAGAGGAGAGGACAGAGTCCAAGGATATTTAGCAGATAAAACAGAAAAGACTTACTGACCCAAATGACTGTGAGGAAAAAGGAGTCAAGGGTAACTCCCAGATTCTAACTTGGATGTATTTCTAAAGATTGAGAATACATGAGGAAAAAACTTAACAGATAAGAAAAGATAACAGCTTAGCTTTGAACATGTTCGTGTTTCATATGCTGTACCTCCTGGATAGCTAGACGGATACGTGAAGCAGTAGTATGGAAACAGGAATATGGGTTTTAGGAGAGTCCAGAGGCGAGAGGCAAAGGGTTTACATGAGTTGTTGAAGTCTCTGGAGACAGATGAAATCAAACATGGAAAGCATATTCTTATCATTATTATTGTATTATAATAAATGCTTCCTTGGCAAAGGAGCACTGATTCAAACTGATTTAAAGTTTTACTACACATCAAGTTTCCTCTGTTTCAAAACGTTTGCAAACCACTGTTCTAAAATGACCATCATAAAAGCCAATAATTATGCAATATTCTTCCATTAACAATGAACTCCACTTCTGGAAGGAGAATTAGAAACAAGCCTGCCTCCTGCCCACTCCAGCCTGGGTAGGATGCCAACAGCTGATAAACAGAACCCAAAGTTGGCAGACACTCTTTTACTGAAGTTCTAATCAAAACCCCAAAGCTATTTCTACCCCTCACTCATACTGAGCATTTTTCTCCTCTAGTCCTCACCCACAGCCCTTTTCCTCCCGTCTACTTTTGCTTGTGAATATATGTGTGTGTGTGTGTGTGTGTGTGTATATATATATATATATATGCCACAAATAGGCTATTTACTCCTCTTGGAGCAGGTGGTGTAAGGATAAAATATAGGATATTATATCAGAAATACGTAAACATGGTAATGAGAAATAATACTGCTTTCAATATCTGTGAAAAAACAGATGAAGAGTCTGAACTGGAAAGGGAGTCAGGGATTACAAAATCCAAGCAAAATGAAGGTTTCCTTTCTTATGATTATTTTGGGGCATCGAAGCCCAACTAGTTTACTTCTAAGTGTGCAAAACTCCTGGTAGGGGTGGAGAGGGAGAGTACAGGAAGACCACCAAATTAAAGCTCAAGAGCCAATGTATGAGAGGCACCTGGCCAGGCTCTAGAAAAGTCTTCAATCCCTACGCCAGAATCTGAAAAAAACAATGATACTAATGCATCCGAAATTCAAAATATTGATAGTCTACTTAGCAGCCATCTTTAATAGCAAAATACTGCACAAGATCCTGAGGGGCCAGGAAATGGAAAAGAAAAAAGGGTCTGGGTACCCCCAAAGGGTCTGGGTACGCCAGGTTGACCTGAGCTTTGCAACCTGTACTTCTGTCCTGTTAAGACTGATACATTCAGAATGGGAAAACAACGCCTGGAGAAGTTGCTCACTTCTTCTAACATACAGTTTTAAATAAAATGTTTGAATATTCTGTGAGGTCGCTCATTATCACCAAAGAAATCTCTAAAAATCAGAAACATGAGCTGCTGGTATCTGGTTAGGCCTGTCTTTCAGGGGCTGAGAAGTTCCTTTGAGGGGGCTTTCCTGACTTGCCCTAAAGGTTTTTCAGACTGCTCTATAATAAAGATGATTGAAATGTATATTGTTTCAACAGATACTTCCTTGGAAGGAAATAAACAGGGGGACAATACTTCACTCATCAGAAACAGCCAGACATACCTGTAGGGTATGCAAAGCAAGCCAAAATTCTCCTTATTTTGTGTTTTGAAAAGGAAAAATAATTTAGTGCAGATCTACTGAGAAAAGAAAAATGTGCCAGCAACACCCAAAATGATGTCATATCAGTTGCTAGCTTCAGGTCAACGACAGTGCAACAGGAAGCTTGGGACTGGAGACAAGCAGGACCCAGCCCATTGTACCCTCCCCTGGACCAATCTACAGACTTCAAATGACCTACAGAAATAACACTTTCCACTCTGGATAGTGAGATAGTAATTTGTGTTTCCAATTCTGGAATTTCAAAAGCTAAACCCAGAATATACATGGAAATACCCAATCTATAGTTCAAAGGGTGCCATAAAACATCATGTAAGCACTTTCAAAATAAAGACATTAAATTCTTAACTATTCCATTTCCATCATCGTGGACCCCAAGCCTATCAGGTTATAAAAACTGAGGTACCCCTGCTGAATAGTGAGGAGTAATCGAGGCAAGTGTAATCAACAGGACAAAGCAGAAATCTGATTACAAAACAGTGAAAAGTTGGGTTTTGTTTTTGTTTTGTTTTATGCTTACTTTTAGCCAATCCAATTCACATCTACTTCTGTGAACAAAGCTCTTGTATAAGACCGTGTGTGTGTGTGTGTGTGTGTGTGTGTGTGTGTGTGTGTGTGTGTGTGTGTGTGTGTGTGTGTGCTGGGGGCTGGGGGAGGACCATCACTATTACCACAGTCACCACAACAAAAAATACGTATTTCTGCCCCCCAAAAGGCCACAATCCTTTTTGGGAAATTTTTCTGATGTACTACTTACTGTTTCTCCTCTGTTTCATAATACTATCACCACATAATAAGCATTATTTCAATATAAGAAGAACAGGAGGTCAAGGCTATTCATGGACTTCCAAAGACAGAACGAATTTATGGCCCTGGGCAAGTGTTTTTATCTTTCCATGGGAGAAAGATATTTGTGACTACAAGAGTGAGATACTAGAAAGAATGCAGCCTCTCTAATCATTTGTAAATTCTCTGCCTGATTTGATAACAAATATCACTTTTCCTTCAGTGCCATTAGCAAAAAAAAAAAAAAAAAAAAAAAAATCACTGTGATAACAAAGGTGCCATTATTTCTGGTAGCATTTTCCTAGGTCCTGTTAATTATCACACTTGCAGTCAACTAATGCCCTGGGTTCTCACATCACTAAATAAATATTGCCTGGTGGCAAATATTAGTATCCCCAACTTTACATTCCGAAGAAGTCATGAAGCCTATCAGAAAGGTCAGATCTCAGTAAATAAGGCCAAGGGAGGGTTAGGGGAGGATTTAATACCCCTATTTCCACTATTCCCTCATTTCAACGTAAATTTTTGTCTGGCTGGCTCTCAATTGAATTTCCTACCAGATATATCAGTAGTCATTGAAATCCTATCACAGTGGGCATTATATATTTGATTAGCAGAAGGGCATAAAAACAATCCTAGAAGCAACTTCTGGATCAGGGACTCTTAACTCAAGACTTGGTAAATATAGAGGGTTCATAAACACCTTTAAATTTAGGCTTAAAAATTGTGTACATATACAATCTTCTCAGGAAAAATTCCATAGCTTTCTTAAATTTTCAAGGACTCATACTACCCTCCCCATTTTAGAATCACTGAAAACATAATGGTCATTCTCAATTCTTGCTGTGCAGCAGAATAATCTGTGGAGAACTTTTATAAAAAATATACATGCCAAGACCCCGCTTTAGACTGACTAAAATCAGTATATCAACGTATTGGTAGACAGAGACTATGCGTGTGAATTAAATAAATAAACAAACAAACAAACAAATAAAGGCTCTTGAATAATTCAAATACTTGAAATACTACGTAGCTTCAATTGATAGTCGTTTCATTTTATTTAATCACTGAACATTAAACTTAGAAGAAACCCTACATATCAATAACCAGTACATTCATTTTACAGAAAGAAGCCTGATGTGTTGAGAAACTTGCCCAGGATCATACAACTAGTTAGAAATAGAACTGCAACCAGAATGACAGTTTCAAAAAAAAGGCATGGGGGTAGGGGAATGAGAGATGGGAGATGGGAGGGAAACTATGAGCAAATGGAGTCTCTCCTGAAGGATGAAATATGGACCCCCAAATATGCTGCTTTAGCTTTTTAAAAATCACCTTCATTTTTTTGTGAGAGAAATCATAAAATGGGGTTTAGCAGTCTTCTTTCTATTATACTCAGCCTCCAACAACCAAGTCCTGAATTTCTTCTTTAACAGAGAAAGGTCACCACCTCTTGTAACTCACATGCAAACATTAACCAACATCTGCATAAACGTTATAATAACTATAACAGAAGAATCGTTACTTATAGGGATAAACCACAATGGGCATGTGATTATGACAAATACACAGTGAAGGTTACCTGACCCTTTTCTTTTATCAACTACGTGAGAAGTTACAGATTGTCAAAATTATGGCTCACCACAATTTGTTATACTTTTCTTCCTAGCTGTTTTATTTTACTTTTAATTATCAAGACCAAGAACTAGAGCATGACTGTCACCACAAAGGGATGTAAACAGCCAAAGTATCTCCTTTGCTTCTAGAAGGTATTTTCATATCCCAACCCAGGAAGGATAGGCCCTTCGACAGTAGATCAAATAACATATATTTATCCTAACAGAAGTACTTTCCAAATGCAATTCAAGTTGAAGGGAAGAAAGGGAAAGAACGAGGTGACTTTTCCTTTGTTAAATTTCACAATAAATTTACACCCAGATTCATCAAGTGCTTTTCAGTGGCTTCACAGTAGCTGAGATAATTACACTACTGCCCTCTTGATGGATGAGTCCCCATTGAGAGAAGTCAGGCCGAATCCCAAGGACAGCATTCCAGGGTGATGAAAAGAATTCTTTCAGTACACACCCACTGTGTGACTTGGTTCAGGCAGGAGCTCCACTGAAGGAGACAGAGTAGAAAGCTAAGAGGAGTAGAGTTCACTTTCTCCACAGGGACTCAGGCAGGTGAGTAAAAATTGTTGACATGCAAGTGCTTATCACACATGAAAAACTGGTCTAAAATTTTTATTTATATATATACATATATTTTTTTATTTATATATAACCTCCAGTAGGTTATAAATTCTTACGGACTAAAATCTCATCATGTTTAACCTCTCATAGAGCTTAGGACAATCCTTTAAATACAGTGGAGAATGAATAAAAAGTTCATGAATTGAAATGAAAAGGAAAGAATTGCAGAACATCAGTTCCCAAGGGCATGGACATTGCCTGCAGTTCACAGCTTCACACAATTAACACCATACTCTTGTTTTGTGATCACTCTTCTTTTCCTGTCTCTGGGGAGGCAGAGCGCCTAGTCGCTGGCATGGGCACATTACATACGTATACATACGTACACATGTACATATACATACATACACGTAAATGAACAAAGGAATGAAGGGAGAGTAAGCCATCGTTAAAGGAAACTATAACTTTTACATGTTTATCCCTTTAATTGTGTTTCCTCCTCTTAAAGCGTCAGTTCTGTGAAAACAGGAGGTTGTGTCTGCTCACTGCTCTTACCAACACCACGAGGATAATGCTAAGGAAAAGAAGAGGGAGCCGATATTTATTTATTTAATTGGTGTTATGAAATGAATGGATTAAACACTAAGTAAGAATAGAACACTCTGCCAGGTCTTGGAGATAGAAGGAATACAAGATATCATTCTATCAGGGAGAAAACAGCTCTCACTTGCATCATTGCTAAACATGGATATGATTACGGCTGAACTGAAGGCTAAAACTTTTGTGCTAGAAAAAAACGAGTTTTCATCTATGTGCTTTGAGCACTTTATAAATACGCGATCACATGTATTTTGCAATGAATGCAGATGCCAGTGCCTTAAGCAGTACCTTCTTTAGTCCCAGGCAAGAGGGCATGCTGTGGCATGCGCAGGAGTCCACAACCAAAGGAACATGCCACCAGGAGCCTAAAATCCCCTCCTGGATCACGTCCTAGGTCCTGAGACCCTGAAGGGCCCTGTTCAAACAGTCCACACTAACTTACAAGGCCTGCGCAGACTTTTCCCAGATATTCTCACAGGTGTGGCTCAGTCTTCCACATGTAACCCCATCAAGCATGGACACGTGCACTCAGATGTCTGCAGACATGTTCGCTAGGCCCACGCTTCTGCGCATGCTGTCTGGTCAGGCGTGGAACTCTGAAGAACTGGAAACTCAAAACTCAAACCTAGCCTTTCAAGGTTGTTATGAAAGTATATTTCTCAGATTAGAAGAATTTCTGAACACATTTTGACAGGTGGCTTTTTTTTCCCAGCTTGATTTATAACTGTTAAATATTTAGATATATAGTATGTAGACCTGCATTCGCAGTCTAGCCCTGAGCATCACAATGAATGAAGGGCAGGGAGGGGAAACTGAGGCTCAATACTGTTAACCAACTTGCCAAAGGGCATAAGCCCAAGAACTGGAAAAGCCAGAACTCAAATCCAGTTCTTCACAATCTCAGTGTCAGTTCCCAGAGCAAACCCCCTCCCCCAACTCTACTTCATCAAAGCACGTTTGTGTGTGCTCTCTCATGCCATGATTCCAGTAACCCTAGAGGCTCTGGAGAAGAGAGGCCACAGATCCAAGCACACGCAGCCCATCCTCTCTCCTAACATCCTGGGCTTTTCCCTCAATACCACAGGAACCAAATGCAGGCAATTTGAAGTCCAAACGGTCGCTCCACATGTGCAGGCATGTAGCTCCCTGTAGCGTAGAGAGAATCTATGCTAGAGGTAAGCAAGCGGTGACACATGCCTCAGGAACCTCACAAGATGCAGCCTGAGGCTTCTCAATGCACATCTTTTACAACTCTAAACCCAGAAATGCATTAGTGTTCTTGCAAAACAGGCTGTGCAGCCGTTTACAAAGCCTACATATAATACCTCCCTAAGACTTGTGCTTACAGAGATCCTTTCATCCAAGAAATTCAAAGCACTTTACAAGCTCAGAGTCATTCATCCAAACACTCCAGGGGGGTATGCAGGTGGCCCCAGTTATATTCACTGAGGAAGAAACTGAGGCACGCTGACAGCCTAGGTACACTTCTTTAAAACCATCTTTACTTTTTCTTAAATGAATGGCCTTAAATATCCACAAAAACATGCTACCAATATGGGGAGGGGGACTTTTTTGCAGGATTTTTATAGAAATTAAATTTAATGTAATGAAATTAAATACTATGTCACAGAAAACTTTGCCTTGCTGTGTAGTTCTTTCAACCACAAGGACCTTGAAAAATTTATGTTCAGTCCACTGCAAAAAGATTATTATTAAATTTGAGATACTACTGCCTTTGAAAATACAAATTCCATAATCACAAATTTTAAGACAGAAATTTCAAATTTTTTCCCTAAATAGAATCAGACTTTTACACCTTTGGCCAAAAAGCATTTAGCAAAGGTAATTAGCATATCCTCTCTAGTCTAGATGCTATTGATTTCAAGCCAAGGAGATTAGCTTCTTTTGCTTAATAGTGGGAGGTATATGGCCCCAGGGAAGTATGTCTGAGAGTAGTGGAGGAAGAGTCCTTTCCTACATAAGGAAGATTAAAACATAAATCAGGAAGAATAAAACTATAATCAAACCAAAAAGTCTGTGTTGAAAAGATATCTTCTGAAAGTTACATTCAGAACAAAAGCCAACACTTGGTGAGTGCTTAATGTATGCTAACCCCTGTTCTTAGTGCTTACAAGTAACCCATTTTATAGATGAGGAAACTGAGGCTCAGAAAAGTTAGTAGATACATACAGTGGAGTTAGAAAAAATTGTCATTCATTCATTCAATAAGCTAAACTACATAGAATCTGAAATATGAATATTTATATAAATTCCTTCTAGGGAATGCACCATCCAATGGTGGAATGCACAAGAAGGCACAGGAGCAACGCAATAGAAGCTGACTGGCAGCTGGGTAAATAAATAAAGACTGCAGAGAGGATGTCCATTTCAAGAGGCAGATGAAAGAAGAAAGGAATTTTAGACTGATGGGAATGGCTTGTGCAAAGGTTCCAAGACATAAGAGAACCTAATCTGAGTCACGTAGGTTGTCTGACATGGCCAGAGAGAATGAGGATTCATGATGAGAGCTAGGAAGAGGACATCCTGGGCTTGACAGGCATAGACAGACAAAAATTGACTATGAAAAGTTAATCACTTTTACAATTGTGTATATCTTATGTCCTCCATTAAGGAATGTCTCCTTTTGGGGAAAAAAAATCTCCCCTGGATTCTGGCAGAGTAGTTTGTGCCTGATATTGTTGAATCTAAAGGACTGATTGCTATTATTTCTTCATCACAATCATCAGAGCTAGCACATAGATAATGGCTGACAGGGACCACTGTTAGAATTTTGCTTATGTTAACTTACTTAAGCCTTAAACAAACCCAGTAAGGTAAATTCTATTACCATTACCACTTCCCAGAGAGAACTGAGGCACAGTAGGTAATGAGCTCAGAACAAACGCCTGCTACATGCAGCTTTATGGAATTCATGCTCCAAAGCACACCCCAAACTGAAGTACTGATTCACTAGTAGGGATTCCCTTCTCTCTAGTTACCAATACTCTTCCCTTCTACCCATGCATCCTCACCGCCATGAGCAAATGGCACGGACTCCTTCAGGAGATGAATGACTGATAAGTTCACGAACACTACCTTCTCTACCATCACATAGTATGTGCCAATTTCCTCCTCTCCTGCTTGGTCCCGTCCAGTGATATCTGCCAATGAGCAGCGAAGTCACAGGTGCTAATGCCCAAGGTACTAATTTAGCTGCTGAGACCCCAACGATGTCACTTCCCACAGTTGCCCAAACCACTTACTGCTGTTGCTGCCAACCCCGTTCCCAACAGAGCTACTGGTATCATTTCACATACTGAATGTGGCACACAGATTTTGGTGAATCAGTTCTCCTGATTCACCGGCTTTTAACACAGTCAAAACTCCTGAGGTTCCCAACATGATTCCCAAAGGAGTTCAATGGGGTAATCCAAGTGAATGTCAGCGTGCTCTCTCCTGCGAATCCTCCCCTCTATTAACACATTTTGAAGTGTGTTTTACACAAACACTTCTCCATTCAGTTGCAAGCTCATTTGGACTAGCACAGGAGGTACATAAATTTGTATAACTCAGCTTATAGACAGTAGGCACTCAACTCGTTGAACGAATGAGTGAGTATTAATTCTACAACTCCACCATAAGCTCTTTAAGAGTGTACATGTCTCTCTTCTCTATTCACTTCTATTTCTTATTTCCTTGTCTGTAAAATAAGTTAATAATAGCAAAAACTCCAAAGGGTTGCTATGAAGATGTGTAAAGCATTTGGCACACAATAAGCACTTCACCATTAGTAATCATGAATATTATTGTCAGATATATGTGTATAGTTAACACAGACTAATTCTTTTGATTGTATGAAGCACCAGCAGTGGCTGCTTGTCCTTTGGCTTTCTCTTATGTAATTCAACTAAGTGTTCCCAAAGAACAAGGTCTTTCCCAGAGGTTCCTCAAATAATGGTGAAAAGTGACTCCAGGAAACCAGAACACCAGGCCTCCAGACTTGCCCAAACAAGTGTGAATTTAAGTGTATAAGTGAGCACAGATAAGGCCAGAGCCATAATACCGATTACAATTAAAAGTCATGTTTTCCACATGAATTTAAAACTATCCACTGAAAAAGAAAAGATACATGCATGCCCATGGATGGGCTCTGCGTCTGTCTGAATGATTATACAAAGTATACAAGTGACCAAAGAGCCACTCCTGATAAATGACTGAAAAGGAATCATGGCAATATGTCTTGCATTTTAGTTGACACACCGACACAAACCCAACTAATATCAGACTGTGTGACCTCACCCTGGGATGAGAGCCAGAGGTTTCACTAGAGATCTTTGCAGTTAACAGATCTGGACAGTGTTTCAGTTGCTTTTTCTTTTAACAAAACAAAAGGTAACAGGGACGAATGGAAGCGAGAAGGTAGAAGCAGAAATTATCCAGACATCATTACACTGAGTTACCTGATTAGGAATCAATAGTAATTGTCCTATGGTTTCAACAAAAGACAAACTACTATTAAAAAATATCTGAGCTGAGCTTCACAGTGCTTTTAATCTCTTCCTTGTCTCTTATATCAGAGAAATATTCACACTGCCTGACCAAAGGGTACTGCTTTAACACAACCTCAAACAAACCCTGTTTCTATCTTTATACCCTTTTTCTTTCACTCCCTAGTCAGTCCAATTCAATCCATTAACCACAACAGAACCTCTCTTTGCCCCTGAGTATGCTTTAGTGGAAAAGTCAAAATTGCACTGATTTTAGGTACTGTGCTGACACTTGCTGGCTAAGGATCTTGGGCAAATTTCTTCACCTCTCTGGACCTCAGTTTCTGCATCTATAAAATGACTGATCTCTCCAGCCCCATCATCACAGAAACTCCCACACAGTCATTAGCTCACAGGTTTTCAAGTGTGCAGAGAAACAACGAATTATGGGAAGCCTGACTCCACTCTTACCACATGGGTGAAAGAACTCTGTGGAAAAAATTCAAGACAAGCTAATATGGGGGCGGGGGGAAACACTTCATTTTATCCCCCAAGTGGAACTGAAAAGGGTGAATGCTTACAAATACAAGAGAAAATCTGGCTAGGAGCTCAGGAGTGTGCAGTACACCTGAAACTTCCCTCTCTACCACTGCAGGGTATTTTTGCATCTGGTATATTTGAGAAAGGAGAATTAGTCCCACGGGGTGCTTTTAAGGTCTATGACCATATATTTGGTGGTAGGAAGCAAAGGCAATCAGTAAATAATATTCCAATTTAATTCAACATCTTTCTACTGGTTCTCTTTAGGAAAGATCAAGCTGATACCAGAACATTCCACTCTGCTCTCTTCTACTCATTCAGTGAACATCCCATGTGTCAATACACAAATTTGGAAGTTCAGAACAGCGGAGGCCATAATTATGACCGCATAGCATTGAATAATTTAATCAGTTAATGTTTCAGGATCTACCCAAACAATGACAGCTCACAATCAATGGAAGAAGTTACTTTGTAAATTGGATTTTTTTTTCCCCCTTGAATCTGAGATGTAGAAGACTGCACTGCTTGACGTCCCTGGAAAATCTCCAGATTTGCACTTCAGTTTCAACTTTGTGGATTGAGCGTGGTTTCTTAAAGACAATAGTCAATGGTGTTGCAACTGGCTATGAAATCTGCTTTTAAGAACAGTTAGATATTCTTTGCAAAGAGCTTCTGTAATTTCCATCATGTTATTTTTATTTCGGTTTTCCCTCTTTCTTCTCCATTTTAAACCCCCTCTCTCAGTGGCGCCTAATTGCTCAGGTAATATACATACAAATGCTTCCACAGACAGATGGGTAAGTACCATCTCATGGTGCCCATGCTTCTTAGTGAAAAAAATACCCAAAACAAAATGCAGTAATTCCATCCTCTCAAGTGCTATAATAATCGCTGCAGGGGGTAGTTCTGCAACTAAAACTGCAGCACAATGGATGTATAAAATTAAGGCTACCAATAATGCTTTACAATACAATGAAGTAAGTACATATTCTAATATTCCCATGTCTAATACACACATTCCGTAAAACCAGAAAAATTACTTTAAAACCCATAGCAAAATAAAACTTGTTAAACCATTTCTGCAAAGTCAATGCTTCATTCTCATTTATTTTTTCCAACATATGATTTTCATGAAACTAAATAATATACTCCAGAAATGCGAACCTCCAAATAGACAGAAGATTTTCTTACACTGTAGGTCTTGCCAGCTTTGTAGGTTAGTCTCTTACAGGTACAGCATACCTAAAAGTTTATTAATGCCTAATATTTAAGAAATCTTGACTAAACTGTCCATCACAATTGGATAGCTCTCATTTAATTCTAATACATTATCCCCATTTTATAGCTGAGACAATGAAAGGTGAGAGAGGCTGAATAATTTCCTTACTGTCACATTGCTATTAAGTGATAGAACCAGAATTTGAACCTGAGAACTCTGACTCCAGAGCCCAAACAATTAGCTAGTACACAATCACCCTGGTAGTAGCACTGAATTCCTTAATGTAAAGGGGGGAAACACAACTCACATATTATTTCTCCTAGAAAAATTCTTAGTATAAGGCCAGGTTAACATGGATTCAATCCAGAGAGATTTAGATACAGATAGGCCTAGAGGAGCAGAACTAGTAGATTACTTTGTCTTTGAGACATTCTCCCTGCACAAAGTCCAGAAATAGGGTGATGGCGAGGACCCCTCTGAATTACAGGGGTCGGTGTGAGACTATGGCTATCTACCCACTCATCCACCTGCTTTGAGTTATCTGGAAATACTGTGCCTCCTGAACTATACACATACCAAGAAATGTCAAGGCCATCAATATTTACATCACATGAACCTCAAGGTCAGTTCAAAAGGGTACCAGTTATTTATGGGAATGTTTCAGTCACCTAGGGCAGATGGGAGAAAAGGAAGAGATTGGAACTGTTCCCATTTTTTTTTTTTTTAAGCGATCTCTAATATAAGAATTCTACTGCCAACTGCTAAGACATTCCAAAGTGAAAGGTAAAATTAATACTTTTGAAATCAAAATAACACTGTGATATTCACTTTTCATAAACTTAATGTCACCAACAAAAGTCAAAAGATCCTATCGCATTAAATACAGCCCAAAATCTCTGAACAATAAGCAATTCCAAAGTGATGATACATCTTAATTTTAGAATGATTTTTGTTCTAAATGCTGTATTTAGCATTTTTAAAAGACATGAAAATAAAGCACAATTCTGTATCTCAACCTACTGCAGATGAAACAAACCATTTGAATATTACCTAATGTCCCCCAGTTCAACTCCTCTTATAATTTGCTCGCAATATTTTTTAAAAATCCTTAATAAAGTCCTCTTCACAGCCAGTTAAATCCTTTTGCCCTAAACACACACACACACACAAAGTTGGGGGGAAAACTTTATCCACACAACCCCCATTTCATCATCTCAAAACTGGAATGAAGTACATATAAATGGAAATGAAAGATTCTAAGAAACAGACCAGTTTTTAGTAAGCTCCAAAAAAAAACACATTGCTGAATTTGTCATTACACTCCTCACACTTGATAATACGTTGACCTTATAAATAGAACCTGAGTTCTATAATTAGGCCACTAAGTTTCTTTGATGTCCCAACAATGTAAGAATGTCAAGAAACAAAAAGCATGGAGAAAAGATATATAACATTTAACAGAGTTCCTACATGATTTAACCAATATTGACACACTAACCTTTTTTATGGAAATCTTGAAAAAGTAAAACGAAAAATCTGAAGACTCTGCTGCTTGCAAAGAAGTGTGTCCAGAGGACCAAAGTTGTATTCGCTCTCTTGAAATCTGAGTTTTATCTTCCTGTTTTGACTAGAGGTCTCTTGATGAAGGGCCTGTGGTGTTATAAATTATCCCATTACTCACTCTCTTCGGCTATCCCCGCTGGAACAGGAAGGAAGTAAATCCTGGAGTCCTGCACTTACATCCCTTAATCATACACACACATGCCCCCCAAAGCAGTAAATCACCGTCTCTCACTGTGTCACCATGATTCACACCTGAAACAGAGCAGAGAAGACAGGTACTCAGAAATGCCATTCCCAAAGTAAGGTATCTTAATACATTAAAAATAATAATATGTAGGCAAGCCAGTGTTGTTCCTTCTCAAATAGACATCACACCAGCAACTTTATCATTCTAATTAAGACTCATCAGCCATGTTAACGGCAAATTATACACACAGCAAAGCTTTCTGAACAGAACATTTCAGGACTCAGTACCCTTCCCAAGCTGTATTAAAATCAAATATCTAGATCATGTTAACCTACTTGGGCATGACTTTAATTAGTGGAATTGTCCCTATTGTTAGGCTGACTTTCTTCTCATCAACTCCGCAGGGCAGAAACATGACCAGTCATATGGTTTAAGATGCTACTTAATTATATGGAAGATCTCATTTAACTTTACATAGAAGTGGTTAAGAATCAAAATGTACTGTTAATCCTAGAGAAAACTATTTGAGGCTACCCCGTTTTCAAAGATTATATGCCCATTCAGTTACTACATCTTGAACAGAAAGAGGAAAAGAGGCTTTTCAATAGTTCAAAGAGCCTTCTTTTATTTTTATTACAAAAAAAAATGCAAATTGTTATCAGGTTTACGTGAATTGTATAAGTCTGGGTGGAATTTCCTACTCAATATACAACTTCCATTTGCTTCCATTGCTTCCATTTATTTGTCTTGTCTGGGAGAGGCAGTAACAGCAGTGTGTGCTCGACACTTTTAAGCACATTAAAATCTCTCTAGCTGGAGAGATAAGTACCACGCCTCCCTCTTGCCAAGCAAAAACCAACAGCCAAGGGAACAAGGCCGAATGACAGAAAATGCCTCCTGCAGATTTTACTAAACTTTTTTGTTGAGTTTGCACCATTATTATCAGTTGCCCTTCACAACTGCCAGCGTTTCATCAAATTTGTTATCAGCTCAATATCAGTCTGATAACAGTACAATGGTCTCCCAGCTCCCAGATTTGAAATTGATGAGTGGATGCTAATGAGTGCTCTGTCTGCAAGATTTACTTTTTATATTTTACTCTCTGACTTTAAGTTTATTTCATTCAAAAATGTAGAACTAACGTTCACATTGGGCAAAGAAATGCATTATGACCTCTTTCAAGAGAACCAGACCAAGCTGATAGACTGTTGGCTTTAACTACTTCTCAGCAAAATGGCCGCCTTAAAGATTAGGCTCTGAAATGACTAAGAATAGAAATTCTTAGAACAAAATATGACATATTTTGGACAGTGGTGAATATATATGTCAGATAAGAGCATTTTAACAATAAAAACCACTCTGTACATTTAAATAAGAGTAACATAATTAAAAATAGATTCTTTTTAGAAGAATGAACTCAATGCTACCACACTTTTAAAGTTGTTTTATTTTTTATTGATTTTAAAGGGCTTTCTAATAAGATTATATGCACAACATTGTAGGACCAAAAATTCTTTGTATATAAATGAATTGCGGTCTGCTCAACTTTCAAAGGATTCTCTTATCCAGACTCCATTGAAATTATATTAAAACAAAAGTATCTCATTTGACTTTTTGGTTGTGCTTTGGAAAAACAAAAATAAAATGCCTTAGCCTGAATCTATATGCATATAAAACTACACTTTCCTCAATAAGCCTATGTGAACTAATATCTGGCACTCATATTAAAGTACACAGATATAATATGTTACTAAACAAAAGTAATACATCTTGATGAACATTCCAGAACAAAACATGAGTTCCTGGTATTACTTTAACCTTACTAGTGCTATGAATTACTTTTTGAATGACAGGGTTTTGTTTTTGTTCTAATCACACTTGTGTTATGTTTTACCTCCAGCTTTAAAACTGTGCAAATGGAAAAAAACACAAAAAAAACACATTTAGTAAACATTCCCCTATCATTAGATTTAGGAGAACGCTATTTCTAGACCTAAAGAACAATGCAATATAAACCACAGATGTTGGTGCCTGTCAGCTATGAAATGTCCAAAGATTAACCCAGAGCAAACTACCCCTGCACTGCATTCCAGGGTCACTTAAACACGAATGTAAGGAAGATGCCTTTTGGCTAAAAATGTAGATGTCAGGCAGCTGCAAGTCTGACTTTAAAAATGATCTTTAGAAAATCTCATGGGCTTATGCTATCCTAAAATGGCAAATACTTTTTTTTTTTTTAATGTAATACCAGTAAACCACATTCAAGGTCAGAAAAAGTCTACTTGGCCACCTGAATAAATCTGCCATATTTGGTATCCAAAATTAAAAGGCAGAGATTTAAAAGTAGTAGTTAAATGCTAGATTTCAATATGAAAACTTAAAATTGGGGCAGGGCATAAGCCAAAATAAGGACAACTCATTTAATGGCATTTAGTCAGCTCACTTGTTAAATATACACTGATTCATACACACAGTCCAAAATAGTACTGAAGTTAACCAAAAATGGCTAATGTCATAATCAGACACATATTGAGCTATGATGTATGTTTAAAACAATCACAAAATTGCTAGGCCTGCCTCAAGTAGGCTGAGAGATAACTGAATATTGTTACAATAGTAAAATATACGAACAGACATGTATAGCGAGGAGTGCACTCAGCAAAACATCACTAAATTATATCCTTAAATCTGTCTTGCTTTTAAAATGCAGCCCCATCGGACACATTCATCTACCACACAGAACACAACCAGAAAAGAGTTCAGAGTCCGCAACCAAAATGACAGCCCAGGAGTCTGTGGGTTTTATAAGTGGTGGTTTGAGATTTAGGTTTGTTTCTCTATATAAATAAAATATCCATGGAAATGTTCTCCTGACACTATGGAATCAAAGAAAGGAAAATTCAGAGACCAAGCGGTTTACCAATTTTTTTTTTAATCAAAAACAATCATAGGACCAATTAGATCAGAAGTCCTTTCTACCTGCCACTTGATTATTTGTAGCAAGATATAAAGCTGTATTTTTTCTGTTCTTTTTCTTTTTTCTGTGTTGCGTTTTTTTTTTCTTTAAATTATGGTACTACTGGTTTGTAACATGTAAGTTTTAAGCGTACAACATTATACTTCAACATGTACACACTACAGCGTTCTTACCACCAAAGATCTAGTTCCCGTCTGTCACCATACATTTAGCTCCATTTACCCATTTTACACACCCCTACTCTCTTTCCCTCCAGTAACCACCAAGCTGTTGTTTGTTCATTTGTTTTTGTTTTTTTAATATATATGAGTGAAATCATACAGCATTTCTCTTTCTCCATCTAACTAATTTAGTGTAATACCCTCAAGGTCCAATCATGTTGTTGCAAATGGCAAGATTTCATTTTTTTCATGGCTGAGTAATATTCGTGTGTGTATGTATGTGTACACATCCCACATCTTCTTTATCCATTCATCCCTAAATGGACATTTAGGTTGTTTCCATATCTTGGCTATTGTAAACAATGCTTAAAGCTGCTTTTATTGATTTACCAGGAGATATTTCCTATATCAAGTTCAGCATTGAATAATGAGCCATAGACATTCAAATTCAGTTACACAGGTAACAACCTTCCAAAGCATAAAACCATCTTTCTAACACCAACATTTTAAAGGGGAAGTTTGGGAGAGAGGGATTAGAGAAAAACTACAGACACAAAAGTGAATTGCTGTTATGGAGGAGCAGAGGAGGGACTGAGTTTTTTCCATTACCCTAAGGGTATTGCTTTCAATTAAGGTTCAATTAAGCTCAGACAGCAAACCATGTACAAGTGTAAGAGTTTTGTATTCCAGTTACCAATATAAAGAAGTTACTAGCTTAAGGGACCTTCTGAAAATTTCCGTGGTTTATTGATGAGTACTTTGTACCAATGTCCCCTCTACAAAAAAAAAATGTCAAGCCCACCACTGATGTTGTGAATGACTTGAGAATTATACAGGAAAGCATAAAATGTCTCTATATCTTTGTCTGGTTGGTAACAAGAAGCTCTTAGAGCTAAAAAGTTCAAAGAGGAAACTTGTTATCCCAGAGCCCTAAATCTATAAATCTTAAGAGCTGACGTTTCCCAACCTGGGGAAACAACAGATTAGAGGATCAGGAGGGGCATTTCTATTCTTAAGGATCTAACCGGCAGCTGCTGTCCTCATTTGGAATATTTGTCTCATGAAAACTTGTTTATGCATTTGGTGTATTCATATAATTTGCCAGTTTGCTAGGCCTGACACCAGTAAAACGGCTGAACATTTGCTGTTGTCCATTTGGCGACTCACACAAACTCCAGGCCTAAATGCCACATGAAAAAGGATCTGACCGACTGGGAGGAGATATAAAGTACGTGATGAAGACAACAAACTAACTCTTGTCTTGAGTTTTCTCTGGAAAAAGTCAAAAATGAAATATCATTCTCTAATAACTCTAATGACCCTTTTATTTATCCTTTTTTCTTACAAAATCTAGATTTATTCCTAGAGGTTTCAATAAATGATCACAAACGTTACTCAAAAATCAGGCACTTCAGGTAAAATAGTTTTGGGTATTTAGATCCAAATGAATGCCAGCTAAATAAACAATTAACCTGAAAACACAAACACATGACCAATCTCATTCATCCTGACCAGACCGAGGGCCAAGCCTTTCTTGCAAGTGAGAAGCAGAGCTTCAGGGGGAATTTTCTTTTTCCCTTTTTTTGTTTTCACCTTCTCTCAACCCCAAGAGATGGCAACAAATCATACATATATCAATTCATGAAAAAGACCTTTAGAATAAGACCAATGTTGGATTTTTCCAGCTCTAATATTTAATGAAACTTCTAAGGTAGAATAACAGAAACTCTGCATTTTTAGAAACATTCTTACTACACCATATTTATTTAAATATGGCCAGAGCCACACATTTGGCTAAGAATATACCTACATGATTTCAAAAGGCCCTTAGACTCCAAAAGAATCTCTTCCGAGGCTTCTTGTCAGCATACCCAAATCCCCACCAGTGCTTAGTGTCTTAGGTATCAAATCCCCTAGATAAAACACCTAGCTATTGACTCCCTAGCATAAATTTTCTTAATATCGGGACCTAGTCACCTAGACCAGAAGAACATCATCACTTCAACAGGTAAACCACAATAGGAGTGGGGAGTGGAGGAAAAGTCTTATTTAAGGAGAAAAGTTTACAGCTTAGTATGAATTGGGCCCCCACAGGCACTAGAAGGATGGAGGAAATAGAGTAAGTCCAGGGAAAGCCTACCAGAACAAACAGAATTTTAGTCCATGCTGAAGTGAAAAATGTTGAGACTTGGCTTCCTATAGCAGATGGTATCTGAAGACTTATTGAGTCAGGTAAAACCATATTCGCTGGAGGAGGAGAGAGCAAAGTCTTGCTTCCTTGTCTTGCTTGGAATTCTGCCCTTCTCTCTCCCCATGCCCTGGGTACCTGCCAGCCCTTTCACTGTAACCACTGATACCTCCTTCTTACTACTTGCTCTGTTTTCTCACTGTATTTTCTCCCATTCTTTCATAAAATTCCAAAACTTAGAATTAAAATCCTCTACCTAAGTAAAGGAAGGCACAGTCCTTTTCAAAACTCCATCCACCAAAAATGTTTACATTGAGGGAAAGTGTTCCTCTTTACTCAGAAAGCATGGAGACATTCGAGCTAGGAAAGAAATCCTGGTCTATCGATTCTGTGTCTACGCTTTATCCCCCAGGAACAGTTGTTTCTCACAGTTATTATTCTGAAAAAGTCACTTCTATTTAGCTTGCAGATCAACATTTCAAAGCCTACAAAACATTAAACTACTCGCTTTTTGAGGGAAATGACATCCAATCAGAACTGGAAGATTAGGCCAAGCACAAATTCACCCAGAGCCGGTCCAGATCCTATGACATGTCCAAATAACATTTAACCTTTTCATATTAAAATTACAAAAGCCTGCACAAAGGATCAGTAGATTCCTGCCTGATTTCAAATGAGAAACCTGTGTGCTGAACTTTATGCATCTGTGTTCAGTGGTAAATAAAGCACGCTCCCCTAAGAGAAGTCCCCAGGTCTCCCACGAAGCAATTTCCCTTCAGCACAAAGAGCCCCAGTTTCCTCAGAAAATGTGACAAAGTCTCTGATATGGCTGAGCTCTAGTTAGGTTGGAGCAAAACTGCCCAACATCCTTTATATAACTGAGCAGACTGTCACTTCTTTACGCACCTAATGCTACATCTAAAGGAAGCGGGAACCGAGTGAAATAAAAGTTCAAAGGAGCTGGGATGTGGAATAGGTCAGAAGACAACCCGGACAGATGATCTGCAGGTGTGGTAGGAGACCCTCAGGAACTAAGGTGGAAACAGGAGAGCATGGCTGTGTTCTCAAATTTAAATGGGGAAGGGAGGTGGGAAGATAGCAGGGAATAAAGCTAGCATCTAGTTAGGGGATAAAACATGCATTATGGCCATTAAATTGGTTGATTTTTAATTTTTTTCCTACTTTTGGGGTACAAAATGACAGTCCCAATCTACTTTCTTCAGAGCCCTGCATTAGCTTTTGCAACATCAAGTCACTTAAGAGACATCTAACGTAACTTGTTCCTAAAACTTTGACAAAGTCAAAGAGTAAATTTTGAAATGACCACAGTCTCTGGGATTACTATATTGCCTGGTAAGATGAACTATGTTCAGCTCTGAAGCACGTCCTGGGACATCAACTCTTGCTAATATGGTTCTACCTTTGATCAGGTAAAGAACTCCCTTCTCTAGAGATTGTCAGGATATACATACCGTGTTTCCCTGAAAATAAGACCTAGCCAGACCATCAGCTCTAATGCGTCTTTTGGAGCAAAAATTTATATAAGACCTGGTCTTATTTTACTATAAGACTGGATATAATATAACATAATACAATATAATACACAATACATATAACACTGAGTACAATATAATAGTGGGTGTAATGTAATATAATATAATATAATAATAAATATAATATAATATAATATAATATAATATAATATAATATAATATAATATAATATAATATAATATAATAAATATTATAATATAACATAACATAATATAATATAATACTGGGTCTTATTTTCAGGGAAACACAGTAGTTTCTTCCCATACAGGTTTAAAACAGCCACATTTTTAAAAGTTCAGTAAAGACAACCACAAGACACAGCATCAATTTTTGCTTTTCTTTTGTCATTACTTAGGTGGGAAAGGAATAAGACCAACAGCACCGAAGCTGGAGACCACCAGGAAGTGACTAGGCACAATGATGGTTGCGCTCTCCATCCCCAGCCGGTAAAGAAACACAAGCTTTGCACATAATTTGCAGCAGGAATTTTGTAATGTCCTCTTCATCCATCGCGGAGTTTCACCTATCTATAGGGTAATTTATTTTCATTGTTCTTCATAACACACAAAAAAAATAAATTGTAAAGAACAATGTTTTGACAGCCCAACATGATAGGAGACACACTTTAGGATCTCTAGCAACTAAAATTTAAAAAAGGAATTGAAGATGTGACCTTCCCTTCTCTACTGGAAAATAATACAACAAGCACAGCACTCGGGAATTGGACTTCATAAATTCTAAAGGAAAAATGTCTTTCCATCTTTGCGCTCTGCTTCCTTCCATCAGTGGTCTTCTGAATCTCTCATGACATGATCTGAATCTCCCCTGCATGACCCATTCTTGCACCTGGCCTTGGACTGGCCATGACTCACACACACAGAACCAAAAAGTGAACATCACTTATTTTTAAAAAAATAGGTATCTGCACACCCATGTTCACAGCAGCATTATTCAATAGCCAAAAGATGAAAGCAACATGAATATCCATCAACAGATGAATTAATAAAATCTGATATATCCATGCAATGGAATATTACTCAGCCCTCAAAAGGATTTTGAAATAAGTCAGTCACAGAAAGACAAATACTGTATGATTCCACTCATGAGGTATCTGGAAGTCAAACTCTTACAAACAGAAAGTAGAATGGTGGTTGACAGAAGCTGGGGGAAGGAGAAAAAAGGGAGTTATTATTTAATGGGTACAGAGTTTCAGTTTTGCAAGATGGAAAAAGCTATAGAGCTTTGTTGCACAATAATGTGAATATACTTAACACTACTGAACTGTACACTTAGAAGTAATGAAAATGGTAAATTTTATGTTTGCAGCACAGCTAAATATACAGAGCAAGAAATACAGTATATAGTCCATAATCTGGAAGTAACTGATCTGTCTTCTAAATTACCACTGCATTTTCACTGTATCTCTCTTAAGATACCAACCTAATAGGAATCTACTTACTACAACTGTGTTAATCCATTTGATTCTCTGAAGTCGTAACTACCAGTACCAGCCCTTGTTTTATAGACAAAGAAATGGAGGCCCAGAGACATTAAATAACTTGTCCAAAATCACAATTACAAATTGATGGTACTGATGGTGTCTGATTCTTACATTACCTCCTTTATTTCTCACACACACATCCCTTCTCTTTCAAAAGAATCTTCTCAAAAGAAGCCACCTCTACTTCCCTCATCCACCCTCTGCAAACAGGCTACCCCACACCACTCCACTCAACGTCTTTCCCAAAAATTGCCAATTACCTCCACATCACTGCTAACTCAGTTTTGTGACCTTATCTTACTTGGATTCTCAGTGGCAACTGATATGCCTGACCCACCCTCTCCTGCTGGAAATTACTCTTCCCTCAGTTTTCTAGACACCATTTTCTCTTGGTAATCCTCCTACTTATCTGACTACGCCTTCCTTATCATATTCTTTAAGAAATAGACTTTCTTCCCCTAGTTCCCACCGAAACAATGGTTAATGGATGACTAAATGAGTAGTTAAGTAAGATTTACCTTAAACTAATTTAACACATGGACAGGGTTCTCTTTGGAGGCCTGTAATAGGTTCTAGAGCCTTCCGGATGTCGGTCCACTAGAGTTGTCACTTGAAGGCAAGGATTCTATTTTGTTTATCTTACACCTCTCGATGCCTAGCACAATATTTGGCATAGAATAAACATTAAAGACTTGTTCACTGTAATCTACATATAATGAAATCCTCACATTCAAAACTACTTTCCCTAGTATACCTGCCAGTTTTTAATTGACAAAAGTTCCCAAACTATTCAACCGTCCCCTTCATTCCAAGGCCAGTTAAGGGTCCAACATGGGCTCCGGACAATATCTAAAGCAGTAGAAAAATGTCTCCATTGTCCTTACTGTGCAGTTCTCAGATCCCTGGTATGTCTCACGGTCTCAGAGCACCCCCAGCTATTTTGTAGGAATTCCCACAGGGTGCTGCTGGTCCCCAACTGTTGTGTTTCAACGGTTATTTCTTTCTTCAATGGGTCTCACCCCAACATAAAAGCATTACATGAGATTGCAACATTCAATTTTCCTGCATTTTCTAATTCAATTCATTAAGTTAAATACTTGAAACCCTAGTAAGAGAAAATTAGAGGAAGCTCAAAAGGTGTGTGCATGTTCAAATCAGCTAAATTTCGGTGAAGAGTAAATTAGGTTAGCAATAGATAAAATTTGCCATAATATCCCACTGACAAAAAACTCACACAGTGAAACACTTTGTTCTTTGTTACCTTCCCTAAAGTCTTTGCTTCACCCACTGGCCTCTGTATGTGTTTTCCATTTCATCCTTTTTTGAATGGTACTTTCTGAACTCTACTTCTGATCTCTGACCTCACAGATGTTCTCCTATTAGTTCTACGCTCAGCATCATGGGATGTTAATAGGCTTTTATGATTTACTCTACAAAAATCAATGGTGTAGATGCCATCCAGTAAATAAGCTACTTTGGTGGGTATGACTATCCACACACAGCATTAGGTACCATTTGAAAAGTGATTGCCTCAAGGCACAAAAATCTCTCTCAGGGAATTCAGAGCTTTCTTAAACTGAATTTTTGTTTGCTTGTGTTAGATATTGAGTCTAACTTCTTAATTCATTCCATAGATCCAAAAAACAGAGTGAGGTAACATCATTAACAGCCTACAAAAATGGACATCATCCAAAATATGGCAAAATATTGATAAAAACTCAATAGAGAATGATGATCGCTGAGTTCTGAATTTGGGGAGGCAGATGGCTAGTACAGAGAGGAATTAATTCCTTTTTTAAAGTCTGGAAAAAAAATAAAACCCTGCATATAACCATAACCAACTGATGGATTAAAATGAGGCATTCAAAATGAAAATGGTAGAATTCAAATATCAATGTTTGATAAAAATTATTTTTCAACAAATGAACGGTCATTCTTTGATCACAGAAATGTGACGGTACTAGTGAAGAAGAGTGCTTTCTGCAGTAGTCAGGTGTAAAACCTTCCAGCCAATTTACTAATAAGTCGTCTATATAATTATCTCACTGAAGATGATCTTTTCATCTTGCTAAGTACATGGTCAAAGCCAGTACACGCCACCTGTAAGCTCCTAGAGGGCCAGGATTGTGTCACATTCCCCATTTATCCCCAGCTCGCAGCACACCTCCTGACAAGCAGCAGGGAGCTCAGCAAATACTCAGTGAATGAATGAATGATGACACTCCTCCACTAGCAACCATGACATTGGTTTAAGGGCTTTGGTTATATTTTTCGGCCTTTTCTTATCTGCTATTAATTAGCTTTTGAGGCATTTAAAGACCGAGATGCTGAGTCTCCCTGTATAAATCAAGTACAGAACCCCAGATGGTGTCATGCTCATGTTGCATCAATATTAGCTCATTGATTTGTTGCTCAAATACTACCACTGAGTCGTGTTTGCCTGGCAAATTATGTGATTTTAGTAATTAGTGTCTGAGATGGGAAAGTGCCTTTTTATTAAAAAAAAAAATTAGGGTCACACGTGAAGTACTGAGAATGCTATTGGTCTACTTGGAAGTATGCTAGATTCAAATACATTTTTGTAGCAAATAAATAAAATGAAAAAAACGTATGTAGATAAAATATGTGAGTGCCACCACCTTTGTTTTTTACATATATACATACAGAATGAAGGAAGCATGCCAAGAAATACAAGTACCTTCAAGACCTCTGGTAGCCTGAGGAATCACTCTATGTTTACTTGCAATGTGGAAGAGCAACCATATTGCTCCAGGAAATGAACAAGACTCATTCGTATGTCTACAATCACTAAATGTTCGAGATTCTTCCGACCAAAAGTACATGCACTAAATGTGTTATTAGACTCCAAGGTGGAATGAGTTGTTTAAACTGAGTTTCTGACTCACTAAAGATTAACCAGAAAACTATTTATGGTTCAAGTCTTCTGACGGGGGTGGGGAGTGCTAAGAGTTAGCAAGGACAGTACAGATCATGCAATTCATCTCCCACCCAATAAAAAGAAGCCTTTCTGTAACTTTCACTGAGATCTGTAGGAAATACATTAATTAGTCCATATTTCCATGTAACGAACATAATCATTTTTTGATGATAAAGAATGTTCAAGTAGTGCAAGATCATATTTTTGAATCAGAATTTTTAATGTTGTGAACTCTGCTGATGTTGTCACAGAACACTGGATCAAATGTCCACAGACTTCAGGATATCCCTGGGAAAGGACAAATAAAAAAACTGAAATCCTTGATATGTCTTACTATCATATATCCTTTCTCCTAAGAAAGAGGCTAAAAGAGAGCATATGTTGGTTAAAGAGTTAGAGTTGTTGAATTCTGGTTATGTGGGGTTTCATTTTATCTTCATTGAGAAAAATAATTCAGTGTTATTATGAGCTCAGACACTCAGATCACAGCCAAAGGCAATGTTGTTGTTAATGCTTAATTGAAAACTCTTCTGAATTATTAACAACGATAGCCTAATTTCTGCCTTCAGATAAATACATGTTTATTTCAAGTGAAGCTTGTCCAATATAAAATTATATTGCAATGGCAAACGAGTACACCCTTAAATGGTACAATAGATGTAGTCTTGAAAAAGAGGGACTGTGGAAAGTCTTTGTTGTAAATCTCATTACATGGAAAGTGCTCTGGGTGCATTTGTGTATCCAAAGGAGTCCCACAAGAATCAGGCCAAAATATCAACTACCACCTAAATTATATTTTATTTGCACTTCTAAATCTTTTAATGTTTACTTTTCCTACAGAAAAGTACAACTTTATAGGCTATCTCTCCAAAAATAAGTTTCAAAACACTTGAAGATACACACTCAAAAGGCACGTAAAAATGGTAAGCAGTCCCTACCCTCACAGAGCTTACATTCCCATGAGGCAAAATCTAACTAAATGTGTATCATTATGATACATTTAGGATCTACTGACAAGGTGACAAAGTGAGCGAAGGAAAAAAGGTACTAATTGAGGTCACAGAGGTGGTAGCAATAAGTAATCAGAATATACAGAGTCTTGCAGGCCATGTGGGTTCCCTCCCATTCAGATACTCTATGGGGATTAAAACACTTATTCCTCCAGCTGCTGGAAATGTTGCTTGTTGACAGCTCCAGCTGAGTCCTTCTCCAGGCACTGCATGACAAAGGAAACGGCCCTGACTGAATTGTTACCCTTTCTTGGGTACATACAGTGGCTGGTCCATGAAAGGTAACAGGGATATGTCTGAAGGGTCATCAAGCTTCAGCGATCACTGTAAGGTCAGCTGACGCTCCTCTTGGAACTGCATGACAGCTCAACCTCACTCGGCCCAATCCTGTGTCCCTCACCCCTCTCAGGTGTTGTTCCCTAGAGCACTCCGCAATGGGCCTCCTGCAAGCAAACCTCAGACTCAGAGTCTCTGCCCTGGGGAACCCAACCTACAACTTTTTTTTTTTTTCTGTTAAACTTTCAGTGAAATGAGAAGTCACTGGAGGCTGAAGCAGAGAGTAGTATAATCTGATTACGTTATAGAAGGGCCATCCTAGCTGCTTTGTAGAGACTATCAAGGGAGTAAGCAGGCTACACAGTAAGGGCGGTAGCAGTAGAAACCATAAGAAGGAGCCAGAAACTGAATATATTATGAAGATAGTGCTGACAGGCTTTATTGTGGGTTACTTGAGGAAAGTCCTCAAAATCACGAGAATGGGGCAATTCTAGTCCTCCCAAATTCATGTTTCTAGATATAAAGGCCCAATACAGACAGTAATTCTTACAATCCAGAGTTTTCAAAATCACTACTGCCAGGTTTGGACGGACACATAAAGGAGAAGTAAAACATGACCCTAGATGCAGTTTGAAAGTTGAAAAAATACTTAGGAAATGTGTTAATGATACAAACTCACAACTGTTTATTCTTCCTCTTCTGTTCCCAATCCCAGATGATGCTATCCACCCAACCATTTCAGGTGGAGAGATGAGATCCCCATCCCTCACCTGCTATCACCCCCACACGCACCATACCACAACCACAAACACAAAGTCCGGCCTATTTCATCTCCAAATATTTCTCACATCCATCCATCTCCTCCCGACTGTCCTGTATTCCCTGCCTTAATCCAGGCCTTCAATCTGTCTTGCATTAACTACCAACTGGATTCCTTACTACAAGTCTCTTCCCATTTCCCAATTCCATCCATTCTCCATACCACTGGAAGAGTCATCTACTATCAAACACATATCAGCAGCTATATATACAAACCTTACTCCAAGACCTGGCCTTGGCTTTACTCTCAAGACTTGCCTCCCACCAGGCTGCCCACCCCCTCTCTTAGAACTCACCAATACTGAATACAAAATGACTGTAGTTATCTGCCTATCCCGTGATGTTTAAAACTCGCCCCTCTGACTAGAAAACATGCCACTCTTCCTAGATTAGATTAACTCCACCTCATTCTTCAAGATCAAGTGAGAGTATTTTCCCAAAAGCACCCCGATACCAGCCCCCAAGAACAGTTTAGTTACACTCCCACAGCCCTTCTCACACTATACTAAAACCATCTATTTATGTCTGCATTCACTACCACTAGACTCTAAGCTTCTTGAAAACGGAGACCGTTTCTTACTCATCTTTTGAGTTCCAGAAGGTAGCACAGTGTCCAGTACATGATAGGCAGAAAAAGAGAGGAGGGGGATGGACTCAACTTTTATTATTGCATAATATTTATATAAAGGAAGCTGTGAACAAATTTTTTTTTAAATACTGACTTGGGCAAAAAGAGAAAACACATTTATGACCAACGAAATTGAGTTTTAGAACAAAAAAATTTAACATGCCAGAAGTATTTCCAACTGCACACATTTAGGATATCCTAGTTTCAATGTACCCTGTATTCCCTTCTAAAGGATAATACAAAAAGCAGAGGGCCAAAATGCATCAATCATTATTGTCTATAGCTACCTTCTCCCAGAAAACAATATTAGCAAAACCCCAGCTATGGATAAAAATGAAAAGTCTCTTGAACATTTATTCTGGGATTATATAAAGTGGAGGTATACAGAATCAAAAGTACAGAATTCTTTTGGGGATTCATTTCCCTAACATTTTCGGGTATATTTTCTTTCTATATCATTCCCAGAATTAGAATACTTACAACAGAAATGGTGGCAATTGTGGGTATAAAAAAAAAGGGAGTTCTATTCAAAATAAAAGTATTAATCCAAAGGCAGTTCCAGTGCTAATGAGCCCTCACCACAAGCTACAAGCCTTGCCATGAAATTCCTATCGCTCTTAGTCCGTTACATATTATTTATGTCAAAAGTACTGAGAGAGAAAAAGGGAGGGGGAGGGAGAGAAAGAAAAACAAAAACAGACAAGGCTTTGGTCAAGTCTACATGTGCCAGCCTCGCCATGCAGTCATGCGGTTTCTGCTGGGCTCTTCCAGAAGGGCATGTCCTCACAAACCTTCTATGAGCTCAGGCAGGAGGTGGAGATGGGCAGGAGCTGTGTGAAAGAGCAGGGCCCAGAGTATTACCGTGGAGTCAGCAGACACAGCCTAGAGCACAGACACAGCAAAGATTCCACAGGAAAAAACCACCAAGGGCAAAGCAGCTCAACTTCTCAGAGACCCAGTAGTTAGAGGAAAGCCTTTTTTAAACTCAGTGGAAAAGGCACACATACAGCAGGCACCAGTATAATTATCAAAGCCAGTAGGCCTGTCTGCCAAGCTCGGTTGATGTGGCTGCTTGACCAGGTTTTATTCTTGGCTTCTGCTGCTCTCATCCCTCTGCTCTTCCTGCTCCCGCTACTAAATAAACTAGCAGATGCTTGCTTCATGTACTACAAACTCTCAGCTATCTGTCTTCTCATTTGTTTTGGCATCTGCTTCAAGTGGTATAGCAGCATCTGTGAAGTGGACCAAGGCACTCCAAAATTCTACTTCAGGGTTATTTTCAAGAATTTCATTTTTGTATTTCCAAAGGCTCTTATGAATTTTCCTATCTATTTGATATAAGAAGCATGATCCCAACACAATCAATTACTAAATATTTTGTTACCCATCTTCTCTAAATACACATCACTGTTCAAATACCAGAATGGGAGGAGAATTCTAGCTTGCTTTTTGTTCTCTACGGAATTTCATTCACTCTCATTTCTCTTAGCTTGCTATACAATCGTATTCACTCCGGTGGCTTCATGACCAGCTATGTGTCAACAATGCCCCCATTTCTCTCTCTACCCCAGACGTCTCTGCTCAAATCCTGACCCTGACATTCAAGGACCTAATAATGGACGTTCCAAGTACAAACTGCTTCAAGATGAATTCCTCATCTTCCTCTGCAAAATGCATTTCACCATTTACCCTTTTGTCCTACCAGGGAGCCATCTTTGACATCTCTCTCTTCATCCACCTCACATCTAGTCAAAAAGCTGCATAGGCGATGCTCTATTAACCAAGAAGAGGTACACGTCACTTCTGTCAGAGTTAAGTATGCTTTCTGAGTGTCCCTCTCTCTTCCAGACTCTACCAAGCGATGCTGTCTTCAGTGTCCCCACTGTGTTGAGTTCAGCAAATGCCCTTTTCATGCTTTCAGCTCTTCAGGCTATGCCCCGATCTCCCAAAAGCACCAGCACCTATTGAACAAGATCTCTTTCCTTATATCTTTGGAGATAAAGTTTCCTTTAGGAAGCCACTGTAAACTTATCAGAAGTGACCGCTTAAAAAAGCAGCTCCCATTTCACAACAGCAACATCTCCAAGGAAAATTCTTCAAGAATGAAACATATTTCATAAAACAATCCCCCCAAAACCCAACAAGTCAGCTAAACAGTAACAAGTAGCAAAGACAGGACAATCTGGACAAAGACTCAATGAACAAAGTTGTGGCCGGAAGGAGACAAAGTTACAAATGGTGACAGTCCACCAGCTGATGGAATGACACTCTGCAATTACAGACACCCCCACGATTTGTTGTTCAGCATCAGTATTCTTTCAGCCTGTCCTCAACCTGCGGAAACACGGCTCAGATGCAGGTATTTTAGGAGGGTACATTTCCTCAACACTGGACTTTCCATGCAATTCCAAGTAGAATTTTCAAAGAACAAAATGTCTAATTCAGAAGAGCATGCTTACAGTTCCAGCTCAGTTCAATGCTGAGACTATTTCAATCGAAGGCTAAGTGTTAATGAGAGACTTTTCTTTCCTATCTTTGGGGAGCAGAGTCACCATTTCTAGGACCTGACCCCACACAGGCGGGTTGATTCTAGACGCTCAGGCTACCAGCTGACAAGCCAGAAACCAATGGCGGCTGGAAAGGACAGAGGTCGGGTATGCTGCTTTCTATAATAAAATTCGTTTTGCCCTTCAGTTAAATTGATTACTCAAACTCTTAAAGACTCCTCCTTCTCCCGTTCCAGGCTACTCCCATTTTCCTGAGGCTGATTGAAGCTAGGAAAACAAGTATTGCATTATATGCTTGACTCCTTGGAATGAGATCAGTAATCGTTTCAAATTCCCTTTCAGAGCAACCCCAAGGCCACAGACCTTGTAAAAGTCCCAGTTGCTCAACGGTGCAGGAAGGCTTAAACTACGACAAGAAAGCATTACTTAAATCACAATCTGCCACGGCACCCTAGACCAGACTGGCATCCCCAGGTCTATTCCAGTGCGCTGGGCAGGAACAAGTCTGTAAACAGCCCAGTCTCGGCTCCTCCTCCCAAGGCTGCACAGCCAAGGCTAGGCTGCAGTGCGGCGTTCGGCAGTGATTTTCTCCAACTGGCACCATCTGTGCACACCCTGCCAGACGTGCTGACAGAGCAGGCTGCGTAGACCATTACTAATCTACCAGGGTCAGTGGGGTCACGCCTGCAACGTGATGCCTATAGATTTCAAAGGCCAGCCTTCCCTCCATGCCAGCTAATCAATCTATGTTGAAAAGCAAGCACATTTTTATTCCACTTTCTTTCAAATTTCAAAGAAAAATCTCACGTTTAAAGCTCTTAGTGTGGGGATTGCTTGCATGTAATCAGTGTCCTGATACCAGCGGAGTTGTATGAGATCTTCGGGGCATGAGGTTTATCCGTTGATCCTTTGCCAAAATTGGTAAGAAGGCCGGGAGGACAACTTTCCTCAGACAACAAAAGCCTTCAAAGCGGCGACACTGGGGGAAGGACAATCAGGATCAAGATTCAAACTCTACTGCAAAATCCTCCTAAGCTGAGTCTGTAAAAGAACAGTAAAATGCCAGCAGCTATCCTTCCAGTATCGTATTGTATGAGCCTGGGCACTGGACCTGAGGCTGGGAAATAAAAACTTAGCATGGCTCATCATCTACTTCAGAATTCATCCACCAGGGCTGCCACTTACTATCAGCTGCCTACAGTGTTTTAAGTGTTTACTAAGTGTCTACTGTGTGCCAGGAGCCTTATATCCCTATGCACTTCCACAGTGTGTTTCACTGAGGAAAGGGCACGGGGTGGTGGTGGTAACTGTTAAGTCTGGTACTCAGCCACATACTGGCAAGAAGAGACCAACAGCCTCATGAAAGCAGGAGGATGTCTATCCTGTCTTCAAAACGTCACTTATGTAGTACAGACTTATGTCAGGCTTGCTGCAGGAAGCAAATAAAAAACCTTTTAAATAATTTTGTAAATATAATTATTTTGTGTGTCAAGATCAACTACTGTAATCATTTCTTTGTAGATGGCATGTCAAGTCAAAGGATGACTCAAGGCGGTAAAGTAAAAAAAAAAAAGAAAAAAGAAAAAAACTAACAGCCATGAAACTAATACTTCACTACAGGCCCCAAAAGAAACTAGATCTTCTGTTTATAATAATGAATGGTTTACAGAAATTTCACGATAAGTGACTTCATCTTCTTACTCTTGCTTAGATATCATTTTCTCCACTAATAGAGTTTAAAATGGGCTAAAGAGGTGCTAGTCAAAAGGAATTTGTGGGTTAAAATGTAATGAATGATTCCTCTAACCCAGATCATTTTCCTTGTGAAACTATGGGCTTGTTAAGAAGTGAGCTGGGAGGGTCACAGATCTGACATGGCCACTTCGGCATAATTTGAAAAGCAGGTTTGCGGGAGTTTATATTGAGCAATTGCTTCTTCCAGTTTTTCCAAGCTCCAGGCAACTATAGATAGATAACTCCAGGCTAACCAGGCTCCGAGCACATGTACTCTTCCCAACTCCTCCCCTCACAAGTGTGGCTTGATGTTGTCTAAAAATAAATCTTGCAGTCTCTTAGATCCCCTTAAACTATTTCATATCAAAGAAACACTGCTGTCTTAACAACAGACCTTTTTTCAGCCTTTAGATTTCACATCTGGATATTATAAAACAAACCAAACACGTAAAACAAATGGAAACATTTAAAATGAGATCATGTTTCACATTCACTGTGTCTTTACCAACCCATCCTGGGATCTCAGGTGCACTGAAGATTTCATTCTATTTAATTTATAAAACCAACACCTTCACATTCCAGGATGGCTTATTTTGGTGTTTCAGATTTTACCAGGCCTAACTTCACACATTAGGCTTTTTCACATAAAGCTTTATGATGGCTTCCCCTACCTCCAGGCCCTATTCTGTTTTACTGGCTTGAGTTTGTTCTTAGACACCAGCATCTCCCTTTTTCAAACAAAGCCTTTTCAGAAACTTCATTTCTCTGTGTCTCATTTTGCTGGAGCGAGAGAGATAAGAATCTAGACAGCTTCTTTCATAATGTTTTACCTATAACTTGTCTAAACCACCAACTGACAAATACAGGCTCTGCCTTTAAGCACCCAAGCAGCGAGTGGAATTATCCAAAGGCAGGATGCCTGGATCATAGAACAATAAATCCTTGAGAAGCCTAAAAATATCAAGTCAAGCAAGAAGGTGACAAAGTAATGGCAAAAGCATGGCCACGCAACTCACAGAAAAAGAGCTAAGTAACCAAGTTCTAAGTGGAGATGGTAACAAACCCGTGTTTTATAAAGAGCCCAATCACCTGCAAATAGAGCAGATGGGGCCGGATTCTCTCCCACTTTAAGCAACACATGGTCCTAACACGGACGGCTCTGACCTCTTTCTTTGATTTCTAAGAACTTAATCATATTGTACCAGCCTGTTACTGAGAGGTAGGGTTTAAGATTCTTTTTTAAGTCTCTCATTAACTCTCTATTACTAAGTGTGAATATTAAAGTATAAATGTTAACATTTACTCTGTATTTACAGAGTTAAAAAAAACAAAACCTGATTATACCCATTCTAAGGGGGGAAATCCTTCATTTCTGAAGTTATAACAGAAGGACAAAAGGGACATATTTCATTTTATCCTCTGCCTTCCCAAACCAAGTAGATGTTATCTCATTTATAAAAAAATCCAAATGAAGATTTTTGCAGGGTCCTAAGAAACCAAATCCAACAAGAAGCCTAATAACAGAAAGTCCCTACTATACTCCAAGTACTAGGTAGGGTCTTGAGACACTAAAAATATGATCTCTCCTCTCCCTCATCATCCTGGGACAAACAGGGAAAAAAGTTCCTAAGTCTCCACTGTTACAGTTTTTCTTAAGAATGAGTTGCTTATATAAGATATTGACAAAATAGCCAATCTTCTTCTTTCCAGTCTAGGTTTGGGGTGGGCGGAACTGATTGCCAGACTTAAATATTTTGGTTTTGGATAAAAGGTTGGTGTATTATTAAAAACCAATTAACAGTGATCAAAGGAAGCTAAATGAAACACTGTGGTCACTTTTCCTTCATGTACCATTAACATTTGCCCAAAGGCTGCCTCGTGACAAATCAGAATGGCTTGCCCCAGGTTCTGCATGCAGAAACCAGATTTAACTAACAGCTCATGTCTCATTTTGAAAAGAGGTAAGTTAAAGTGCCAATTTTGTTTTAAACATTTAATATATTTGTCCTCTATCTAACCACTTTCTCTGCGTGGTTTTACAAGATCACTGTCTAATCCCCAATTCTTAGTCAAGGAAACCAGCTAAGAACCCTAATGGAAGTAACTTAGGGCAACTGATTGCCCCCTAAGAAACTCTCACTGTAACGTGGGGAAATGGACCGCTCAAAAGGCAGAGCAAAGACAATCACAAAAAGATGTGAAAGAGAAAGAAAAACAAAAAGGGAAAGGACTTCTTCCTATACTGGGGAGACACATGCAAAATACCAACATGAAGAATTAAGACTTGCTCTAGAAGCTCTGATTTCTCACAAACAATCCAGAAAGCACCGAAACACCACTGGGCCAAATCCACAATGATTCTAATGGAGCTAATTCACGTAGTTAGCACTGTATTTAATGGCAGTATTACCACTCACTGTAATAAAACATACAAGTATTTAAGGTGCTAAGGCATAGTCTCTGCCCATAATTTTTTTTTAATATTTTTTCCAGATGCCCCATCTATTTTCCCAACCATATGCACAGTTCAATAAACAGGGCAATGAATAAAGACTGGTGCTTTAAAGGAGGCTCAGATTGTATGTTATTTTTAACCTTTATTGATCATTCCAGAACTTTCCATCTCCCCACTTCTATTGCAAAGTAAATAGTATACTTTCTGCTTCGTGTGATTCTTTTAAATAATCAATTTTTAAATTTACAGAATTGCAGAATCCTAGCATTTCAGAAGTGAGAGTCTGGGAAACAACCAGTATATATCCCCTGTCACAAATGAGGAGACCAAAGCTCAGAGTTAAGTGACTTGGCCAAAGTCACATAGATGAAAACCAGTCAATCAGGTTTTCACAGAATAAAATGAAATAGAGACCAAATGCTGATAAGTGCAAAAATTTACCTTTTCACTTATTTTGTATAGCAATACAATTATAAATAATCCCAGGTTTCTTTTTAAAGATACATGAATTAATACACTTAAATTTTTTTAATAAAAAAATCCATTGCAATCATTTAATGGGTTGGTTAAATGTAATGTTTTTATAACCACCTTTCAAAGCTAAGCACATGTTGAAACTAACTGGACCACCCAAGTCAAAAATCTAGTTATGTTATTTAATGTTTATTTGGTTTGTTTCTAAATGTGTATTTAAGTGGAAAAGTCATAAAGGAAAGAATTAATGATAATCGATACCAGATCTGCAACCATGGAGCTTTTTCTTGAGTTTACAGTATTTAGGGAAGTCAGCCAAAAAAAAAAAAAAAAAAGGTATTCTAAAACAAGAAAACTCTGTATAGTACTTTAAAAGCAAGTTCCCAGTTTACAGACTATATTCGGAAAGTAGAATTATTCAAAGACCAAAACATGGTCTTCTGAAAGATACTGAAAAGAAAATGTAGAGCTCTTAGAAGCGTGTGGAGGTAGCAAATGAGATTTAATGCCAGAAAAGAATATGCTTTTTGCCCTTCTGGTATCTTCAAAATTATCTGTCACAACTCTAGATTCTGAAAGGAAGTACAAACTTAAAAAGAGCCAGAGACAAAGGGTATATTTACTTACCTAAACGTGCAGATGTTTCATATTCCTAAGGAATGTTCGTAATTTATTTGGAACTCAGAATACAGCTTCTCATAGAAACAGTATCATAAAGAGTGATTAGGTTTCCAGACCAGCCTACAGAAACATTTTTAATTCAATATATACCTGAGGTAATAAATGCTAGTAATTTATAGAACCTAGGCAGGAAAGAGGCACTAAGGGCCTAAGGCAGTAACGAGGAGGAAAGGGACCTTGTAGGGGAAGCCTGCTTTCATTTACCATCTCCTAGTGCTAACATCCGGCTAAACTAATGGGCAATCATCACCCTAGCTTGCTCTGCCTCCTCTCCCTCCTACAATTCTCTAGCTTCCCATCCTCCTCTTTAATACCAGCTCTCAAGGGGGAAAAAAAAGAACCAGACGCAAAGGTATCGTAATTCCCACCTGCCCATACCCTCTCACAGTCAATAAAGCCAAATGAGCAACGAGTAAGTGGGACCAAGGGAGCACAGAAGGAAATGAGGAACCCCAGAGGCTGTACAGGAAGGTCCAGTACAGGCAAATCAACAGCACCAACACCTGAAGCTAAAATGCCTCAGGCAGCCCAACTGTGTGTGTTGTTCCTGGTAAAGAGCTCTGAGAAATAGGGCATGCATTACAAAAGCAACAAAAGCAAACTTTGGCTGGCCCCTTGAAAAATTAGAAATTGCTTGTAAGGAAAAGGAACACTTCTTCTCTGAGAATGGATACGGGCACAAAGTTAGGATGGGCTGTAAATGAGGCTGGTATAACTCAAATGGGAGGAGCGAGTACACTTCACACAAAAAGAAACGATTTTCCATAACTGCTATTTGAATCCCCAAATCCATGTAAGTATCTTGATATGTTTTACATTGTGTATTAGAACGAGAACATATGCAGGGTGACCAGCACCACAACCAAGAAACTCTAAATCCCACAGAGCCTGGGACATAATTTGATTTTGGTCCTGGCCTAAAATGGCAAAAGTCCCCTTAAACAATCACTTTAAAACACTGTTAAGATTTATATTCAGCTGTTGGTGGGAATGCAGACTGGTGCAGCCACTATGGAAGGCAGCGTGGAGGTTCCTCAAAAAATTACGAATAGAATTACCATATGACCCAGCAATCCCTCTCCTGGGTATCTACCCAAAAAATCTGAAAACATTTATACATAAAGACACGTGTGCTCCAATGTTCATTGCAGCTTTGTTTACGGTGGCCAAGACATGGAAACAACCAAAATGTCCTTCGATAGATGAATGGATAAAGAAGTTGTGGTATATATACACAATGGAATACTATTCGGCGTTAAGGAAAGATGATATAGAAACATTGGTGACAACATGGATGGATCTTGAGAGTATAATGCTAAGCGAAATAAGTCAGACAGAAAAAGCAGAGAACCCTATGATTTCACTGATATGTGGTACATAAACCAAAAACAACAAAAGAACAGACAAACAAATGAGAAACAAAACTCATAGACACAGACAATAGTTTAGTGGTTACCAGAGGGTAAGGGGAGTTGGGGGGTGGGTGACGAGGGTAAGGGGGATCAAATATATGGTGATGGAAGGAGAACTGACTCTGGGTGGTGAACACACAATGGGATTTATAGATGATGTAATACAGAATTGTACACCTGAAATCTATGTAATTTCACTAACAATTGTCACCCCAATAAATTAAAAAAAAAAGATTTATATTCAGTTCCTTATCAATAAAATCCATTACACAAAATCTGCCACCCAATAATGTAAGAGATGTCACGAGTTGGAAAGGCAAAGCTAATTCTGAAGAGATGTTTCCAGCCCAGAGAAAACACAAAGAAATCCTCATCACTGGAGGCCTGGGCAATACCCCTCCATCTCAGTGTCAGATCCTGCTAAACAAGTGTTCTTAAGAAGGAATTAAATCCACCTTAAAACTACACCCCGGATTTTCAAAAATATATGGAGTCCACATGAATACTGCTCACTGGGCTCCACGTTGGCTCAGCGTGGGGCTGCATGCCTTTACATGTGCAGCGCTGTGCTCCACCCCTTCGGTCCAGGCCTCCAGACACGTGGAGGCAGAGAAGTGCAAACAGAGGCTGCAGCAGCAGAGCTCTCCAGGTGATTATATCCTCCAGGCACCCAATTCTGAGACCGCAGGAGTGGCGGTTTACCATGTGTGGCGGAAACGCACTCAGGGTTTAGACTGACATGATGAGTTAATTCAGCTGTAGCACTAAAACCCACACATGCACAATCATTATGTAGTCCTGTGGCTCCAGCAAATCTCAAGATAATGAGGGAAACGGTGTGACATACAGGGAAAGGCACTGGGCTGAATCAGAAGACCTAGATTTTTGTATCAACTCTGCCAGCTGATCTCAGGGGAAGGGGCAAATCACTCCCTCTCTGGGACTAAAGTTCCTCATCTGTAAAATAAAGAGCAGATGGGCTCTTCTAGCACAGAATTCTAAGTGATATGGAAACTGAAACTCAAAGCCATTTATACGTCCCCCCGTTTGAAACAAGGAGCATCCAGGACTTTTTAGCCAGCACGCGCAAGGGCTTCAAAGGTTTAATACAGTGCTATCAGCAATGCACCTACTCACACTCTCTTATGATCCCAACAAAGTATCAAAAAAAAAAAAAAAAGTCCCACACTGGAGTGGGTGCGAACCATTAGCTCTTTCCTCTCTGTCGAGAATCAAGTCTCCCTCAAGCTGGAGTCCTGTGAGCACTGCCCCAAACATTGCTATTGATGCATGGCAGCCACGTGGAATTTCAGGTTTCTCCTCAGATGATTTAACTCTTTGGCAGGGGACTCCCAGCAAGACAGCATTATTCTAGCTGCCAAGCCACTTCACTGAATGACAGCAACACTGCTTTGTGTCATAGGTACCTGTGTGTATGCTAGTGTCTTCCTAACGAGGGCTCACAGTAGCTTTCGGGCAAGGAATAAGTCCACCTCCACGTTATGGCTGACGTTTACCAAGGTGACTCAATGCCGGTTAAGCAATATAAAAACATTCGCCTGCACAGAGCCTGAGGTTAAGGCCTGCTGAGCTGTGCCAGTTCTCCCGAGGCGTCCTTTCATCTCTTGAGTGGGTGAAAACTGCCCTGGAATGCTCTTCCTAAAATAACCCTCAGTCCTTCCTCCACTCTTTCTCTTCTCTCTTACCTAGGTCTTATTCTGCCAATACGCAGATTCAAACTTCCCACTCAGGAAAGCACATGATGTGTCGGACAGTTAGTCTTTCATCCCTTTGCACCCTAACACCTGCTGTTTGCTTCTAGAAGTAACTTGTATTCTGATTTATGCACCAGATACAGGACCTCTAATATGTGGGAAAGAAAAAGAGCCATGTTTTTTGGCAGGTATTTTTTTTCCCCAAGCCCTAAATCTTTAAAATCAGATGTAAATTAAACTATTCCTTTCAGACCCAAAGGAAATAGGCAGTTGGCCGAGACGATAGGTCAGCCTTAGCAATCAGGACACAGAGAGACAGACACTTCACAAGAGGGTACCCAGGCTTTGTCAAAACTCCAGAAGACGCACTCAATGGGAAATTGAGCTCGATCTGGAGAACCACTTGGTCCTGCTAAAGAACTATTAGTAAGAGTCTGCACAGGACTATCACCTCTCACTGCCCTGATTGTCTAAACCTGAAGCAACTTACCCCCCTTCCTGTTCACCAACCTATTATCCTCTCTCAGCTTCAAAAGCTAACTGCCCCAAAGCTGCATTTCCTCCATAAGGCCAATTCCTAATATCATTCCCTAGGAGTGCTCTGCTTCCAAAACTTAAAACGAACCAAGAAATCTCAAGCCTCTGAGATTTAACAACTTCGTGTGGTATGCCTGAATTGTCTGCTCTCTCTAACTCAAACCATAATCCCCCTTTAAAATCTTGACAGAAACAGAAAAAAGGGATTACATACATGATAAAACCGATGGTGCTGATACATGAAAAAACCTATGGTGCTGATACATGAAATCCTGGATCCGCTTCTCAATTCATTGACTGACTCTCTGGAAAACATTAGAAAAGACATGTTGTATCTGTTTCTCCCTTTCCGAGGTAGCTTTTTATTAAGCTGTGTTGACATGGCATCGTATAATGCTTATAGTCTTCCTTAAGCAAATAAGGAGTATGAGGCTCCTTCAATTCCACAGTGCATCCCTGTATTATTTTGTCTAGAATCTGTTTTATATATGTCTCAGGGATCTACCCGACACACTTTCAACAACAGAAACTCAATTCTTAAAATGAAGATACTTCCATTCATGCACAAAGAGGCCATCAAGTCACCACAAATAATTCTCTTAAGCAAATATCTAGTGCCTTGGGTCACCTTTTTATCTTCATATAGACTTCACATCATATACAGTATGAAGAAGGTCTACAAGCTTAATAACAACAAAACTCCTGGAAGCTGGGGCGGCCGGTTAGTTCAGCTGGTTAGAGCGCAGTGCTCTTAACAACAAGGTTGCCGGTTCAATCCCCGCACGGGCCTCTGTGAGCTGTGCCCTCCACAACTAGATAGAAACAACTACTTGACTTGGAGCTGATGGGCCCTGGAAAAACACACTTAAATAAATTAAAGTTAAAAAAAAAAAAATCCTGGAAGCTAATCACTTAATACCAACACTTCTGGAATAAATTTGAATATTGGAATGAATATTTGCTATCATAATGACAAAAAGAGGGAGAATTTGTGAAACTGGATTTATTGAGAGTTGCCATCTCGGGGGCAATTAACAGGAAATGGCTTTACTCACATCAGAGCTACCAATTCCTGTTTTTGAACCCCTTTCCCATCTTTAATGGCATCTGAGGCAGATCTCACCATGTGGGGGTAATTTCTGGTTATTAAAACTCTAGTCCAGAGCAGCCGGATGGCTCAGTTGGTTAGAGCGCAAGCTCTGAACAACGGGGTTGCTGGTTCGATTCCCACATGGGCCAGTGAGCTGTGCCCTCCACAACTAGACTGAAGACAACGAGCTGCCACTGAGCTGCCTGGAGGGGCGGCCAGATGGCTCAGTTGGTTAGAGCGCGAGCTTTTAACAATAAGGTTGCTGGTTCAATCCCTGCATGAGCCCCCTGCAACTAAAGATTGAAAATGGAGACTGGATTTGGAGCTGAGCTGCGCCCTCCACAACTAGATTGAAGGACAATGACTTGGAGCTAATGGGCCTGGAGAAACACACTGTTCCCCAACATTCTTCCCACCACAAAAAAACAAAAACAAACAAACAAAAAAAAACTCTAGGCCAACTTAAATTGTCATTCTCAAGTTCAACTGTGGTTTTACACAAGCCCCTGCCCTGATACTAGGTAAAGCAGTGGCCTGGACTGAAAACAGGGAGGACTGGGATCCATTCTTTTATTCCTCCCCTGAGCTCCAGTTCGTCCTCCTCCTGAAAGCAACAGGTAGGGTGGGAAAGGCAAATGTCTGCCTATATGACCAGCCATGATCGCTTCCCTAAGTAGTGCGGGCTGGTGGGTGGGTCCTCCAGAGGGCCCTACGGGACCTCCTCACTGCACAGCTTCTCTGACGTAGATCTCATCCCAGCTCTGGCTCAACCTCTTCCACCCACCCCTTGGCTCCCTGTTCCAGCAGCCAGCCTCATAGGGTCAGTCCAGCGAGATAGCTGAAGACCAACTACCATTCGCAGTGTTCACTTCACCCCTGCAGAGCTCCCATCTCCTTGCCAACCTAAACAGGGGGTATGTGAACTGCTCCCCTGGCAGCCCTTCTTCCTGCTCTGCCTCTCCAATCTCTCCTCCCCAACCCAGATAAATACAGGGTCAGGTAAGTCAGGCTGAGCAGACTTTCAACCAGGACATCCAATGCCAGCATTGCCTCCTTGCAGGCACACCCAATCTCTATGGGTAGGTCTCTTGAAATTTTTCCTCTCACTTCTGGTAACTGATGGGCCTTTGTCCTCTTCCCTCTTCCCCAATCTTCTATGCAGACTAGGAAAGATTGGGGTTGAGGAGGATAAGGGGTAGTAACTTGTGGCAGAATGGGTCAGTTTTGCTTTCTCTTGGTAAGCTCTCTGGGGAGGAGTTTAGCTCCAATTGGTCATGGCTGCCATCAGACTGTGAGGTTTTCAAAGCCTCTTTTTTTTCAGCTGGAGTCAAAAGCACGTATTCTAAAACAGCAGAAAAGACTAACTCAACTATTACAAACAACTTAATGATATACAGTCAAATTACCCAAAATTTGAAAATAGTGGAATCAGTGATATGATGAATTCTTGGAAATGTCTTGTGCATGTGAAAAGGTCCACCCTCAGTGGGTACAAAGTACAATATATCCCTTAATTCTTAATTATTATTAATTACATTGATCATATACTTAGTATCTTTATTTGGTATCTGTCCATTTGACTTGTCAGACACTACATGCTTATTTAAGTACTCCTCAAAATTGCATTTTTGTTGATTTATGTTTCTCATTGGAACAGTAAAAAATTTCCTATGTTATTCTACATATATAGAGAGTTTCAGTATCAAAACCTCAGTTTCTGTTATTTGGAGATTACTTCAACTGCATTTTATCTTATTGTGAACTGTGAAATTCAAGGTCACTACAATGAAACAAATCTTAACCTTGAAGTAATTTTAAAATAATGAGTGATTCCAATTCATTTTAGTTTTTTTGTTTTGTTTTGTTTTTGTGTTTTTTTATGTGTGTGTGTGTGTATTTTTTTTAGTATTTTTAAGCCTATCCAAAACAAATTACTTTTGAACAAAAGCTTTGTTTGCTTCAAAATATACTGAAATGATGATAATAATGTACATGTTAGCTTTCAAGTTTCCATAGTCTATCCTTAAATTTTCCTACTTCCTTTTAAAACAAGTATTAAAACCTAGCAAGACAAGTATTTTTATCTCCCTCTTAAAGACGCAAACATTAAGATACCAAAGGGTAATTTATCTGATCGTCACACAGATAATAAGTGCCACATCTGGGACTCAACCCAAGTCTTATCACTTTAAATCCTGCACCTTTTTTTCACTATTCTAGATAGACTAGTTCTCCCACAGCACTTAGCATATTGCCTTGGACAGGCTGGTTAACTCATTTGCAACTTGCAAAGTTCTTACATATACTTTATCCCATTTGATTTTCCCAGTGGACCCACAGAGAAGACAGATATTATGTCCATTGTTACATGTGAGGAAATTGAAGCTTAAACAGGGTTAACTTACTCGCAAGTCCTCCAACAAGAAAACAGCAGAAAGGGCACTTGAAGCACCTCTTCCGACTTCCACTCAAGAGAACATTCACTTCTAAAGTCCAACAGATTTCTCACTTTCTACAGTTTTACTTCTTACCCTGTGGTGCAAGAACACAAGGAAATCAAGAAAGAGGAAGAAAAACCAGTTAGACTAGGCCTTGACTCCTGTGAGAGTCCATGAACCTGACAATGCACATAACAGCACCAACCTCTCCTGACACCTGCCCCTGGACCATGAGGGACCTGAAGTAGGGAAGAGGAAAGGGCAGGATATAATATAAGCTGTTTAAACAAACAAAAAGGCACCACAGGAAAAAGGGAGATCACTAGAACACTGGACCCAGCGAGATGATGCAGCTCTGAAGAAAAAAGAAGAAAAATGAAATGATTTGGCTAGCAGCAAAAAGAACCTGAAGCAAAGTAACACAGGGAACGGTAGGTTGCAGGAGTTCTCAGACTCCTCCAAAGATCGCCAAGGGAGCCCTTTGGTATGGCAAGGGGGTCGGTGCTGGCAGTGTGGAAGTCCTGGCAGTGTCATCAAACAGAGGAGGAAGCCCAGGCAAGGCCACACACAAAGCTGAGCTGAAGGACAGGGCCTGTTTGCAGCAAGGGACTAAAACTAAAATCGACACACTGACACTTCGCTGCCACAGCAGCCCTGACTGACCTCGAGACAATCCCAAAGCCACTGCTGGCAGCCAGCATCCACATGAGATGTATCTTTCCTTTTTCAGAGAGAAAAAAAGAAACATGTCGATCCACTTGTTAAGAGCAGTGTGGCTTCACACTTTACGCAGTGTAACCAAGGAAGGTAAACTGGCTTGCACAGGGGACAGCGCTCACCCTCCAGCTGAGATGGAGAAGGTGCTCAATAAGAAATGACTGGAGCACGGTTCTGCACCCCAAGCTGCCTGGTGGATTCCGGGCCCTTAGCTGAGCCCCTCCGTGGGTTCCTTCTCTGTGATTTGTCCCAAGCAATTCTTAGAAACATTATCAGGAAGGTAAGGGAGGGGAATACAATATGTAAATGTGTGCCTTGGGAAGAGTCAATGCTGTAAGTTTTGCACTTAAAGCATTATATAAAGTATAATTTGGTATGGTTTTTGTTGTCTACAACAACAGTAAGTTAATGTTGATAAAATGGTGTTTTGTATTTAAAAAGCAAACGTAAAAAAAAAAACCAAAAAACATCTAATGCATATCATATGTTGCTCACTAAGTACCAGGCTTTGTTGTCAGGTACTTGACAGTCAATTTTACAATTCAATAATCACAAGACACTATGAGGCAGCTATCCTTGTAACCACTGCCCACATAAGGAAACCAAAGCCCCCGAAACTGATATAATTTGCCTTTAGTTAGGGAAAGCAGTATTCAAAGCTAAGACCTCAGGTAAAACCCCAGCTCCACTAACCAAACAATAAATGGCTCCAAGGAGAAGCATTCGTTTGTGTCAGGGAGGCAGTGGGCATCCTCCCCAAATCACCACTTTGAAGGACCAGAACCTTTGAACATGGTGCACTGGTTCAGTGCTGCAGCTTAAAAGACTACAGCTCTAATTTAACAACTCTGAAATTTGGTTATGTGGAAGGTTAGGTAACCTGTAAAATAAGATTGGCTGCATCTATGCACAAGGAGTCCCCAGAAATTTTGCACACAGTTAAATACATAAGCATTCTAAGACCAAACCACTTTTATTGATCTCTGGACTCCTCAATTTTATAAAACAGATAAGAATGAGGAAATTAAAGGTACACTATAAATGTTCAATAAAATTGTTGAAGTTTCATTCGCATAGAGCTTAACTGTTTGCAAAGTGCTTACCACACTACAAATCCAAAGGACTCTGCTGTAACCCTACACGCACATGGGGTGGTTCTCACCAGGATGGAATGGCAGCAATGGTTAATGAGTGTCATGGAGTATATTCGCAAGACAGCTTTCTCAAAAACATGGCAGACCATGAGAAGCCTGAGTTTCTGTCAGGAAACGTGTCACTTCTACGAATAGTAAAGAATGGATGAGGAAGAAGAACAAGACTGTTCCCAGCGTATCACTGCTTTTGCACATTTTCCAATAGGCACCTGCTCTGCTCGTGTTGGTGCTGTGACTCCCTCTCCCTTCCCCACCATCCTCTGGTATTGTTTAAAGATGATAGAGACAATAACTCCACAAGAGTTATTTTCACAAGCTAAATGTCAAATGAGGACTGAGGCAAAATTAAAAGTGATGGAGGAACACATCTCACACGACAGATCTGCTCTGATGGGGTTCTGTGCAAGCGGAGGGGATGCCCTATGGGTGGAAGGAAGGACTTCATTAAAGTCTGTGGTGGAGTCATGAACTACACGACTGAGGCATTTCTACCTCTCACCTTTTTATGTTTTAAAATAGGTAGGAAAGCTACTCAGAAGTTTTAAAATACAACCACGTAGGCAATTCCATGCAAAAAAACATGCCTAGACGCTCCCTGAATGCTGGGAGGTGGCTGAAAAGGTGGTCCTGTCTCTCTTTCTAGTAACTGGCAGATACTTTCCATCATCTTCCTGATAGATGAGCTGGTGAGGTTTGTTTTCTCAGTTATAGTCCTACTTATGAAAATCAGCAGCTACTTCACATCAGTGAAAGAATCTCCAAGTGTTGGAGGAAGGAAAACTCTCCATAATTAGCACTTTTCCTTTGAAATAGCATCATATTCCCAAAATATTGTAACTCGAGTCTCCTTAATTTTCTGCAGATTTTTATTTCACACTGAACAAGATCCTTAAGCTCAGGGAAGAACTCATCTCATAGGAGAAAGACGAGCAACTCAGAGAGCTCCAGGCAACCACTTTCTTTAAAACCCAGCACTCAGACACAGACACAGATATACACATGACTCTAAGTTCCAAGAACCAGGCTCATACACAGACAGGGATTCACAAGAAAGAACTATGTGCCCACCCCAAAAGGCTGGAGAAACACACTAAGAATGAATTCTGATGAGCAGGTGTTCCAGGCAGAGAAATTATGTCTCATCACAGAATCACCCTAGGTTTCAAAACTAGATTTTAAAGATCAATTTCTAGTTGTATATTATAAACAACCAAAAAGGAAATCTCTGGGTTTTAAGGATATGAAAATTGTTCATAGACATTAGAACTAGAGCAGACCTTAGACAATACTTTTTCCAAGTAACATATTTTGATGTAGCATTTTGGTAGAAAGATCAGATTATTGCAATTGTGACATGACAACATTTGCTACTGGTCCTAAGAAACAAACCCAGAAAATCTTCAGCTGCTTTTTAAAAATTTACCCAAAAAGACATGCAACAGACACCCCTCATTCTATGCCTAGTGGGTCAGGACTAGGCTGGATTAAGGAAAATTATGGAAATGAGAACAACACTTGGTAAATAAAACCCGCGGTTACATCTGGTCAACTTCTTCATTTTATAGCTGAGACCCAGAGAAGTAAGTGACTTGCCTCAACTAGGAAGTAAAAGAGCCAAGACTTGCTCAGGTTTCCTCTCACTGTTCTTTCCACTGTGTGATACTTTCTTCATATCAGTGACATTTCTTTATTTCCACTATTGGTAAGGTAACTGGACTTTTTGTCCAGTTGGCTAAGCAGGATTATCTTATTTTCACTACTGTAGCTTGTACACTTTTCTTTGAATGCATTTGCACACTAATATGCATTGCATATTAGTCCTGGACATCATGGCTGGGTTCTCTGTTCAGCATATGGCAGGGCTGAAATCTAAGTTATGGTTGACTGAGTTTTTATTTAGAGGCTTTGGGGGTGCGGGGGATCCAACTTTCCAGTTGATTCTCATCATTGGTAGAAATCAGTTCCTCAAGGTTGTAGGACTGAGGTTCCATTTCCTTGCTGACAGACATCTTCTAGAATGCCTGTATTCCTTGTCATGGCCCCCTCCATCTTTAAGCCACCAAGGTACACTGAATCCTTCTCATTCTCTCTTTAATTAGCAAGACAAAACTCTGCTTTTAATTGCTGATGTGATTTGGTCAGACTCACCTGGATAAAATCCCTATCTGAAGGTCACCCCATACCATATCACAAAACTTAAAATCCATCATATCCACCATCCCAGGGATTCATCAGGTAATATATGCAATAGGGGTCAGGGAGAAGATCTTCGGGACCATATCAGAATTTTTCCTTCCACACAATATTATAAGGCCATGTTTATTTTCCCCTCAACACTGCCAAATTACAAAAATATTCTGAAATTTCAATGATGAAGTAGCAGGGACACACTTTAGAAAGACCTTACACAAAATAAGCAAATTCTGTTGCTTAAAATTGAGAAGAATAGAGTGATTCTTTCTACTTTAATTATTGTATTAGTAGGGCTGGAAAATATGAAAACAAATAAAGGAGGGTATTCTGTGGATAAGACAGAAACAGAGAGGTACAGTGAAAAAGTTAACTCTAAAGAAGAAACTTCCAACCACCTACAAGACAAGGCAGACTGTAAGAACATGCCTGATTCAAAAATGTCACCCAAGCTCCTCTCCCTCCATCTCTGGATTAAAGCATACCCAACTAGTTTTCTTAAACCAGGAGCCATATCTATCAACTCTGAGAATAAGCACATACTTTGTGCTCCATAAATACTTATGCACTTTAAAGTTAGGTAAGATGAGGATTGTTGATATATGCTGCTGATCCTACTAAATTAATCAGCTATCTCTCAACACCCAACAAGCACATAGCCACAAACAATGAAGAGGGGAACGGGAACTTCCTGTTAAAGATGAGCATTACCTCATTTCCTTTCACTTCATGATCCACTAAAACAAAACTAAAAAAGATTTTTAGCATGCAGAAATCCACAAGTTCTAAAAGACTGAGGTGACAACAGAAACAATATCATGTAATCTAGAAAGCAGGTGGAGGAGTGCTAAAGTGAATGACTAGCACACCTTAGAAGGCAGAACCTTAAATTAGCCGTGAGGACAGCAGACCATCCAGAGGCTTCCAAGTACTTCAGAAGGGGAAGTTTATTAGAACTGCAGAATCTCAAGTCCTGCCCTAGGCCCACTAAATCAGAATGTGAATGTTAACAAATCCTCAGATGCGTCAAGCACATACTAATTTTAAGTAGCATTAATTTAGTTTAATCCTTTGTTTTTAAATATGTATATAATTTCAAGTGTTCCAGGAATTGCAAATACAAAAAAAGAGAGAGAAAGAGAACAATAACAGCAATTTTATTTATTTTACGTCAGGAATCCAAATGAGAAAAATGTCTGCACAGGAGACACACAAATACCACAAATTAGAAAATCTAATTGCATTTGGGTTTGTTTTGTTTTTACATTAAATGCAATGATGTTATTTAGCAAAGACTGTGTACATCTTTGTATTTCTTAAGATGGTGTAACGATAAACATATTTGTAATTTATATTGCATGTGTAAACATTGAAAATTACCAAAAATGACATTTGTTTTATATCATAACTTTGAAACAGTAGTTTTTCCTTTTTGTTGTTTTTTGAAATTTTTAATTGTGGTAAAATACATAACATAAAGCTTACCACTTGAACCACGTTTATGTGTATAGTTCAGTAGCATTATGTTCATTCACACTGTTGTACTACCATCATCACCGTACAATCACAGAATTCATTTTACAAAATTGGTACTGTACCGATTTAACGTTAACTTCCCCATTCCTTCACCCCAGCCTCTGTCAACCACCATTCTACTGTCTCTGAATTTGACTACTCCAGGTACTTCATGTAAGTGGAATCTCACAAAGTGTGTTCTTTTGTGACCAGCTTGTTTCACTCAGCATAATGCCCTCAAGTTTCATCCATGTTGTGGAATGTGTCGCAATGTTCTTATCTTTTAAGGCTGATAATATTCCACTACATGTATATACCACATTTTGTCAATGGACACTTAGGTTGCTTCCACCTTCTGGCTCTTGTTTGGACTTGTTTTTAAACTCTTTTTTCCATCCATTTCTTTCAAAATCTGCCTTTTTGAGATAATGAAAACTTTCGATTTGAGGGAAAAATGTATATCTCTTTTGGAAACAAGGAGATAATTGGACTGCAGGAACTAAGAGGGAAAGGATTTGAAGCTGCAGGTCTTTTAGGACCAAGGCAAAAAAAATAATCACATTCATCTTCTAAGATAACCCACATCTTCTCCTCCTCCTCCATGGCAAGACCACCCTCCTATTCTCAGAGGTATTTTTGAAAACAATTTTTCTCATTACCTACTTGGGAGAAGAATGGAGAGAAAGCTCATCTGAATTAGTGGAAGTACTGAATTAGATTTTTTAAAGCAAAGCAATTTTATTACTTGCAACCTATGGGAAGCTAACAAATTGTCAGCGGAGCCTCGGGCTCATATTTTAATGAACACAGGAGAATCATATATAATTACCATATCAAGTACTGCTGTGGAAATGGAGACTTCTGAAGTACTCGAGGACACACAAAAACAGTTTATACTCTAGTTGTTTTAAACACCTCTCCCCACCCCCCTACCACATCTTGGACAGTATCACTTAGCTATTACTTTTGAAGCCTTGATGAAGGTTTAAGCAAGCAAAGATCAACATTAGCCCAACATATGGGATTCACAGGTTTTATTATATTTTAATTTGTAACTAAATTTGTCGCTATGAACAAATTTACAAAGAAAACACAAAATAGTTGAAGGAAAAGACAAAAGCAGATTTCTAATTGACACAGGTATTGAAACCATCTAGGTCTAGGTAAATGCTTTATATGAAACCAATGAAATTAATAAGAGAAAGGGGAAAAAACGAGAGAAATAATTCCCATCGTACAATATCAACTTAGGGCAAAGAAGAAAGCAACAGCATGACCAAATTTTTGTCAGAGGAATGAGTAATCAAAGACAAGGGCAAATGACAAAACAATGAAATATCAAAAAAACCAATAAAATCCCTCAAGCCTCATAATGTTTCATGTTGAAAGATTGTCTATTATTCATTGCAATCCCTACCTTCAAAAGTAGAATAGGAAATATCAGCAGCTTTGAATCATTGAATGATACCATATAAACAAATCCATCGTCTCTTTCCATTTGTTTTCTCTGAACATTTTCAAATTGACAAGTGCTAAAATTCATCAAGATCATTACTCCCCACCTGGATTTGGCATCCTTTAAAGAAAAAAAGAAAACATTCCTTTTCTAGCTCATGAATATTCCGCAGAGATGCAAACAAACCAGCAATAAAAAAAAAAAAAAAAAAAACCAGGAAGCAGCTCTTAGAAACAGCACCTCTGGCCTATGGATATGGGCCATTTAATTTAACATTGTATGTAGTCTGTGAAGGCCTTTCAGTGATAAAAATGGAGTGGGCAGGGATCACACATGTTTAAAATCCTTCCGTTCCCATATCCCTGTGGCTCCATCTTGGGAGCTGTGTGAAAAAAAAACAGGCTCCTTCTAAGCCCTCTTGGTTCTGTGCGCTACACTCACTTTGATGTTATGGGGAGGAGCCGGGCGGTCCAGGGAGCAAGTCAACCCCACAGCAAGATATGAAAAGAATGAAAGAAGTATCAAAGGGAAAAAAAGGAAGAGAACTAGCAGATTGCCTCTAATTATTTTTATCCCCTTAATTTATTTTTGTTTTTATTAAAAGAAAAATAAGGCACACAATTATTCTCAGAGAAACTGATTATTCTGCTTCATGAGGCATATAGAAAAACCTTCTAAGTAACGAAAGAGGTGTCATTAGTGCCCACTACATGCACAAAGCGACAACCACCTTTGGATGATAGGTTTCCCCACCCTCAGAGGGCTTACATTCTGTTGGAGAGAAAACCCATACATCGCTCCCTCCCTTATGAGGAGAAAGAATTATTTAAAGTATAAAATCCCAAACTCCTTAATCTAGCAAACAAAAGTACAGTACCCGCCCCCCCGCCCCGCCTCCATCCATGGTTTTGCTTGCCTTTGTTTCAGTTACTTGCAGTCTGAAACATTAAATGGAAAATGCCAGAAATAATTCATAAGTTTTAAATTGTGCAGCTTTGTGAGTCATGTGATGAAATCTCACTCGTTCTTAATCGCTCCAGTCCAGGACAGGGATCACCCCTTTGCCCAGCGGCCTCACGCTGTACACTCTCCTCTCTCACTAGTGACCGAGTGGCCTCAGTTATCAGATCGACTGCTGGGGTATCACACTGCTTGTGTTTAAGTCACCCTCATTTGTTTAATAGTGGTTCCAACATGCAAGAATAGTGATGCTGGCAATTCAGATATGCCAAAGAGAAGCCGAAAAGTGCTTCTTCTAAGTGAAAAAGTGAGTATTCTTTCCCTTTTTTAAGAGACAGACAGAGAGAGGCCATGTTCACATATCTTTTATTGCAATCTATTGTTATAATTGCTCTATTTTACTAATAGTTATTGTTGCTAGTCTCCTACTGTGCTTAATTTATGAATTAAACTTCATCATATGTATGTATACACACATAGAAAAAACACAGTGCATACAGAGTTTGGTACTATCTGTAGTTTCATGCATACGCTAAGGGTCTTGGAACATACCCCCCACACAAATAAGGAGGATTACCATGCTGATGACAGGTATATCTCTTGCCTCCAGTCACCCATTGCCTTCACCATTCCCCAAATATTCCATGCTCTTTATTCCTGGTCTTTGCACATGCTCTGTCATCTTTCATCTTCTTAATCACCCCTTTGGCCTTCCTACTCCTGACAAAAACCCAACTCCTCTTTCAGAATGCCAGTTTAAATATCACCTCCATTGAAGGAGGCTTCTTCAAATCCAGCTACTATTTATACCTTCTCTCGGTTCCTACAGTCATTGTGCTCAGAAGGCCGTAACACATGGGACAAGTGACACTGTGATTCTGTTCAAGATAAGTCTGTGAGCCCATCAGCAGAAATGAGTTTTGTTTTGTGTATTTCTAAGTCAATATGTGATACAATGTGTTATGCTCAATAAATGTTTGCTGAATCCATTTAAAAACAAACCAAGAAAATGATATAATTCTTTTGCTGTGTGCCGACAGAGCCTTGCCACCTCTGGTTTACGCTCTCTCTGAAAAACTTCCATTGGTTCAATCCATTTCTCCTCCCTAGCATTTCTGATCTGTGGACAAAGGCAGTGGTTCCTGGGCTGTGCATGAGAGATACTGGAGGTTAAGTCCAGGATTCGGTAGGTTTGTTTTTTTAAGAGCTCATGAGATGACATAAATGAACAGCCAGGTTTGGAAACCATTAGAACTTTCTATAGTTTCCATTGTTACCAGTTCCAGCAACCTAGCCCATCAGTTACTGCTTCTAAATATTCTATGCTCACAAGATATGTATACTTCTAGGATGAGTCTAGAGCTTCCAGACTTATCACACTACTTTCTAAGTAAGCAATAAGAGGTATGAATTCTTCCAAGAATGCCATTCCTTCATTTCTTATATTTATTCAACAAGTACAGTCACTGTGGGGACAGAGCCAGGAATGCAGTTTCCAGGCTCTTGGCCTCACATGGAAAGGTGCTGGCTCAGGTAGTAAATGGCCATCAACTGTGATTGAATGGCCATCAGCTGTGGCTAGTTGGCCGTCAGCTGTAACCAGTGAGCCATAGGGCATTAATGTAACTGCTGTGGCTACGCTAGCAGAAAATGGGGGCTAGCAAGAAGATGGTGGCTGGCAAGCGTGGACTGCAGTTAGCACAGCGGAGTGCGGGTTGCGGATTGCAGAGAAGTAGACGGCAGGTTGCAGATAGTGTGGCTCCTGCTTCCTGTGTCTCCAACCCAGCCGCCAGCAAGACTATAGTGGTATGACTCCACCATCTATGGCTCTGTGGGTGTTCCTTTTTGGCCTCACCGTGTCCTGCGTTCTTATGTGGGGAGCGGGACCAGAGACCCCGCATGAGACCCTGCATGACAGTCACACACTGCAAAATGACTTTTTGGTAAGTGACAGACCGCATTTACAACGGTTGTCCTATAAGATTATAATGGAGCTGAAAAATTCCTATCACCCAGTAATGTCAAAGCCATGGTAACATCTTAAATGAAGGCATTACTCACATGTTGGTGATGATGGGGATGTAAACAAATCTACTGTGCTGCCAGTTGTATAAAAGTATAGCACATACAATTATGCACAGTACATAATACTTAATAAATGTTACTGGCTTGTATATCTAATATACTATATTTTTCATGTTAATTTAGTGTACTCTTTCTATTTGTAAAAAAAAGTTTGTTATCAGACACTATGCCACGTGTGAGTGTTTGCGTCATTTCTTGTCTTGGTTGCATTTCTCTTGTGCTTGATTTATTTAGTCTTGTGTTTTATCATGGCCCCTAAGCAGTCACACAATAACGAAATTGCCTAACAACACATTTCTCAGAACGTATCCCCATCGTGATTTGACACAGGACTATATCTACTTATATTCTTCCAAGGGCTAAGTGGCACTTGTTTCATTTAAAAGACTGTCCACTAACAACTTGATCTTGAACTCTATTCTAAAACAAAGATTTTTAAAGCAAAGAGCAATTATGTATGATTCCAATTCAGGACAAGGTGGGCGGCAACTTATATTTTTAGCTCTTACGTGGGTGCTCATGGCCCTATGTAGCCCCTGAGTGGAGATTATATACTAAATATGGAACAAGGTTCATCTATACAGTATAATTGTGGATTTCTAAGTTTTGGTCACCAAGCCACAAAAAGTGAGCGAGCTATTCAGAGAAATGAATTAGTTTAGTAAATATTCTACACTCTTCCCCAAAATCACAGTTTTCATTAAATTAGGTTGCAACTGAGACTATGTTGGACTCTTATCTCTACAAATTTATGTATTCGATACTTTCTGCAGTGCATACTTAACTGTTGTTTGGGATTTTTTGGTTCCCCTCTTTTCCCCAGAAAGGGTGACTGGATCATCTTTTACTGAACTATTGTTATGATTTTCCAAGTACACAAGCCCTTGGATTTAACATGATTGTGTACCTGGAATCTCAATTAGTTTCAAGCAATATAAATAGAAAAACAATGTCCTTTAGTAATGGATATGAAATACAGTGGCAGAGGGACAGTGTTATAGAGTGAAAACAACAGCTCTAACGATGAGAATAAGAAGTCAAAACACTGGACACAATCTCTCTCGTTGGGTCTGTGTGGAGGAAAGCGTGCTCTGTAAACTCCAGACATATCTAATGCTGAGCACTTGTTCAGAAGCTCTAGTGCAACATCCGGCTTTTGTTCATGTCCACAAGCGTCTTTTAGAAAGAAAAGAACCCAAAGCACATACAGAGGAAGCTGCTAAAACACTGACTTCTAATTAGATCGCTAACATCACTGGAGGAAAAGGAAAACGGATCTGTCTGCTGTTTCCTTAAAATCCGCTACTGCTTTATCTGAAACCTATAAACAAACATCCTAATACTGCACTGTACTTGAGTTCAAAAGTTCAGCAGAATCTGGAGAAATGGTAGCACTACCCCAGAGGAGAGGGCAGTCTGGGGGCTGCGGATGGGAGAAAGGTTATTGGATCTTGCTCCTCCCACTCAGACCATCTGCAAAAGCTTAGGCCTCTGCAACCATGCTGACCTTCAGGCCCAGAGTCATTACTCAAACTGCACCTGCCCAGGATTAAGTTTCCTGGCAGTGAATGATTTTCTTTCCTTTAGTCTGCAAACAGCTGTCACGTGACCAAGTGGCAATGGAGCAAAGGCAGTAGAAGGAACAGGCCCCTTGCAAAAGGGCTGAGCAGGACACCAAGTTGGGTGATTCATCTCCTTTAAAAATCTATTCCTGAAAGACTTTTGCATGTTTATAACACTTCTTGTTCCAGCTCACCGATAATTAGAGCCTGTCAGAGACAGAGCTCTAACCTGGAAAATAGACTATCTCTATGACTCATTAGAGCACTTAAGAATGAATGGGATTCATTGTCTTGCTCTTTTCCCTCTGACCCCAAAGGCTGCTAAATCTATGGTTTCTAACCTTGCTGAAAACAAGGGAAACTTTGAAAAGTAATGTGGTGTCTCCCTGTAATAAGAGATACAGTTGCACAGCAAAAATCAGTTACACCTGCTTGCTAGGCATTTTGCTAATTCAAGTAATATGTCCACAGCATGCGTAAAATGACCTTGGACAGCCATTTCATCAGTGATGGAGTAACTTCTTAGATGCACTTTCACTATAAGAAACAGCTTCAGGGAGAGAAGTGAGGGGGTGAGTTTACGGAACATTCCTACATAATAGGAGATTCTTCTACTCCATAGTACGGTAACAAACAAAGGAGTACATTTTTAAAGGGTTATTCAAAAGGAAAGTTAAATATTACAAGAAAGGGTGAGCTTATTCTAGCCAATATTTCTCATGACAAAGAATCGCGGCTTTCCCTAAAAGGAGAGTTCTACTTTTCACTTAAAGAAAACACAGAGAGCTATATTTACATATAATGCTTCCCAATAGTTAATTGAAACTCAGTACTTCTCCTTCAATCAAAGTTTGGAGGAATGGAGGATTGTCAAGCCTTCCCAGACTCCAGGGGTCACAAATCAGTGCACGGGTCAGAGTTGCTGGGCAGTGGCTTTCCTTCTGAGAATTTCAAATCCTATGTAGCAAGCATGCTATTGGATGTTTCACACACACACACACACACACACACACACACACACACACACACACACACAGCCTGGCCATGCCACAAGTGTGATCCTCCTGCCGCAATACAATGAATACTCATCTAATCTCATGATTAAATGAAAAGCAGGCCAGTTTAGATTCGACTAAAGAGTTATCAGAAGTAAAGAAATAAAATTAGGCTTTAAGAAAATAAAGAAAGCACTTTTCATTACCCATCCACATCCCTCCCATACCCAAAAGCATACCAGGACATTTAAAGGCTGACAGATAGAAATTCCCATGGACTCTGTACTAGCACTTAATGTGGGTAAATGTCAACCGTTGGTGTCCAGGTGTTGAAAAGTGTCTGCCTTACTTTTAAGCAGTACGACAACACAGGCTGAATACTTGTGGTTTATTATTGCAGCACCCAAGTGAAGGCCAAAATGACTCTGAACACCTGAGAAATACAGTAATTTTTTCAAAATGCTCTGACTGACGTGTCTCATTTTTATTACAAAATAGATTTTATACATTTCAGCTTTATAAAAAAGAGAAAGAAAGAAAAGAGGCAGATCAGTTTATTTTCTGAGCACAGTATTAATGACAAGATGACATCACCAACAGCCAATCAGAAAGCTCTCTGGTGTCTGGTGTTCTAACACCATTTCATATTTATGGATAAGCACCAGAAGGGTGTCAACCCCAAGCTGCATTTCCCTCCCTACTCACTTCTAAATAAAGTGCCTGCTTTCATTCAGCAGCCAAACTGGAGGGGCGAAAAAAACTTCACGGGCTCTTTTCCTCCTCATCCTAGCCTGTTTTCTGACAATCCTGAAACAATACATGGAAGGCGGGGTAGAGTGGCTGGAACCTTGTGTCACTGCTTGCTGCAAAGCTGCTGAATGCTCTCTGCAGCTTCAAACAGTCCTTCACTGACAAACCAAAGCCAGGCCTTCATCTGCAAAACCCCTAAGAGCAGGAAGGAGTGACTATTGCAAACGGTAGGATCTAGGCTCACTGCTCAAGAATGAAATGTAATCGTTTTTCCCCTCCTGTTTTTTAAAAACTATTATCTCTCCCCACTACTACCTCCCCCTCTAAAGCAATTTTGAAGAAAGGAGTGAAAAGAGTTAACCCTGAAATGGTTAATCTTAGACCAGTGCAGACAAAATAGTTCAGGAGTTCAGCTTCCCACTGCACCAGACCGATGGAGGCCAAGTGTCACGGGTGGACCCCAGGAACAGGGCAACAGTACAAAACCTGCACATTTATAACGGTGACACTGTTCTCAAGGCTGGTGCTAATTGCTGAGCTCCTGGGAGATGTGGTGGCCAGAGCATTTGTCTTCAGTCTAAAATCAACAATCTGCATGAACAGAAATTGATAATGCAATCCAAATTCTAAGCAGAAGAGAGGTTTGTGGCATCCATGAAAAATCCCTGCCCTAGACAACTGCAACATACATCCTGCTCTCACACTTCTCCCAAAACCTCATCTAGAGATGAATATAGCCCTTTTCCTCTTCCACACCCCTAACCATCTGATGTTGTATCAGAATTGCTGGATCTAGCCCAAAAGCAGAATTATAACATGTAATAAAGATGCTTGGCCATGCAGCAAAGATGACAGAATTTGGCATGCTGGCCTGGAGCCAGAGTGACAGATCTTAAGCTGATGTTCCTTTCCTACAGATTTAACAATGTACAGGGAGAAAAAAAAATTAATAATTGCTCAGAGCAAATTCAATGTCTACAAGCTTCTTTAGGTTTGGCTTTGACAAGCCCCTCCCCCCACCATCTGACCCCACCCTATGCTTTCCCGGATGCCAAAATCATGCAAATCAAGTGACTGTAGCCCGTCACTTTTCATAATCAACTTGATTCAAAGGGAGAAGCAGAAAAGGAATTAAGGTCCTCACTGTTTGGGAGCTATGTAATCAGAATCATTAATTTCTCTTACATGCACTGATCCAAGCCAAAGCATAAAGACAGACCCTGCCACATCTCAAAGCTTATATATTTTATAAACAACTCACATATACTGGTCTACTTGCAGCGTCCCCATACAAATTAGAAGGATCACAATATAAGGAACAGTTGTGTGTGAAGCAAAGAAAGGATCTGAACCAGGACCTCTAAATCCTTAGGTCATCTGGGGCTTAGCAGAAGGTGGGAAAGATGGGGAAAAATCTTTTAGATTTCTTATGAAAAAAAAAAACAAAAAAATACCAGGGGGGAGAATAGTTCCTTTTGTCCCATATGCTAAGCAATGGGTGCTGTCATTTTTAAAGTTATTAAAAAATTCACAAAGACAAAATCAAAAGCAAGACACAAAAATCTAAGTACTCAGCAGAAAAGGAACAAATTAAAAGGCAGCACACTGGTATCATAAATCCAAAAATAAACACTTAAGTAAATGTTTCTGAATGGTATTCCTCCCAATAACCTTTTCTAAGGCAAATGGAATCCTTTCCAAAACCCACCTATTAATAATGCTCTGCTATTACTCTCTAATCTTGGTGCTCCATGCTAGTTGGCAGAGGGGAAAACTAATTTGGATCATCCGAAAATCATTCACATTTGGTTGTAGTTGTATTATATGGGGGTAGTAAGTTGGCAACAAATGTCCCTCCCTAATTAACTTTAGAATAATTTTAAATTTTATATTCCCTCAGCACAAGCCAACTAACAACTGCAGACAGTGGCCAGCTGGCAAAAGGAAAAAGCCAATTGTTGATTTTTTAATTGTCATAGATAAGTTATCCACATGTAGCTAATCATGGTGACAGAATTAGCCTCGGCTCAGGGTGCAAGTGCTGGGAAGCATCCAGAAGCCCAGCTTTGCCAATGACATCATATGTGTAAAAGCAAAGGCGTGACCAGATGAGGCCAGGTGTGAGAGGCACTGAGTAAAACCCATCAAAAATATGTATTTCATTCATTATAATCACGCCCTTTTACTCTGTTCTGTGCTCATAACCCTGATTCTTCCCCCAGTTCTTCAAACGTGAGGCTGTTGGTTGTATTTCTTAGGGACCGCTAATTCAAATCCAACATACATATTCACAACACACATACCTCATTAAAGTCAGAAATGGCAGGTTGAATTGAACCACAATTCTGACTCCAGAAACTACACATTTAGACTATATCATATGTCATAAGAATATTTGGAGAATAATTGCCCCATAATTTGATCCAGTAGATGAAGCTAAACCCAGGCCAAGATTCTTATATTTCTAAAACAGAAAAGGACAAAAAGCCCTCATGTCTGTTTATGTATCACAGTATCTGCTTCCTCTGCCATCTTTATTATGAGTCTTTCTTCAGTATTATCAAGCAGTTGGTATGTAAGTTATCTTACGAGGTATCTTCTTCATCTCACTCTAGCTTGTCTTTTCATTCAAATCAATCCAAGTTTACGTTTCTTTTATTTTTACATAATCCATTTGTGGAATGCAAAAGCACTGTGTCTGTTTTTGAAATTCATGAGAGAAAGTGTAGGAAAGGAATGTATGTATGTGGAAGGAGTATTCCCAAAAATCTGAGAACAATATCATAAAGAACAACATTCTTTCTTTCCCTGCCTCTCCTCCACCCCAAGTAAAATTTCCTATAGTCCCTACCAATAGGAAAAAAATACTGCTTGGGACAAATCAATGGTCAAATCAAATATGAGTATTATTTCCATTGTTCACTGGAAGTGTACAACAGAAATGAAGATAGGTTTGAGATTTGGGGAAAGAAAAATTTTAAATCTCATTTAAAAGACATTTTGAAATGCTTTGGGAATTTGGGGGCATAGGAATAGGGGAGACACATATTTAAATTACTACGAATCACTCCTCCTATATACAACACATGATCATAACCCTTGTTGATCAGTTTTACATAAATGAAGACAAACAGAAAGGCAATTTTATAACTATTATAGTAAAAGTCAAGGTTATGGAATAGAAAGACGATATGGATGCAAACACCATTAAAGCATCGCCTTCTCTTTCTAAGAAGAGTCTTCCTGTTTGACAAGAGACAATTGAACTGTTCCTCAGATAAACAATGGAAACTGGATCCATTTGCAAAGCTAGTAGAGTAGACATATGCGAACCTTACCATTTACCCAACATCCTGTCCCCCCAAACAGGAAGTGAATCACAGAGCTGAGGAACTACTCTTATCATTTTCAAATGAAAAAGACAGAACTCCCGGGTTAACTTTTTATTTTGAAACAATTCATTCCAAGATAGTCAAATTGTTCACTCTGTTTATAATGACCTAAGATGGTTCTTATAAACATTTCATCTGAATTGTTTGCATCTCACTTCACATGATTTGATTTCTATATAAAATAAGGTCTCATACTGGTAGCAGCAAATTCACAGTCATATTCCCTCTTACATCCCCCGGTATTAATAATAGGTTTAACTATATTGACAACATCGATATAGTTAAAATCAAAGGAGGACTGAGTTATATCAGCATTATGAGTCATGTTATCTACACACAGAAGATAGAAAATGGGTATGGAAAGGACCAGGTATGGTGAAGGTGAGGTTAATAAGCTCATTTCTTAACATGCACACAGGGGACCTAAAGCAGAACTCCTGCTTTTCCTATTTATCGGGCTCTTTGGTTCTTACCTTTCATCTAATTATACTTAAGGCAATGGATTTGGAGAGAAAACTAGGATATGAATTTCCAAGATACTTATTTATGCAGGCATATAATTCTAAGTGACAACCATAACACTTTAGGAATCTAAGAGGCCTACACCTAGCGTTCATAGTACTTAACCATTCAGTGCAAAACAAGATGTCTATACTTGAAACTTATCTTCTAAATTACTGAGGGGGGAACAATAACCACGGGTCACACTCAGAGGCCTGGCTAATCCTTGCTTGCAAATCATCACATTATTATATGAACCGCTAGATATCTGCACAAATAATTCCTCAGACCATTTGCCATTTCTAATAATCTAAAAATCCAGATACATCCTCCTAGATATGTGAACTTTTCATTATGTTAACAATACTTTGTTATTCCTTGAGTATTTATGACACTGCTTAAAATTGGGGTCACATTTTGAGTAGTAGAAAAAACTCACACATTGGAAATAGATTTAGTACCAATTAACGATAGAACCACCCCCATAAGGTTGTGCAAGTTCTGCCCTATATGATCATGTCTTATCAGGAGGGTGAGGGGACACACAGCCAAGCCCTCACCTGCTCACCAACCACATGCCCCGGAGTCAAAAGGAACATCTTGTTCTAATTCATTAAAGTTTTTCCAACTCTGTAACCTAAATAGCATAACTGGTATGTTATTTAATTACAGAAATATCTGGAGTCATATTACAAAATGTATACTGTTAAAAAGAAATAAAAAAGATAACAGGCCCCAAAATGGAGTAACTTATGCTAAGCCCCATGTCACCAAAACGAGACTTATTTATAGGTTCCTCTCTCCCAGGATAAGAATCTTAAACCAGTCAATCAGGAATCACCTGATCAGCACTAGTTAGATTAGATAATCTGCCTGATAGACCCTTCCTTTCCCCTATAGGAAAGTAACCTTGCAATAATTCCCCTTTTTGCCCAGTATAACTCCTTGTTCCTGCACCCTTCCACCTACAAATGTCTTTCATTTTGTACAGCTCTTATCTGTTAGATTGGACGTTGTCCAATTCAAATCAATTTTTGCTCAAATAAACTTGTTAAAATTTTAATATGCCTTACTTTATCTTTTAACAATACATACATTATATATGTGTGTATATGTATACATGTACATATCATTTTAGTATCAATAAATATGATTCCATCCACTCAAATTTCGTAATGAATATATGTGGAAACATTGAGCTTATCACCTAGTATAGTGCTCAGTAGACTCTCTACAAATAGTTCCCGAATATAAATTATTTGGAGTAAGGAAGTAGGAAGAGAAGATATACCAAGAAGAGATGAAGAAAATAAGGAAATGAGTCAAAACAAGGTAAAGAGAAGAAGAAAATTGGAATGAATGTCTATCAACATAGTAGAGAGAGAACAAGACTGGAGGGACTTAACCCACAGACAGTCATCTTTAGTTTTCCTTCCATTGACTTATAGGCCATGAAATTCAGGCGATGCAAGCATGGAGTGTTAGAGAGGCCAGAGTCATGGGTTCATGCCCATGGGAATCCCAGTGTTTCTGTTCCAGGGCCATAGACCTGTGCTTAACACAAATTAACATCTTGCACATGCTTCCAACTAGTCACAAGGGAGGCCAGAGCATGCGGGGGTATGGCCACCCAACTCCATCATCATTACCGTTAAAAAACAAACAAACAAACAAAAATCTCCAGGCATCTGGTCTCCCTAAGAGGTCCTTCGGGATCAAGCTTACCTGGAAATGAAAGCAAATTATTGAATCAAGATAGTCCCAACTCAACAGCAGACCCAAGTTGCACGGCATTCTCATCAATATGTGTGCTATGGCCCTTACTCCTAGGTTGGGGGGAAAGGGGCTTGCCTGACGTCCTGAACACGTGTGTATTGCTGTTGAATTTATCATCATGAGCCCAATGCATTTTTGTTTCCCCAGAAGACAGTAGGATAAACAGGCCTTGAAAATGGTCCTAAAATTGAGAGCAAATTTAGTTTCAATTATTCAAACAGACACCTCTCAAAATTAAATATCACTCACGCGCATAGTCTTTTTCCCAAACTCCTGTAGTGATTGGTTTATATTACAGACTAATGTCCCTGCAGTATGAAATAAACCAAGCCGTTTGGGTACTGTAACACCAATAATCACCAGCTTTGCTTCCTTATAAGTGGCTTTATAGAGAAACGGCATTTTTTTTAAATGAAAAAGTTTGCTTCAGGCTCAACTCTTGAATACCCAACTTCAGTTTGTGGTGAAACTTAAGAGTCTCATTCTAAACCCTCGAATGTTGGGAATTATGATGATGGAATTGCTGACACAACATGAGCCGCAGCTGGCACTACAAAAATGGTCTTAAGTATTTTGACTCTTCCCCTATGAAGTCAGTCCCCAGAGCCAAGGACTTTGTGACTTGAAACTGTAAAGTGAAACTCACCAGCAGTGAAAGCTGTCGTAAGAGCTTGGGGACCTTAGACTTCTAACTAAAGGCATTTAGTGTTGACTAAGGAATATATTTGTTGAAGTATTTGCCCAATTCATTACTGAACTATCAGAGGAAGGAGAGAAGTACACAGACTTCAGAAAAGGAATAGCTTGACACTGCCAAGTCCCAGAATGGTAGAGAGAGAAAGGAGGACCCAACAGAAAGCTGATTTTTGATATGCAGATGTCAACGGCTAAACCTAGAGATCAGTCTCTTTAATTTTACATCTTATCTGTAAGTTCAAATGTGAATGAGTGAAAAGGAAGGAATTCCCTGGGAAATGACTATTAGAAAAATCTAGAATCTCTTTACTGAAGATACCTCCACCCAAATGATGATGCTTTCAAAGGCCAGAGTATATATATTGTTAAAGAGGAAAGAAAATGCAAAGGCAAGAAAAAATAATCAATTAGCTTTGGGTCCTTCATGATCAATAAATCTCATGGATGCAATTTCTATAAACTGCACTGATTTTGTAGACTGGCAGCTGTTTTTAGTAACCGTTTTCCATACCATGTCATAAACCATGGCTTTAGTCTCTTTCAGGCACAGCCTTGGTTGCATGGCTGGACGACACAGCTGAGCAAGAGGCGTGCTGCATATCAGAGGGTTAATGGGCTTCCCACGCTACACCCCAATTAAGCTTATTCAGCAAAGATGTAACTATAGCCCCTTAATCTCACTGTTCAGGTCATTCTGTCTTCAATAATCAAAACCACCATGCCTAAAAGGAGTCTTATATTTTTAGGAGTAAGATTTGTTTAGAAAGAAGGAAAAAAACAAGCCCACGTATATACATTTTAATGGAAGTTCAATACATTCCCTGGGGGACAATCTCTACCAACAATCAGCTTCAACTACCACCTGCATATGAATGATTCCCTCATTCTAATCTCCAGGGGACTGCTCTCCTAAACAGAATCACATCTGTATCTTCTCATATCCCCACTTACAGGTAACACAGGAAACTAAGCATCAGCATGCCCAAACCAGAACTCACTGCCTAGCAACCCACCATCCTGAATTCCTCAGCTTGATCAATGATCCCACCATATACCCAGACAGAAACCATCACTAATCAGTTTATCCCACTTTTATTATTTTAGTCCCCATAAGCAATCACTATATTGCATCATTTTACTCTTTAATAACTCCTCTCTTCCATGTCCACAAATGCTTTGTTCCATCAACATTTTTCATCTACAGCACTACAACACAAACCTCACTGGTTCACAGCCAATACGTAGTCCCAAGCTCCTTCAACCACCTCCTCAAGTCCCATCAGAATACTATTTTTAACCCCAAAATCTGCTTCTGTCCCTCAATTTCTCTAAATTCTTAAGTGACTACCCCTGTCTACAGGAGTGTATTCTCAAGTGTTAGTGGGGTAAGAATCGTGTCTATATGGGAAGAGGGGACTTATTATAGTACATCTTACAGAGTCTTCCTCGGGAATTTAGTAGTTCTAGAGTGGGACACAGGAACTTGCACTGTCTATGCCCTCCAGGTGATTCTGATGACCTAGTTTCAGAATCATGCTTTAAGGAGCAATAGACTACAAGATACATAGCTCTTTTCAATGGTATACCATGTTTTCCTAAAAATAAGACGGGGTCTTACATTAATTTTTGCTCCAAAAGATGCATTAGGGCATATTTTCAGGGGATGTCTTATTTTTTCATCTACAACAATCTGCATTTATTCAAATACACGATGTTCTTCTGGAATATCGTCATAACTAAATGCGTCCATCTGGCTGATGATCTTAACTGGGGCTTATTTTGGGGGTAGGCCTTATTTTCGGGGAAATACAGTACACAGTGCTTCAAGTTCTAGCTAGGGTTTGGTAGGCCCGAAAATCCTAAGTCCCCCTCTGCATAACATACTTTCCTATCCTGAAATAAAAATTGTAAGTAGTATAACCTACCTCCATAACTTCCCAAAGCAAATCACTATAGTGTCCTAAGTATAAAAAGATGGAAGAAAAAAAATCAAATAATTTTGTTTATTTAATTTAAATATTTGTGTAAAGCCATACTATTGGATATAATGAAGTAGACAAATGCTTGCACCCATATACAGAATCACCAGGAACACAACGGCTACAAACACTGATCAGCAGTGTTTTGACTGGTAATTCAGATCCCACAAGTGAGTTTGGCTACTGCTGACATGATCTTCCTAAATTGTGAACAATGTTTAGTAAAGGTCCACATAAAACAATGTACAATCAATGTTCCTCCCATTTACAAATCAGTTTTATTCCTAGAAAATCTGTGTGTATATATTAAAACCTAACCACAAATACTTTGTGCCTATATGTAAAGCAAAGTTAGGTTCCAGCTCAAATACTTGAAAGACATTTTGTTTTTAGCATTACATGAAGGTCTGTTGAGACATTTGAGGGTCTTGTTATGCACAAAACAATTCTTCATGTGCAGGACTAACCTGTGTGCTCTGCAAGATACCAGTATCCTGCGCTCGCTCACTAACACTAAGTGCCAGCACTGTTCTCCAACCAAGTATGGCCAAAAAAATTATCACATGAATTTCCAAAACACCCCCAGAGCAAAAGCCTCATCTCCCATCTAGCGTCCACCCAATCACTCCACAGAAACAACTCAAATTAAAACAACAGTGACGCTCATATCTCTCAATTCAGTAAACATTTGGCTTTCCCCCTCTTCTAGCTGCAGTTGGTCTCACCTACTTAATACTCTCTTCCCTTGCCTTTTATAGTAACAGACTCTCCCGATTTTCATACCATGTCTTCTTCCATTCCTTATTCTTAGTATCCTTTATGAGCTCATCCCCTCTACCTGGTCACGAAATGTTGTCGTTTGGTAACCCTGGCCCATAGGACTGCCTTCTTTCCCTCTGCTCTTTCACTAGTCAAGCTCACCCACAGTATCACTTACCATCTACATACTTTTATCTCAAGTTTGTATTTCCCACCCAGAGGCTTGCTCTGTACTCTAAAGCCGTCACACCAACCACCCACGTAACATCTCCCTTAGCTATGTCAAAGAAGCTTAGCCAAATTGTTGCATCATCTGCCACCTACCCTTACTCCTGCTCAAAGCTTGGTCCTCCTCCTTGCTCAGTAAATGGACCACCATCTATCTAGTTGTACACGTCAGATATCTTGAGACCTCCCATATCCAATCCATCACAAAACTCTATTACATATCTGGCTTGATCACCAGTTTTACTCCTGGTATGTAACGTGTATCCCCAACAATAAGACTTAGCCGGACAATCAGGTCTAATGCATCTTTTAGAGCAAAAATTAATATGACTCGGTATCATATCATATCATATCATATCGTATCATATCATATCACATTATGTAATATGAGACCCAGTCTTTTATTATAGTAAAATATAACCAGGGCTTATATTAATTTTTGCTCCAAAAGACGCATTAGAGCTCGCTGTCCAGCTAGGTCTTATTTTGGGGGAAACACGGTAGCACAGAATGCATTTGGAACAAAGATGGTACATAGTAAATAAGTATTAAAAGAACAAGTAAATGACTTACAGAAATAGTGAACTACCTGTGAACATATCCCTTCATTCACCATAGCGCTGTCCACAATATTCCTTGTATATGAAGATCCCACTTTCACTCCAAAACTTCGCAATTCCCAAAACGGCACTTCGTCAATACAGTTTCCCTTGGCCTCCCCAGGACACACACTGGGCTATCAGCATGTTTTTCTGCGGCTATCATGGCACTGTATGCATCGCACCATGGTAATGACATCCCTGCCTTGCAATGACAGCATGGTGACATTCTTCCTTCCTTTGGATCTTAACACATGACAAATAGTAGGCAGGCTCAAATATTTTGAATGATTTACTATTTTAAATCTTGTCTCCACCTGGCTTACCCTACCCTCCTTCTTTTATCCTGGCAGGAGAGGGGGGCAAAACACAGTTAAGAGAAAGAGAAATGGCCAATCTTGGTGTGTTCTCATAGAATCGTGGACCCAGAAACCACGGTTTTTCCCATTATTCTATTAGTAATGACGGCTTTGTTCCTTCCATTCCCCACATGTGGTGATGGCCCTGTGTGGGACCCAAGGGAGAGGCGCACATGTACCCAAGTCTGCTATTTCTTCTGAGATGGTCGCCAAACCTTTCAGGTAAGAATCAACACTGCAGAGGTGCATTTTCCTGAGTGTGGGAAAAGTTGTTAGCAAGAGACTACATACACAAAGCTCTTCAACCACTAGGCTGGAAGAGAATCAAAATAAGCCAAAGCTTAATTAGAGTTGATTTCCCGGCTACGATCCATGCTTGGAATTGAACTCCAAAAGCCATAGCTGAGGAGGCAATTCCATCTCAAGTAGGACAGGCCTCTGAGACCACAAAAAGCAAGGCTGCGGACTTTTTTAATTTTTCATGTAATCCAGGAGAGGGAGAGGGAGAGGGAGAGGGAGAGGGAGAGGGAGAGAGAGAGAGAGAGAGAGAAAGAGAGAGAGAGAGAGCGCCTAAACTACAGGCACTCTTTAAACCCCATGATTGCAGCTCTTCGCTCCCTAACTCCTCTCCCCTTCCATAAATTAAATTAATGAGGAGTTTTCTAAAAGAGCATATTCTCTTAAAGGCTCTGTTATTCTGAAGTTAATGGCTCTGACATGTAGCCAGGCCAAACAGTCACAGGCAGCAATAACTCTTGCAACAGCTCCAAAACTTAGCCTCAAATGTCACCGAGTCCTACGCTGATCTTTTTTCCCCTTTGATTATCGCTGGTTGCCTTCCTTCCTCCCCTAACATTTTATAGCAAACTCAAATGCATCAAAGAAACCAGTGAAGGATGTGAAGATTGAGAAACACATTCAATCTTAATGTTATGATCTTGTCTTTTCCTTCCCACAACTTGTCTCTTAAGAGAAAAGGACAAATGTAAATTTGATGCCACACAGAACAAAACAACAAAATACATTCAAGGGAACAAGGGGAATGAGCATTTCTAAATGCCAGCATGCTGATCTAATACTTAGCACACACTTACTGTAAGAACTGTGTCATATTTGCGATGAATTAATATATTTTTACATGAGAAATGAGTGGACATGTACATAATGAAGCAATCATCTGCAGAAGCAATTGCTTCAAATCACCCTTCTAAACTAACACCCAGTGAGGTGATGATCAAGAAATATAACATAAAAATGCAAACAGAATTGCAGGAGAACCTGCTTTCAGTAAATCAAATGGGTACAAGATCAGAATAAATAGTGATATTCATTCAAGTTCTTAAACCTCAAATGCAAAAAATGATTAGACACAGGTTTATGAATCGGCTCATCTATATTGAAAATAAAATGTAAAATATCATATCCTGGATAAGATGAGTCCAAATTCCTGTATCCATAATTTGATCTAAAAATCTGGAAACATATGTCAAAATTTTGTGTGTTACAAAAAATTTGGAGGGAAAAGAAAGAAGGAAAAGGGAAAAGAGAGAAACATAAAAGAAAAAGAAAGTTGTGTTTGCTTTCTGTGACTGTGGCGTATCTGAACCAGCAATAATTTTCAAACAGTTTGTCAGTGTACTCCATAAAACAGTGAGTCTTTCACCTAATGGATACAGGTTCCAAAATAGTGATACGAAGGGTAAATGGAGCTTCTAACATAAGAGGCAGATACCTAGAGGAGAGAACTTTTCTTAGCAAGTACGTATTTGTGAGATAAATGATTAGACCTTGAAAAAGCAGCATGCATGCTAGTCTGCTTAGTGTGGGCTGCCTTCCTCTCTGCATAATTATAAAATCTTAGTTATAAACTATTTAAAAATTTCCAAAGCATTTCCACATACATTTATCTCATTTGATACCACAACAATTCATCAAGTAACAACATCCATTTTACAGATGAGAAAGTTGATGTTCAGGAAAATGAAGGGACTTGCCCAAAGTGACACAAGTGACCAAAGAGCTACAATACGTATCTTCTAATTCCTGAGGAGTAGGTCACATTTTTATATTAACTTCAAATTTACAATAATAATGAGAATGAAAGGAAGTTGTAAGAAAATGAACACCTAGTGAATTTCCAACTATTCCCTGAGCCAGGACTATAACAGGAAAAGTTATAATCCAGATAAGTAGATGGTAAGTTTGAATCAAGACTGATATAAATTTATTTTCACTTAATTATCTTTCAAGTCTATTTCCATCCCCTACTCTATTTCCTAACATCACAAATATTTGTCTAGGCCATGGTAGAGAGTTTATTCAGACCCTGAATTTGCAAGGTTTGGGGCTGTGATTTCAACTGAAAACATACTTACCAGAGTACAGAAGGTTCCTTACCAATCCATCTTACCCATGAGATGAAAATACCCGGCACTCAATGAAAAGAATGGTCTGGTAATGTTTAATATGAACACAGACATTTCTCTTCTAGTGTAATTCACTGTGCACACATCATTAAGGATCAAAGCACAAGGCAAACCAAAGAATGGAAGAAGGAATTTGAAAACATCAAAGTTAATTATAGTTGGTTGTCCCAATAGCTGTTACTCGTACAATTAAGACGTTGCTTCGGTTAATCTTAAGTGAAGCGGTGCCTCTCAAAAAGTCCAAGTAATCAAAGCAAAAGTCAAAACATCTAAGGCTGAGGCAGATTCGTCTGTGTGTAAGTGCTCTGCCTTTGCTAGGGCCTCCACAGTTCCTATCGATGTGCAGCTGTCTATTCACTCTTCACCGCCCTGCACCCAGGCAGATCCTCAATAAACAGGTGTTCCATGAAACCTGCATAACCTGCTTCTTCTATAATTTTTTAAAAACCTACAGAGCAAGGAGATGAAAAACAAACAAAACCATGAGCCTGCTCTATTGAAATGTCTGAGGTTACAGGTGCCTGTTTGGTTCCTGGTTTCCTGGGAAGAACTAGATGCTCAACAGACCTTGATTCTGCTTATTCTTACACTGTCCCGGGCACACCAGGTGTAAGTTCTGTCGCTTAGTAACTGTGGTCTCTGTCTCATTATCTCCACCTCACACTTTGAGGGCAAGAATATTCATGGATTCATGTGTTTAATGGGATCATCTATGGTTTAAAGAACTCCTAGAGAGCAAGGAGGAAAATTTGGCTCTCTCACACAACTGCAGTTACTATTAAAAGGGAAAAGTTCATTTCAGGGTTGTCTCCAATAAAAACTGGTACAAGGAAAAGCCCATTTGAAGGCCACTGGCAGCAATGGTGCTTTATCATGTCGAGAATAATTCCTTTTCCTCCATTAAAACATTTAATTTTTCATGGGGGGCGTCAGGGGAGAAAGTCATTTGGCCAAATACTTATTGTGCACCAGAAACTGGATGGAAGCTTTATAAATATTGTCCAATTTAATCCTTCCCACAAGCCTACAGAATAGGGAGAGAATCTAAATTTTGAGCTGGGAACTCAGTGAGGTGCATTCCAGATGCAGCTGCAAGAAGTTAAGTCAGTATTGGTTCTCCAGAAAGTCTGTGGATCTCTCCTAACATAGTGACTTCCCCAAATCCTCATGTCTTGGAGGAGTTCTGAGATGAGAGTATGTGCAGCCCCCGGCTTCCATATACCCAACGCGCAAGTCCAGTTTTTATCCACGTCACAATTCTTCAAACAGCTCAGCCATCCTCTTCATTTGCCCCACAGTTTCAAGTTCATATGCCTTGTCACATCAGTGAGAAAAGCATACCTTGTCTCTTCCTGGGTTTCTTCAAGCCCTTTAATTTACTTAAAGAAATAATACTTAATCTAATGAAGTTTATTAAAGCATTTCAACGAAATTTCATGACCTAGCCACCTGCCTGTAGCAAAATAAATTAACTCTCCCTACTGCATTTCAACTTCTTAATCTCCCACAAATTGGCGATGGTTAAGGGCAAGAACACAGAAAACGTTCAGTCTCTTACTCACTCTCTCCATCACATCATGCAAGGAACCCGACTTACTGAGTTCCCACACAGACTCTTTTCATGAGTGATGTAATGGGAGCTGGCCACACCAACATTTTTGATTTACATAAACCCAGGAAATTTTTTTTTTCCTTTCATCGCAGGTGCCCAATGTAAGACAACGAAGCTCGGTTTTTCCGTGATTAGTCAAAACCTCTAGAATTCCTTCGTTTAAACTGTGTTCCCCTGCTGAAAGTCTTGGGCAAAGTATATTGTAACATTAGATGGGCTGTATTTCACACATTAGGAAACGAAGACCCTTACAGAGATCCTTCATAAAACAAATATCACAAAGGTCGCAACCATATATATTCCCTTTTAGAACCGCTAGTAGTATTTCTACTTTGAACCCTCTCTCAAGACTCTTGTGCTGTTTTATGAGAGAAGATTCTATACCAATCACATGTAAAAAGCTCTGTGTCGCTCAGAACTGAAGTTTCAGCCCCAACCCACCCTGAATACTGAATGCATCTGGCCCGGTCACCCAGATGGCATCCTCATCAAAGTGGTTATATGCACCAATGGGTATGATGTTGCTGAGCTCACAGAATTTCTCATTCATATCTGCAGATGTTTTCCTTGCAAATATACATCAATACGTTAAAATCTACTAGATACATGATATCCCATACAGAGAAGGCCCCTTGAAGAAATGAGTGTATGGCTTCTCAGTTCTCTACGTATTAAGAAATGGATCCAGAAGAGAAAAAAAAGTCTTTCTTCATATATCAGTTTTCTCCCCTCCATTCACAGCATAACGTGGTCCAGGAGAAGACAAGAAACACCAATTGCTTCCTTAAGACAAGGGACAATACTAAACTAGAAATAGATCAGTGGTTCTCAAACTTGAATGTGCCTTAGAATCACTTGTGAAAATTACTTCAAAATTCTTCCCCAGTGGTGTCTGATTCAGCAGGTCTACAATTGAAGCTGGGAGTTACACTTTTATCAAGTGCCACAAGGATAGAGTACCAGTGGTACCGCCCTTCTCAGATCCCCAGCAAGACCGGTGAGCATAGAGAAGAAAAGAGTCAAGTAAGAGGAGTTGACTCAGGCCTTTGGAATTCTGTAGTGGTTTTAGCTGTTGTTTATAGTCTATTCCATTGCTCCAATTGTAAAGCCTGTTCAGTGAAAAATTAACCAAACACACCAGACAGAAAGAAGGATGACCTACAAGCCCTGATAACACTAATGGTAGTAAATGAGGTTGCTTTAAATAGGGCACCTGGTTTGTACCTAGTTACCTCCTTTCAAGATTTATCAAGATCCAGCTCCTTTGCTTTCTTTGCTTTGGAGAAGGAGGTTCTCATATCTTCGGTTACTTACATTTGAAACAACATTCCCCATCGCCATCAAAATTTGTCCAACTTGTCTTTATTTTTTGTTCTTGCTTTGTAAATTATGTTTGCTACTATAGTTGATATTTATAAGTGTTTTATGAGGACCTGCTTGTTTTTGTTTTTTTCAGGTAAACCTTAAACAAATGTGAGGTAAAAAAATGTACTAATGAGGTTCTGATAAGATGGAATGAAACTCCCCACAAATATATACCCATACACTAAAGTGGAGGCCTTAACAGGTTTAAAAAAAAAAAAAAAAAACCTGAAGAATGGACTAAGAAAACATCAATAAAGCCTGAGTAACTGGAGCACAAAAAAGTCGAAGTGCTATAAAAGTATTATTTTAAAGGGATTAATAATGTCCTATTAAACATTTACTCAACAGAGACATTTTGTGAAGTGCTGTCAAAAGCTCAAATGGAAATAGAACCCAGGACTCCAAATTTCCAGCTTTCGTCAATAAATCAGACAGTTTCCCTCCACAATCCAAAATAGCAGCAATGCTCTGGTTATTTTCTAACATATGGCTTAAATATTTATATTATAAATGCTTTCAGCTTATAGTCCACATTATAAACATTCATTAACATTTATGCAGCTTTAAAAGTAACTGTAACTCCAAGGTCAGACCAAATACATAGTATTTGAATAAAATAAACATTTCCAATCAGAGGCTAAAATTATTCCAATATTTACTTGATAACCTGACACCCATTCTCATTTGGCTTCCTTTCTTCCAAAATAATGTTCGTTAGTAAGTTCTTCTCCAGTGCAACAAAACATAGTGTTAGAAACCAGAAAGAGAAACACAGTCTAAAGATACAAGCTTCAAACCTGAAATAACTTAAACATCAGGAGAACCTATGTCATGAAATGGTTGTGTTTCATGGGATTATTATATTAACTGATTGAACCAATATTTGTGTGTATGCCTGGCATAGTTCTAGGCTGAAGGAATAGAATCAAAGTGCTTGCCAAGTAGTGCTTCATTCTAGTAGAAAGACCTAAAATCAACCAGTCAGCAAATAAGTATTTACTAACGTCAGTGCTAAGTGCTACGAAGGAAAACAAGGTAGAGTAAGGGGGACAGAAAATGACAAAATACTGGGTGACACAGTATTGCTATTTTCAATAAGCTGACACAGAAAGCCTCTCTGAAGCCTTTAGGTCAAATACCGACTACAACCAACACCAAGAATAATATTAACTGCACTCCCCAGAGTCACAATCATGGGTCAGTATGAAAAGCTGAAGGATTCTTATACTCATGTGAATTAACAAACATCTAGGAATTTTAGAGAAGGAAAGGAACAAAGGTGTGAGGCTAAACTGCTCCAGAAGCAACGATGCAAAGAGAGGAAAGAAACAGAGGCACAGCCCCCATGTGGCCCTATTCACGTGAGCTGACAGAGATCATTCACAAATCTGACTCGCATGGAAAGGGCTACATGAAATCAGTCACAAAGGGAAAAGTGATGAATGCATGGAAAGCCACTGTTTAATAAATTCCTTTAGAGTTCTCTTTCTCAGGGCAAAAATTGAATATAGGAACTGCTCATACCATCAGACACAAGTAACAAACATAAGAAGATGTTTAAAGGTTAGATCCTTGCATTTTTGACCAGACGTAATTTTTATTCTTAATAAAGGAAGGACAAGAGTAAACAAACCTAATGTAATTCACATTTAAAACATGCACATTTTTAAAGTTACCAATATCCTACATTCAAAGGCAGGAAGCAACTGACTTAAAAATTGGCAAAAAGCATGAAATATACCCTTGTACTTGAAAGGAAATAAATATTTGAAGAGTCTAATACTACAGAAAAACCATAATCTATTTCAGATTAAAGGACATTAAAAAGTTATGGTTTTCTACTAGCTGGGATTATTTTGGTTACAGCTTCAATCACTCATGCTTTTAATCTGAAATTGGTCCTTAAATGCTGTAATGAATTAAATATACCACCCTCAGAATCAATTGTAAAAATATACCATAACTAAAAGCATAATGACTCAATTCACTTCTTCATTTTTCCATAATCCATTTGACCCCCTTCCTGTCACCAAATCTAATCATTGGCTGGGTTTCCATTAAATTAAGAATCTCCCTGTTGTACTCTCCGAAATCACTGAACTTGTTCTCCAGATTTAAGGGACAATCTTTTTAACAGTATCATCTACGACGGAATTGTTAAAACGTAAAGTAACCAGTGATTCAATTCATGGCTGTGTATTCCAAGAGTAGGGTAGTGATACATATGGAGTCTAAAATAAAATTTTTCCCCAACACTGTCAAATAACTGAAAGCATTCTTAGACAAGTGTTCAAGCTTGATGAATACATACCCTTCTCACACCCTTCTCTTCTATTACCCTGTATCCCCAAAAATAAGACCTAGCCGGATCATCAGCTCTAATGTGTCTTTGGGAACAAAAATTAATATAAGACCCAGTATTATTTTAATGTAATACAAGACCGGATCTTTAATATAATTATAATATAATTAATATAATATAATACCAGCTCTTATATTAATTTTTGTTCCAAAAGACGCATTTGAGCTGATTGTCCGGCTGGATCTTATTTTCGGGAAAACACGGTACTTACCACCCCCTCTACCAAGGCCTCTACAACTGACAACAAAATTTGCATAGCACGTTGCAATTCCCAAAGCATTTTTACATATATTAATCTCTTCTGATCCTTACCACAGCCTTTAGACCTTCTAATTTTCCTAAATCACAAAATTTAATTGCCTAAATTAAGATCTGGGGTAAAGAACTGCATGCATGAGAGCTGGCTTTTGGTTTCCTCAATTCCCAAACTGGTCGTTACCAATCACCTATTTTAAAACAATTCTGCAATCCTCATTGATCTTTTCTCTGAAGTTCTCCATTTATAGACAAGTTTGCCAACTATACTATGTCTATCGTATCTAAAATCACTCTAAGTTATTATTTAAAGGCAGATGTCCAGCTTATTTGCCACCATCAATTAGTTTCATTTAAATCTATACTATGGATAAAGAGAAAATCTAGTCTTTCATCCAAGGTCACACGCAGTTATTAATACTCCTTGTACAAACCTGGGTCTGTCTGGCTTCCTTACCACAAGGCTAATCTAGGTGATGATTAAGGACAAAAGTAGGGGGAAATATGAACTCAGATAAGGCTTTGACTGGCAGCTGATTAATAACCCATCTTTAAAACTAGAACTTAAAGGGGTAAGATGAGAATACTAAAGTAACTCCATTTTCACTCTTAGCTTTGCTCAGTGGCCATATCATGGCCTAACTGAAGTGCAATCATTGCTTGTTGATTGATTCTTTCAGCATTTTCTTGCCTACCAAACAAAATCACATCTATGAAAACAATAATGTGTTGGATTCCTGCGCCCCCCGCCCCGCCCCTTTAGGAAACTTACAGTGATCATTCGATCTCACTCTGTGAAAATGACTGTTTCTCTTTCTGATTGTGTTTCCGTTTGCTTTATAAACTCGTGGGGAGAAGAAGTATAATTATTATAAACATAATAGCAGCTTACATTTGCGAAGCGCTTTATCACTTACAAATGCATTACATTATCCTATCTGATATTTATAACTCATGTGGAAGTAGTGTGGGAATTATTACCCATTTACACAAATAAATAACTGGAGGCTCAGAGAGGTTAAGTAATCTGACCAATGTCACTAAATTAGTAAGGGCAGAACAAGGTCACAAATCCAGGTCCTTTTGTCTGGAAGCCTTCAGGCTCTTCTCTACCTTATTATTTGGTCTGAAATGCATCACCTAAGAAAATGTTCTGATGACCCTCATCTGTCACTCTACAGTAAATTCATTAGCAAATATACTGGAAAGCTTCTCTGCACTGTTTCTAGACTGCTTCTTATCCTTGCATCAAGATGACTCTGTCATGTTGTCATTCTCAGACTGATAGAAGCAAATATGACCAATACGTGCCAAGATAGATGATCTCAAATGCCCAAGTCCTACTGAAAAAACAACAACAACAACAACAACAACAACAATTTGGTCCATAAACCCTGTTTAAGGAATCCATCACTATGCTTCAGAAGCAAAATAGTCACGGGGGTGAATCGGTCACCCAAGATTGTCATAGAGAAAAGAAAAGGAGAATATAAGACATGGAGCAGAGCAGGGGACAGGCACAGAAACTGGGAGATGGGAGTGATTCAAAGCCCAAGTTGTTGACAGAAAAATTGTGGGAGCCACAGAAATTTCACAATTCTTTTCACTCATTTGTTGCAAAACATCCATTTACATCCATCAGTTGATTGAATTTATCTATTTATGCAGCTACTAATAGCACCTCTCAAGCTAAATGAGGTATTTCTTAAATGTACTTGAAAGCTAGTTGGGTTGTGTTTTGTTTCATCTGTTTAAGCATCGATTTTTGTTTTTTAAATCAATTAGAAAACGGGGAAAGGGCATGAACAGACATTTCACCAAAGAATATGGGGATGGCAAATAAGCACATTAAAAGATACTCAACATCATTAGCTATTAGAGAAATGCAAATCAAATCTATAATGAGATTATCACTTCACACCTAGGACAACAACAAAAATAAAAAATAATGACAACACCAAATTCTGGTGAGGATGCAGGGAAACTAAACCACTCATACATTACTGGTAGTATGAAATAGTATGGTTACTCTGAAAAATGGTTTGGAAGTTTCTTTTAAAACTAAACATGCAATTACCATACAACCCAGCAATTTCACTCATAGGCATTTCTCCTGGAAAAATGAAAACTTACGTTCACACAAAATCGGATCCACAATTGCTCAAAGCTGCTTCATTCATAATAGCCAAAAACGGCAAAGAGCCCAGATGTCTCTTAACAGGTGAACAGTTCAATGAACTACGGTACATACATACAGTGGAATACTATTCCCCCCAAAAAAGAAACTACCGACGCACGCAATAACTTGAGTGTATCTCCTGGTACTTACAGTGAGTTTAAAAAAACAATCAAAAAAGATTAAAAACTATATGATTCCACTCACATGATGCTTGTTTGTTTGTTTGTTTAAAGAAATGGAGAACCAATACGTGGTTTCCAGGCTGTAGGGACAGGAGAGGAGTGGTGGGAGGGAAGCAGGTGTAGCTATAAAAGGGCAACAAGAGTGATCCCTGTGTTCCCACTGGAAATGCTCAGTGTCTTTACTGGGGTGGTGCATATACAAACCTACACATGTGATCAAACTGTATAGAATAAATACACACAAGCACAGACGCACACAAGTAAAACTGTGGAAATCTGAAAGTAGTAGATTATATCAACATTCAATATCCTGCTTATGATATTTTACTATATTTTTGCAAAATGTTACCATTGGGGTAAATTGGGTAAAGACTATATTATTTCTTACAATTGCATGTGAGTCACTAATTTTCTCAATTAAAATTTCAATTAAAAAACAGATCAGTAAGTATTTGTTAGCTTAGCCATCTCAAAATTATAATATATTAAGTTTGCCTTTCTCTTCTTTGAAACAAGACCACTCTCTGATCGCTTTATATCTACACCAGTGCTAATCATAACTAATTTCCTTTAGATACACACACACACACACACACACACACACACACACGGCCTGACAATTATGTTCGCGAACTTGGTGCAATGATGTTACTAACCTTTTTTTATACCATAGGAATTAATTATGAATTCGTACCAACTGGACAAATAGTTAACCAAGTTTACTATTTGGAAGTACTGAAAAGGCTGTGTGAAAAAGTTAGATGACTTAAACTTTTCACCAACAATTCACAGCTGTTGCATCACCAGCTCACACAGCACTGTCTGTGAGGTAGCTTTTGGCCAGTAAACAAATAACTGTATTGGAACACCCTCCCTACTCACCTGATCTGGCCCCCAATGACTTCTTTCTTTACCGGAAGATAAAGGAAATACTGAAAGGAAGACATTTTGATGACATTCAGGACATCAGGGGTAATATGACTACAGGTCTGATGGCCATTCTAGAAAGAGTTCCAAAATTGCTTTGAAGGGTGGACTAGGTGCTGGCGTCAGTGCATAGCTGCCCAAGGGGAGTACTTTGAAGGTGACCGGAGTTATATTCAGCAATGAGGTATGTAGCACTTTCTCTAGGATGAGTTCACGAACTTAATTGTCACACTGTGTGCACGCACATATACTGTGAAAACTGTTTATTAAAATTAAGCTTATGAGTGAAAGAAGCCTTAAAAGAGTACATATTGTGAGACTTCATTTGCATGATGCTGTAGGTTGGGCAAATCTAATCTATGTTGGAAAAAAAAAAGCCAGAGCAGTACGTGTCTATTGCTACAGTGAGGCAGGGAGTGAGAGGGAAGGAGCAAGCAAGAATTAGCTAAAGTGTTAGTAACCTTCTCCATCTTGATAGAAGTCCAAGTTACACAAGTGCACACATTTGTCTAAACTCAAACATATCATCAAGGTTTGTGCACTTCATTAAAGACGAATTTTACATTAAAAACTGTAAGCAAATGGAAGTTTAAATTACTACCTCATATCAGTTAGCTTTGCATTCTTTCAACCAAATATTCTATGCAATAAGATAACATGCCTTCGCTATACACAGGGTCACCAAATGGTTAAAAAAAAGTGTTTAACTATCCCACCTCAGATACATTTTTCTCAGGGAACGGAAATTGCAATCAACAGAGCAACCATGAAGCAAATTCATATTAAAAATAGCATTAAATCAAACTACATTAAATCAAAACAGACGCAATTAGGGCCCTCTGAAGGTAATTTTAGCTAATACTTTGTTTACATGCAATATAGATGTAGCAACTACTGACCTCAGGCACTTTCAGCTGCTTTTATATATTATTACATGTGCTTTTTATATTCTAGCACCAAATATCCTTTATAGGTCTAAATAGCTAATATTCTTCTGTCTAGTTTACTTCTCATGAGTCTCAAATACCACAGTGGGAAAAATTCCTACAAAATCCACACATTGAGAAACACATACACTAACATCATTTGGCCTATAGTAACAGTTACAGGTTTTGCTTTGCTTCACCATGATTTTCTTCTATTTCGGATACTTATTTATTTTGCTAAAATTACAAGAGGGATGGTGGGCTATTCTTAAATATAACTATACCCAATAGGACCCAACCCTTTTCACTTAATAGGCTGACACTGCAGAGACATGTCTGCTTAATTGGCAAGACAACTCAAGACGCTGATGAAAATTATTCCTTGACCCTACCAACGATTCACAGAGAAGATAACAATGTGAGAAATGTTTAGTGCCTACCATTCATTTTGGTCATAAACTTGTGCTCATTGTCCAGGCTCCATCACCAGCTCCATTCTAGGTTAAATTGGTGGCATACACTTCACTGTCAATTTGTGGCCATGAGGTCTATCACCAAAACCATGAAGAAAGTTTATATTCTTAAATATTCCATGAAATGAAGCAATGAATTGTGAAAACAAACAATGCTTACAATACTTCAGCCATACATTTTGGCTTGTTTCATACTATTTGTTAAACATATTAAAATATACAAGATTTTCATTTCATCGCTAGGGAAAGAAGTAGGGATAAGCAGTAAATGGGAGAGAAAGAAAAGCTGGAGGAAACGAAAATGACAAGTTGCACCTAGAAAAGCAGGTCCCCAGGTTAGGTCAAGGAAGAGGCAGGAAGGAAAAATGATTTGTTGTGAACACGTGTCCATTAGCAAGACCCAGAGGATAAGCAGAAGCCGTTTGGATTTATTCATAAACCAAGCATCAGTAATAAAATGAAAACAGAAGTGCTAACAGAAGAATCAATGTACATGGGGTCCGGGCATGCATAGCATCTATTCAAAGGCCAAGTGGCACTTCCTTATTTTTCTGGTCAAACTGTGAAGAACCGCACTTCATCTTTTTTTAAGCCTGACCACCAATTGTACTGGGTTTCCACAGTTAGCTGCAAGGTACAAGACCCAGTAGGATGGAGTAGAGTCAAAGAGAAAGTTTTTCTCTGTCTCTAGTTATCATACTAGCCAAATCATTGTTAATACAGTACTACCCATGTACAAGAAAGAGTCCCAATTCACTAATCATGCAAATAGTTTAGAGATGACCATCAGATACACAACTTTGCCTTCTGTTCTCCTGTCCATCAAAGAGACTCCAAAACAAAGATTTTTTATTTTTTTTTTAAAGAAACGGGGCATAAAAATACCATAAAGGCAGGATGTTATTCTATTTACCATACAAAACTGATCTGCCATTTTAAGGTCCTAACAACCCTAGAGCCAAGTGATGTCAAGTGGTCACATCCTTCCCTTTTTAAGTACAGTTACTTTCACACAGTTTGCTTATAGATGTTGCAACCAGCATGAATCCTCAGCCTCATTTCATTCCTTCTCCTGCTATCAGTAAGCACTTCAGTACGACAAACGCTATTTCATAAAATCTCACACTCTCTGCTGCTGAAAAGCAGGCCAGAGAATAACTTTATCCATGAAGAATCCTGCAATCTCTTGTCCTAAAAACATTGATCCAGAAAAAAATATATATGTCTTGAAGTCAGCTGAGCAATTCCTTCCAAGTAAGAGGTTTACATGTGATAAGAATTGGCATATTCAAATAATATTGTGTGATGGCTACCAAACAGAATGAGACACAAAGGTCAGTCTCCCCCCACCAATATCTCCTCCCTCTCTACAAACACCTCTAAATGCCCTTGACTGCAATTAAGTTTTTGAAAGGCAGATGCCCATTCACAGCAGGTAAAAGGGTGCATTGCACTATGAATGTTTATTTTAAAACTCAGCGTTTCTTCACTGCTGAAAATCTATTCAGAAATCCTTTCCTTCTTAGGCTATAGAGCTTTAAGCAGCCAGGGGACCAACAAATGCTGATATTTCAAGAAATCTAATCTCTTAATGACTGGTGTCAGAGAAAAGAGAAGGACTGTGAAAGAGTCATCTGGAAATAAGCCTCATCTCAGGTACATGTGAGCCCATAAATGCTAGCAGGGAGTCAGGACTGCCACCAAAAAGGCATCAACATACTTAATCTGTCCGCCCCTGGTGTTCTGTGAAGAGAGGATAAGCTGGCCCTTCTAACACACACTCTAGGTCCACACTCCCCATTCTTCCATTATAAAAGGACACTCATTATTTAAGAAAAAGCCTGGGCTTTCAGGTGTTAAACAGAACAAGCCAGTCCAGCTTCAGTGATGGAGGTAAGAAGTAGAGAAGATGACCCAGATAGACGGGCCACTCACTCATGGCTTACTAGAAGATTTAGGTTTTGAGCTAAACTTTGTCAGTAGTAATAGAGAACATAAATTGCTGGATGGGGGAAGGAGGGCAACCTAGGCAGAGGGAACAATTTGTGCAAAGTGACAGTGAAAACATGTTGTGTACAAAAAAAATAGCAAATAGATTCATTTGGCATTAGCAGACTTTCAAAAACTGGTGATGGCAAAGGGTACAAAATAGAGGATATGACAAGATTTAGAGAAGGTGTTCATTTATTCATTCGACACAGATTTATTGAGCATCAAATATGCACAAGTCACTATTCTACAGTACTGGAGAAAAGAGTTTGAGAAATACATATATATTATATATATATCATCTTCCTTTTCATACGAAAACTAGCCCTCAGATAGATGTGATTCACACATGATTCTAAACGTCAACTATGTCATTGTAATTCCTTCTCAAAAAATGCAGTAGTGATTTTCTATTTTTTAAGTTACAGAAATTGGTCTGAAAGAACTGGATAGAATTTAGGTAGATTGAGAAAATCCTCCCCCTCTTACATTCTTTATCTTGTCACTGGTAAGTTAAGTTCCTATATGAGAATGCTGTGAATGGAAAGATCAAGACAAACGTGGTAGATACCAAATAAATTTATCTTTTCTGCATGCTTATGGTCAGTGACTTTCCCTAGAAACTAAGAACAGCTGAACAAATGTCAGGTGCATTAGTACGAGGCTGCCCATCAGCCTCAGAAAGTGGGGACAGACGGAGCTTTGTTCTCTGCCTTGCCCCAGTATACAGACCCATTTTCAACCTGCCAACAGTGGTGTTCATCATAAGTCTGACCTGGGGGAGACTGAAGGAAAGAAAAGGTTCAGAGGCCCCACAGGGAACTGGAAAGAATGATGGGTGGGCGGGCAGCTAGGTTATCCAGTTGTAAAACAAGCACAAATAGCCATCTGGAGTGCCTTTTTGTTTGTTTTAATGTTACAAGGGATTATTTGTCCTCCAAGAGTCTCCTCTGCTTTTCACAAGTAATAAAATAACACAGGTAGGGTATAAGAAGAAAAAGAGCGATTTAGAACCAAGGAAGTTAGTTTACTGCCCACCTCTGTCTAGGCTGTTAATGGTGGCAGTTAAGGCCAAGCACTTAACACCCAACACAGTGAAGATCCCTATGTGCTCCTGTCCTCCCACCCTCACTCCTTCAACAGGGCTGACAGTACAGAAAGAGGGACTTGGGCTTCGACAAAGGGCACTGCCTTAGCTCCAGATAGGGCATTCGTTGCAAGGAGCCCCTTACCCTCCATAGAGCCAGACTCTTGGACATATGGTTTGAGTCAGAGAGGTTTAAGGGAAAGGATCATATAGCACCATCATCTCATTCCACATGGGAAGTTACTGAAGTCAGAGAGGTTAAAGTGACTGGCCCAAGACCAGTGGTGGCCAAGACCAAAACTCAATCAAGGATTGGTGTCTGTGGTCTTCAGCTACGCAGGCCAGCTTGGAGAGCCTCAAGTTCATTCTGGCACGGGTTACCTGAAGAGCCTGTGTAGTAGAGACTGTATGACAACCCTATGAGGTATAGGCAACTAAGCTACAGGAAGGTAAGTGACTTAGGGAGTTTGATTTCAGAGTGTGTACTTTTGTACCTCCTCTGAGTTAGGAATCTGCTTTCCGTTAGTGGAAGGTCACAATGTTCTCATCATAAATTCTCTAAGATTCCCTACTGGTCTTAAAAGTCTCCTGCTCATGTTACATTTTCATTTCAGATAGTACAATGATCCTTCCTCCCCCCCAAAAAAAATACACACTCATGTGCCACAGAACAAGATAGTCAACAACAGACTGAATATATGACAGTGGTACAATATATAGCCTGTTCAGTAGGCTATACCATCTAGGTTTGTGTAAGGGTACTCTGATATTCACACAACAATGAAATCTCCTAATGATGCATTTCTCAGTATCCCGGATGTTAAGAGGGATATGAATGTATACTATATCATGTTTGTATGCCACAAACAATCTACAGAATCAGGCAGAGGAACTCCAAAATCCACTGCCCAAATCAGTTACGTTTGTTAGGTTTCAAAGGATAGTTACTTAGGCAATTCATTGGTTAACAATACAGTGTTTCTTAAATCCCCTTCTAGATATAAGGTACTAGGTGCTACCCAGATATCTTTATTCAGCCCAATTACTCAGTTAGAGAGAATACGTTGGGTATAACTGATACGTCCAAGCTTAGCTTGTGATGGCCTCTGTTACAGAAATACAGCAAACTGAAAGGCATTACAAGTAGGCGATAATCTCAGATATTTATTGACCTTTGAGATGTTGGGACTGGGCAGTTGGGGCCGTGGAGGGTGACACCAAGAATGACAGATGAGGAAGAAGGTAAGAAGTACAGATATAAGCAACAAATAGAAATGCACCTGAAACATTGATCTACCACATGAGATCATTAGTGAAAGCATGACACCTGAAGACTTTTTCCCCCTTAACCTTTGGAAATTGGGAAAACAAAAAAGGGGAAGAGATTTTCATCCTAAAATTCTAATTTCCATTATGTGTGCTTTTGAGATTTAAAAGGGTAGAGGGAGCATAGGGAAAATTAAACAGTTTTCATTTCATTTTCTTTAGGTGGTATATAAAGGTGGTATGTTATTTTCTTAGGTAGGTCGAGTCCAGGCCTAAAATACATCAACAATAAAAGGCTTTATTCAATTCACCACGCTGGGTGGTGCTACTTCAGGTTCAAATAATCTCTCGGACCAGGTATGGAAAGCCCGCAGTCTGAGAAACATGTGCCTCTCTACTGCGTGTCAAGTACAGCTTGAGCATTTCAGACTACAGCAGATGCTTGGGCCAGCAATCAGGTGTCACTGCCGAAGAGAAAAGCACTTTCTAGGGAGCACCTTTTTTTTTTGTTAAGAAAAGAATCCCAGCAGTCCATAAGCAATTTTAATTTGCCACAGTATATTTTTATAGACATCTCTAAGCAATTAAAACACGGAGCTGCAAACTGAAATTGCTCATGCCTAGTTGCAAATTTTATTGCCACAAACGGGGTCCCTAAGAAGCGCCATTAACTTTAAGGGTGACTTGTTGCTCCCCAATTATGAGTCATCCTCAATAAAGAGATTCAGGGATCATCTCCACAGTGGTTGAAAGGGAATGTACACCACAAACAATAAAAAGGAAGGAGGGCAAGATCCCAGAAGAAAAACCAAAAAACATAATGTGACCTGGGAAGAAAACCGCGCCCTTAAAGTCCAAGAAAAAAAAAAAAATCACATGAGAAAGATGGCAGCCTACCATGAAGACAAGAAATGTTCTATTCTCCTCCCAAAACCTGGGGATAAACCACCCACCCAGGATTATCCCAAAATTGTGAGCTACACATAAGACTGAAAGCCTTGCAGATATGAATAGATTTAAAGCCGTAACTTTTTTGAACTTTTATCATTCATACACTCATCTCAACCCTATCAGAAAAACAAACACAGAGGAAGCCATTCTCATAGTTATTCATTAAAGTGTGTTAGTAAAAGATGCTAAGTGTAAAAGACTTGCTTACTCATTGTGGAAAATTGAATGGAGAGAATATGAAAAATAATTTTAAATGTTCATTATCTCTATGCAACCACTGTTGATGTTCTAGTATAGTTCCTTCTAAACATTTGAACGTACATTTTTTACATAGATAATACCATATATGCAATCTTATATTTTTCTTTTACATTTTCCAACTTCAATTAAACTTAAATGTAAATTAAAAACAATGCCTAAAGAGTCTTAATAATTAATATTTTCTCGTACACTTCCCCTTATTATGTAATTATTTGTCTATTAGTATAGGATAGGAATATATTTTTCCCTTTTAAAGAGCTGTTTGCATAGAGATTTCATGTATTTATGAATAACAGTAACTAGTATGCATATCTTCTGACGTAAGATGTTCATGTCTAAAAAGAAATGTGTTATACGAAAGTTTAGTGTATTCTATAATTGTAATCATTTAAATAATATTAATCATTTAAGTACCTTTTATTAATGATAATCAATTACCTAACTAATAATTTATGTTAGCTTTGGCCTTTTCAATTCTGCAATTTCTCATGGGTCCCAGACTTCATCGTGCCCTCTAGAGAGTGATTTCACTTTCTAAAACGTGTCTAAGAATGTTTTGTTTAGTAGTTTCACTGTAAAAGCAAATACAATGGTAGGAGAGAAAGAGAAACAATTGGGGGTAGGGATGGGAAGAGGGGAGGGGAGGGGAAGGAAACAATTTGTTAACCATACTCCAAGGTCTGTATACCATTAGTGAACTTTAGGTACGTTTTAATGTATTTCTCAGGATTCTCCCTGAAAAATCTATTCTCACATGTTAAGTGGAAGAAGAAAGCGAGGTCAGATTTAACAGAGTACAAAGGGGAAGGGTGAGAATGGGTCCAAGAGTTCAGAGAGAGGCGAAGGCCAAGCATACAGTTTATGAGAGGGAAAGGCAGAAGAAGCATTTTCTCTGTGACATCCCCATCGTTTCTGTTCTTCAGCTCCAGTTCTGAGGTGTGGGACCGATCCCAGAGTTAGCAGAACTCATTCAGCTCTGACTGTGCACACCCAGAATCCCCTGGGTCAGGTTGTGCAGCAGCTCCAGGCGCCATAAGGTTATTGTGAGGTTTGGCACAAAAGGCTCACACTCAGTGCAGAGAGGCCTCCAAAGAAGAATGAAGCAACAGCCAGGAAAGAACCACTTTGCACACAGACTTCCAAGGAGAATGAGCTTCTTGAAATCCTCTGTGCAAAAGTTCACACCATAAAACAGCTGCTGCTTAATGTCTCGGATTCTAATTAGCCCCGAGCTCCTGATTTGCACATAACTTCTGGCCAATGGTGTTCCAGCTCCTTTTACTCTTCCCTGCACCATTCAATCCCATAAGTGCTCTTGGTCAAAAACTAGGTCATAAACTTATCCACTGAGAAGCATTTACTGTCGTTTCAAATGGTGTATTCTGTTCAAGAGGTTATGATAATAAAGGAAGAGCTACAAACCGGCTTTCAAGTCCTGGCATGCACAGGCCAGCTTGGAATACTGGCTGTTACCTTATCTGAGTTAGGCTCTTGTAGAGTCAAACACTAAACTCTGACCCACTTCTGCATGCATACAAATCATTTCTAGAATGTGCATACAAATCATTTCTAGAATGACTATATCAAATTTTATTTACCTTTGTTTTCTAGCATTAACCTAATAGCTCTATGCCAAAAAAAGAAAAAGAAAACAAAATTCCTGTATCAAAAACTATTCACATGCTTCACCCCTTCCAAAGTTTACGGCACAGTTATGTCCTGCCACAGAAAGAAGGATGGGGTGGGGTGGGGTGGGGTGGGGGAAAAGGAGGGAGGGAAATGGAGCGGGGGGGCAGCTGTTTTTTCAATAAACTCCAGCAGAAAACCTTCCACTCCCTCACTGCTTGCTCCACACCCCCAGCAGAGAGAGGCAGGAGGAGGCAGCATGAGAAATCTTATTTCTCCAAGGAGGATCAAGCTGCCTTCCTAGCTTTCTCAACTCCCACACAACTGATGGAGGTCCTTTGTCTTTCACACGGGAGCATAAGGACCACAAGCCAACGGGCTTGTCTCTGCTTCCTTGGATGTTGACTCCCATTTTGATGGAGCCCCAGAGGCTTCAACCTCCTCCCTATCCATCCTCACGGAATCTTAATCCACAGCATCCTCCTTCCCCAGCATGGCCTAGCTCTGAGGCAAACGTGGCCATGTGACAAAAGTAGCAAAATAAAAGGTGGATATTTTTCGTCCCTTCCAAGAATATGCTGGAATTCCTTCCCAAAAAGACATAGCTGCTGTCAACAGTCCCTGTACTCCCCAACCGGCATCCTCTGAGCTCAGCAATTGGGCTTTTTTCTCTCCTGGAGTGGAAAGGGAGGAAGGGAACCTGAGAAGGCAGGACAGAGCAGCTGCAGTTCACCCCTACTCAGCAGGCTGGAAAGCTCTAATTTGTTAACCTAGAAAACCCTGGGGCATTGAGATCTAAGAGTGGCTCCACCCAAGCAGTACCTCTGATTATTTTTTTCCTTTCTAGTGGGCAAGCAGAGAAAAGGGAAAATAAGGACAAATGTGTTCAAAACAGAAATACTGCATAACCCTTACTTGGCTACGGGCAAGGACCAGATTACAGGCCCAACACCTCCATTTCTGTCCAAGTGGAAAGAGAAACTACAGGGTGCGACCTTGATCCAGCTGTGTGAACTCTGCTGCCCAGAGAGTCTGGCAGCCCCAGAGAGGATCAACATTACCCCAAATTGCTCCTCAGTCCCCAGCTGCCCCTACCTTTTCGTTTTTTAATTCTTCAAGGTTTTTTCAGTTCTTTTTGGTAAACTGATTCTTTTAAATGCTGTGATAATTACAATTACCATGGAATGGTCTTTTAACTTCAAAACATGTTCTTGGTATGAAATAGTTCAGTATTAAAGACAGTAAAATGCACATTAACTTCTCTTTTAAAAAGTCTCTCAAACTTTTCTCAAGTGACTGAACAGTAATTAAAGAATGTGAATTGATGTTGATTTCCCAGCTCAGTTAACCATTTGAAAAAAAGAAAATTAAAAAGCCCAGGTTTAGGTAGCATTCACCTAAGACCAGTGTCGTAACATGTTGCCCATCGCCAATGTTAAAATGAGTAATGAATTGGCACATCAGGGCACTAACTGAAGTCGTTATACATCTCTAAAGGCAGGTTCAATATAACCTACCCTATGTTAATTGCCTTGAAGGCCCATCTGATTTCTATAATTTAAAAATAAAAAAAAGTTGGACTGCTTTAAAAGGCATAATTTTTTTTTTTAGTTTTAGCCTAGTAAAAATATATAATTAACATAACAACTGTTGGTACAAAAATTGTATTTCTAAAATACATCTAGTCATCATATAGATGTCACATACCCTTGCTACAATTTAGGTCACACTAGTTATTTATACGTATCCCCACACCCTCTGTTTTTCTTCAAGTTAAGAGAAAAGAAGGTGAAATCTAATTAAGCCAACTCCTAATTCCAAGTCACTGAAATCTAAATGGGAAATCTGGTGCTTTCTTCTCACTCTTCCCTCTCCATTTCCATGACCAAGCATACATAGACGATGGGAGCAGGATAGAATCAAGTAAGAGTTGGAAACGCCCAGCTGTTGTGAACTTTAATGCCCCAATCTAAGGCCTAAATAGTGGGACTTAAAAGCTGATTGACAGGACTGTCAAATAGACCATCCCAGGAAGAAAACCAAGGAATTTCTTTAGCTTTGATGGTAGAACTGAACCAAGTTGTGGGAAACAGGAAATGTATCTACACAGGCTTACAGATCCCTCTCTTCTTCTCCCCGCCCTTGGCTTTGCTCAGCTTCATCATCACCTGTAAGGAATTATTTGCAACCAAGCAAGAATACTTATTAATTTGAACTCTATTTCCTGTTTTTCCACAAAGAAACCAGAATGTAAAACTCTTTTAATCTCAATGAGCCTCTAGACCACCAAGAGACATGAACCACACAGCCACGCCAAAAAAAAAAAAAAGGAACAGATTCCAAAATTTATGTTTATATAAATATGTGTTTCTGTGTCTTACTGTTAGAGATGTATGACCTTTATGTTCCAAGTGCTATAGGATTACTGCTTGGAATATCCAACTGCTTATCCACAGGATTAGATCCACAAATAAAGATGACTAATACTTCCGATTCATCTTTTCTAAAATTATTGACACAGTTGTAACAGCCTTAGGCAGCCCATCAGAATCCTCCATTTAAAGTCACTATTCTTGTTACTTTAAAATAGTGATTCACTGCCTATCTAACCACAAACCATTTACAGTAGCTACAGAATCTAAAAATCCTAACTACAACAACCAAACAATTAATCAGTTGAGCAATATCCCATTCTCCCAACATGCAGAGAACTTCTTAAATACCTCGTATTGAATGGGGAAGGACCTAAGAATTTATATCTTAACACCAGAAAAGATAGGAGTTCTTGTCTGAAGAATGGACCACTCAAAATACTTTAGAAGAGGAAAGTGAAATGAAGCACAAGTTCTTCAACAAAGTTAAATATGATTGTTAAAGGACTACGGGCCACAGGCGCCAAGGTTCAGAGCTACCTAAGAATATACTACGTTCAAATGTAACCTCATGTTTACAAAAAAATGTTGAGCCACATATTTGGCTCAACTTTCCAGATATAGAGCTGTCCTCCACCCTCGTGGCCTTCCTGCAAGAAGGAACTAGAAATAGGTACCTATGAAAAGCCTGCTTATCTCCATCTCTGGGCCTGTCCAGTCAGGGATAGGCATGTGGTTCTTTCAAAAATGGCTATCTCTAGAGTACATTTCAGAACACATGAAAAAAAAAAAAAAAAAACAGAAGATATAGAGAAATGAGTATTGCCTCACTGGATCCCATTTTACCAAAGTCATCTGATTCTCAGGCACAAGTTTAATGTTACTTTCTAAAAAGTGTGAAGGGTACATCAAGTCTGATATTGCTGCCATTTCAGATGGAGTCCAGGACATACTTGAACTTCTCCAATGCATCCTGAGTTCTTACAATTAAAACAAGGAAATTTAAATATTGGTCTATATTTTTCTATATTAAAAAATAAGAATAATCTTACATTAAATAATAATGCTTACACTCTGAGAAAAAGCACTGGGAAATGATCATTTTTAAGTCTCTTACCATGTGATTATGGCTACTAGAATGAAAAGGGATAATTTTCTATTTCAGTTAAGAAAATGGGAGCAAAACTCTACGTAAGACAAAACAGAAAGCAAGCTGGCAGCCTTTCCCTGCCTGTGAAGAGCTCTCATCAATCATTCCGGCTGTCTTGTGATAATGCTTCAGCAAAACCACCAGTGAAATGAGAGTGTTGCCAATTCCTATGCATTTAAAAAAGGACAGATATGTCACACTATGCAAAACATGGCATCATGTGATCAGAAAGACATTTAATAATTTGAGGCATGACGATAAATGTCAGTGAATACTTTGGAATCCAGTGCCTCTGGAACAGACCCTTTAGGATATTCCAGAAAGATACTTTATGCACTCAACCAATTTCTGTTTCTTCCATAGTTTCCATTTACAAAAGGACCTAGGATATACTGAAGACATGTGAGTGACATCATGCTTGGAGATGAAGCTCAAGGGAATAAAAGATGCAGGCAATTGAGGCGGGGGGAAGAAACCAGCAATGCATTTTCCAGGACTTCCCTAGAAAGAGAGACACTGCATCATCAAATCAAAAGCTTTTGCCTATGGGAACTTTTATTACAGCTCCTATCAAAAGGATAGGAGGGGGTGGGGAACTTTCCAGTTTTCACAAGGAAAGAATGATTTCCAAATTATGACTTGAGAGCTCAAGAGAGGGAATGACTTATTGGGAATAAATGTGTAACACCTGGTTTTCTCAGAGGGTTTTTGTCCACGCTGCACAGTTATTTCTCTTATATGAAAGAGACAAATTATTAAGCTTTAAACACAATATCCCTTAGAATGTACCACACATTTCTGCTTAAAGCCTGAGGGCCGAGGCTTGAAATAATGATTCCAAAGGTAAATAGGGGGACATCAGCTCCTCATTCCAGAGACAAGTGGGGCAGTTGTACCCCACACACCAAGAAATGAAGCTGGGTGGACACAGCAGTCAACAGGATATCTGCCCATTGGGCTTCCCTTTCAGAATGTGAAGAGAGAAATTTCAGCCAACTGAAAAGGCCAGTGGCCTCACTGGAAAATATGGGGACCCATTCAACCAGTGTAGGGTGCAGGGTTTATTTTGGTTTTCTTCTTGGGTGTTGTTTTTGTTTTTGCCCTTTTGTCATTTTGTCAATGTGCTTTCTGCTTATCCCAGTGGCTCTTAACCCCAGTTGTACAGTAAAATCATCTGAAAAGTTAAAAAAAAAATCCTATGCATCCAGATTTGAGAACCACTGTTCTATCCCCATCTGATTTCAACCTCAATAAGTCAACATTAAACTGTATCATTTAGACTTTTGATGAGATCTGCCAAGCAAGCTTTTTTTTTTCTTTTTGAGAAGTCCAAGAAGTTCTCAAGGGAACATGAATACATTTTCCATGGTGTGCCAAGTATACTCTGTTGCTATGTGCAGAGTCCCTAAGGATAGAAGACATTATATGTACATGGTATGCAAATCGCAGCTCACTCCCATGGAGCCTCCAGCTCTCCACACCACCCCCACTGCCTTCTAATGTATGTCACAAACTTGTCCTGAGAGAAGGCAAGGGATAGCATTTCTCAGGAGGTCCTATCCAATTTCCTAGCAATCTGTAACACAGGAAAGAGCTCTCTGCAGTCTGTCTGTCACAGTGATACAAACGCTTCTCACAGAACCCTCACCCTAAACAAACAAACATCCTGCTAAGCAGAGCTAAGCACATTCCCTGAACAACTCCCAGGATGTGACTGCAGTAGCAATGCCTGCGGATTGCACTTAATTATCTCTTATCGTTACAGAAAATGTAGACAATGAGCACCCCTCACCGCCCACCACATCCACCCACCCATATCAGCTACCTGCCTCACCATTTCTCAGGTAATGAATATGTCTAGAGATGGATAGGGATAAGATTACCAGAATCTTAGAGCTAAACCACAAAAGTTCTTTAACAGTTGTCCTACACATAAATACAAATTTTTCATTTTGGGAAAGGCTACTCATTCAGAGACCAAAAGCCAAGAACGTTGGGGGCGGAGGGGTGGGTGTGGAGGGGAATGGCAGCCCTAGATTTAAAGATACAGAAACTTTAATGATAAATTTTAAAACTGTATAGGCAAAATGACATTTTAAATTTTTGTTAAGTTTAAAAAATTAAATCACTGTGTAGCTATATTAATTCCGTCAACAGTACATTGTTTTTGCACATAACACAATTTTAATATTTGCTCATAATTTGATTTTAGAAGTGGAAACATCATACAATGAAGACTCACATATGATAATAGCTGCTGTTTATTGAATGAGTGGTATGTACCAGGCACTATGCTAAGTGTTTTATTCCACTTAATTCCCTCAACCCGATGGAGGAACTACCGGCATCTCCACTTATAGATGAGTACATGAAGCTTCAATAAATAAAACATGTCCATAGTCAGCATGAAGCTAGAGGATGGCTGAGCTGGGATTTGGACAGAAGTCTGGCTGACTCCAAAGCCCTTAAACATTTCTATAAACTATTACAGTGTGTCTCTTTTATAAGTGAGTAATGTGCTGAAATGCCATACCCACCACCATTTAAAAAAATAGACAGGGAACCTGAATTCTAACCTGACTTTTAACCTAAGGAAAGCATTCATTATGGAGTAGTAATGAGCGTGGGTTTGGATTCTTGTCTGATATAAACTGACGAGAGACAAGTTTCTGAATCTCTCCTGTAAAATGATAACTCTGACCTCAGAGTTGTTGGGAGGACAAAACCAAATGGCATATTAGACTCAGTAACTGTCAGTTTTCTTCCCTCTCTCAGCCTCACATTCACTCAACTAGGAAAAATAAACCTTATCATGCTGTAACAAAGGTCCTTAAAGGAAAAAAAATTATTAAAAAAAGAAAATGATTTGAAGTGAAAAGTTATGCTTTAGAGAAGCTGTGTTCCTGACCATTCACACCTTCATGTTTACTGAGTCCTGAAAGAAATAAGTTATCACTTAATGCACATTGAGGAGTTCCTATTTAAGAAAGTGAACTTTTTTGTTATTCTGAAAGCAAATTATCCTGACTCATCTGTTTTTCAACTCTGAGTTTTCTGTTTGGCTTGGCTTTATTTTGATTGTGACTCTGTGCTACAACAAGTCATTATTACACACCCATTAAATGTTCAGGCCTGCAGGGAATAAAAAATTTTTTTTGAAAATAGGATTCTTACCCCTAAGGAAGGTATAATATATGGTTGGGTTTTCTTAAAAGTAGAATGTGTGGATTAATTGATTAATTGGCACTTGCCAGCGGATAGGATTCAGAGAAGAGTGTGACTATTAAAAAGTTAACAGGAAAGGTGTTCCTTTGTGGTGAGGGAACAAGCTCTGCACCGATTGTGATGATGAGTACCTAAATGTACAAGGATGATAACATTTCATAGAAATATACCCCCTCAAAAACAGAATGCATATAATAACTGGTAAAATCCAAAAAAAAAGGATTCTATCTGAGATGACAGTGTTGTACAAGGTCAGTGTCCTGGTTTTGACAATGTACTGTGGGGTTAAGCAAGATTACCACTGGGGGAAACTGAGGAAAGGGAACATGGGAACTCTACTGCAATGATGGTGAGTCAAGCTACAGCAAAATAAAAACTAGTACTTTTTTAAAAAAGCAGGATGAGAAATATACCGATAAGCAGATATGGAAAGGACTCTAAAAAATGCATGGTTAAGTGAAAAAAAAGGAAGGTAGTGCATAATGTGTGTAACATGCTACCTTTTGTGTAAAAGCAGGAAGTACGGAGTTGATATCATATATCCTGGTGCAGCATAAAGAGACTATGGAAGGATACAGAAGACACTGAGGATAGTGGTTTCCTGTGAGGGCTGCAAAGGAGGAACTTAGAGATGAGGCATGGAGATGGAAGGGAGGTTTTTATACTTCTTGGGTTTTGAACCATGTAAATGTAATAGTTTTCAAAACAGTCAAAGGTCAAAAATGAAAACAATTATACTAACATAACAAATAATATAAATGTAGAAACCTATGTCAAGTTCTTTACTGAACAATTTACATACATTATTTTTAATCCTGTAAACAGACCAAAATGAATTCTCTCTTTCTACAGAGTATAAAACGAAGACTTAAGGGTAATTTTTAAACCTTTTGCCTAACTAAGCCCATGCATGGTCTTGACACTCCCTTAATTAAGGTTTGCTGAACCTCCATGCTGCTTCATTTTAAAAAACAAAAATTAAATTTATTGAGGTAATATTGGTTAATATTATTTAAGTTTCAGTACAACTTAAATTCTATACAATTCTATAATTCTATAGAATTCTATAATAAATTCTATACAATTCTATAATAAATCATCTGTATTTTGCAAGCTGTGCTCACCACACAGTCTAGTCTCCTTCTGTCACCATACATTTGACCTCCCTTACCCTCTTCATCCTCCCCCTCTTGTAACCACTATAATGTTGTCTTTGTCTATCAGTTTGTTCGTTTGTTGCTTTCTGTTTTATATCCCACACATGAGTGAGATCCTATGGTTATCATTGTCTGTCTAGCTACAAGTAAAATGCAAATGAAAAGCACAATGAGGTACCACCTGTTAGAATGGCTACCATTAATCAGACAAGGAATAACAAGTGCTGGAGAGCTTATCAACGAAAGAGAACCCCTGTACACTGCTGGCAGGAATGTAAATTGGTGCAGCCTCTATGGAAAACAGTATCGAGGTTCCTCAACAAATTAAGAATGGAGCTACCATATGACCCAGCAATCCTTTTTCTGGGTATCTACCCAACAGTTTTGAAAACACTTATCTGTAAAGATATATGTACACCTACCATGTTTCCCCGAAAGTAAGACCTAGCTGAACAATCAGCTCTAATGTGTCTTTTGGAGCAAATATTAACATAAGACCCGGTCTTATTTTACTATAAGACCCGGTATTATATAACACAATACAACACAACACATCACATCATATAATACCGGGTCTTATATTAATTTTTGCTCCAAAAGATGCATTAGAGCTGATTATGCGGCTAGGTCTTACTTTCAGGGAAACAGGGTTATGTTCATGGCAGTGTTATTTATGATAGCCAAGACATGTTAACAACATAAGTGTCCTTTGACAATCAGATAAAGATGTAGTACATATACAGGTGGAATATTACTCAGCCATAATAATGATGAAATAGTGCCATTTGCGACAACATGGATGGATCACGCTAAGTGAAATAAGTCCGATGGAAAAGGACAAGAACCATATGATTTCACCCATGCTGCTTCTTATCTCAGTGCCCCTTACAGGGCTTTTCCTTTGCCTGAAACCACCCACCCTCCTGTCTTCCTATAATACTCCTAATCAAGCTTCAAAACCAAGTTCCTGCCCATTGAAGTTTTCTCCAACCCTTATTCCTCAACAGAATGTATAATTCTCCTATCAGTCTTACTTCTGTATCTCATATTGGTTAAGCGTATCTTAAAAGCAACAATTATTTCTTAACTGTCTTTAAATCCCCAGCATCTAGCAAAATGCCTGGCAGCCATAACAGTTGCTCAACAAACATTCCTGCAGATACCATGAACTCTTTAAATCTCATCATTAGCTTTCAGAGGAATTAAGACCTCCCATGAAGGAGGTCCACTTGTTAACATATATAAAATAATGGTACTTAACACATTTTTAAACGAAAGTGGCTCCAAGTTTGAAAACATCAACATCTTACATTGAGAGCAATCTCTCAGTTATAAGAGGATACTGGTAGACATTCCTTACAAACTCTCTAATACCAAATTTCTGAGTAAGGCTAATTCTTAATACTTTTAGTAAATTCTTTATGAAATGTGAATTCATAATAAAGTAATAATACCTCTTATAAAAATGCATTAAATTCTTTTAAAAATTTCTAAGCATGGTCTTTTTAATTTCCTTTCTTATGAAATGTGTTTACCTTTAAAGGTGAAATAAAAGGCACTGTGCTCAGAAGAAAACTCGGTCCTTTGGTACTGAACTTCTAAACTATTATGGGATCATTTAATATAGCATGAGTTTCTAGGTAGACACACAGAACTGACTTTAAAGGCTCTGCAAAAGAATTTGTCGTCCAGCAAATGTGCCCACACAGCTCGTAAGTTAGATGAATAGTGAAGTACCAGGTCAGTATGGCATCGCGATCAAAGATACATGGTCTGAAGCCAGATGCCTGAGTTCAAGTCTTGAACTCTGCCAATTCCTGTGTCCTTGGTCATGTTAACTCCTCTGTCTCACTTTCCTCATTTGTAAAATGAAGTTATGTTGGTGTCAAACACATTAAGATGCTGAGAAAATTAAGGTAAGTACTTACACATACAAAGAGCATACAGCAGTGCCTAACATATGCCAAGGACTGAACAAAGGTTAACTACTGTTATCATATAACTCTAACATATAGCACATGCCAAATAAACAGCATTAACTCAGGAAGGAGCTTGTCTGTCTAGTTAAACTTAAAGTATGTGAAACCATTATAATCTCAAGGTTGTTTTTAGAAGGTAGAGAAAACTTCAAAAACACCGAGAATGTGAGTATAGAATACAATAGGGTACCAAAAAAAAGTATACACATTTTAAGAAAGGAAAAATTGTATTAAATTTGTAATACTCAATATATACCAATAACAAAAGATGAATCTCATAAAATCATGTGTATCCATTTTTTTGGTACCCTCGGTATACCATCTTCAGGTAGGTATGTGCTAGCAGTATGAGCTATTAATCTACTTTTCAAGATATAAGCCTGACTATGTAGAGAACCCCCAACTGTCTTCTGCATTGAGGATTTTGATTAACCAGAGAGTTTAACTTTTCCAGATGGTTTACATTTTTTAATGAAATTCCAAAATTTCATCTAATGTTATTCTAAAACACAGATCTTTACAAATCATATTGAAAAAAACAATTCTATCCCAACAGGTCTTTTCCAGAGAAAGTGGGTCATGATGTCTAGTCAGGTGTGTTCTAAAATGGCTTTTATTGCCATTTGTTTACCTGTCCCTATATGTTTTGGGAGACTCTTCATAACCTTTACCCAACATACTAACTCCAATTATGCTACATAAAAGGCTTTCTTTGCTATAAACAATATTTAAGTCATTAAGTCAGTATCAAAACCAGCCACTGGAAATTAATTAAAAATAATAATAATAAAAAAATAATAATAAAAAAAATAAAAAATAAAAAAAAAAACAGCCACTGGGTTTATCAAATAATCAGAATGAAATATTTCTCAAAGGGAAGCAATTCAAAAAAATTATAGAGGACCCCTGATATTTGTATATCTATATTCTTACCAGCATTATTCACAGTAGCCAAAAGGAAGAAGAAACCCATTCATCTCACTGCAGACGAACGGATAAACAAAATGTGGCATATACACAAAATGGAATATTATTCTGTCCTAAAAAGGAAATTGTGATACATGCTACAACATAAATGAACCTTGAGAACATTATGCTAAGTGAAATAAGCCAGTCACAAAAAGAAATACTCTATGATTCCACTTATGAGATATCTAGAAGAGTCAAATTCATAGAATTAAGGTAGAATAGTAATTACCAGGGTGTGGGGGGAGAGTAGAATGGGGAGTCAGTGGTTACAGAGGTTCAATTGGAGAAGATGAAAAAGTTGTGGAAATGGATAGTGAGAAAGGTTTCACAATAATATGAGTGCACTGAATACTACTGAACTGTATACTCAACATGATTAAAAATGGTAAGTTTTATGCTACGTATATTTTACCACAATAAAAAAAGTATTGAGCTCCTGCAACACATACACAGAAAAAGGATGAACAGGTAGTTTTCAATGAATTTACAGTGAAGAAACATTTCATCTAGATAATTCTGAGCAAGAGAGAGCCTAAGGTACTAAATAAATGTAATAAAATCTACACTGCTTTTATTATTTTTTAAAAGTTAGGGGTACTCGCCTTTGTTTTAGCTAAAGAGACCTCACTTTTATATGAAAATAAAGTAAAAATTAATCCTCAAAAAAAGAGAAAAATATTCAAACTCTAATCATATTCCTAGTTTCAATCACACCACACTCAAGTTTTGTTTGGTAACTGTATCTTCGGCAGAGCAGCAATAACAAAAATTACAGGAATCAAAGCTACAATCTCAAAATGGAACTTAAGTCATCCATAATCTTTACTGTCAAAGCAATTTCTAATAAATTTCAGTTAGGTTAATCCCATTAAGATCTAACATTGTTATCCTTTTTAAGTGAAAACACATTTAATTAGTTCATAGGAACGAAGAGGCAGTCTGGTTCTGCCACTTCAATATCCATTTCTCAGGTCCTATGGACATGATATGAATATGGATAGCACTACTTGCTTCTGCTATTTCATTTTTCTCTCTTTCCCCTTCCCTGTAGCCTTAATTACTGAAATTTTATAGTACCTTGCTACTAAAGTGCTTGGAAGGGGTGAGTAGCTCTTGGGAAGTACGGAAGATCAGTAAACTATTATTCTACTTCCCTCATGACACACCTTCAGTGACGTGGGTTCCATCCTGAAAAGCCAGTCTGCTGCAGATCTGACCATCTCTTTCTTTTGAAACCCTCAAGAAAAGCTACCCGGGCAAACTATCTTTGTCCCTAGAAAACAGTAGGAATGTACACTGCAATCCTGATCTCAGGATTGAACAAGAATAAAAAATGAATGATTCCATGGGCGGAAAGATGGACAGGACAGCTGAAAGTCCTGTACTGGTTCTGATAAAGCCTATGCCTTTCTATGGCAAGTTATAGTCACTGTTACAATAAATAAATAGAAAACAGAAGGTAGTGTGACATATAATTTTGAAAGTTGGGGAGTGCTAGAAACCAGAATGATCAAAATCAGCTCATGGGTATGTCTCTAGAAGATCTTTAACTCAATTTATGTGTCTGCATGAAATATAATCACTACCTGTAGAGTCAACCCCTTGGCATTTGTATACTCATCTGATTTAGTATGATCTGGAAGGATAAACAAAAACGTTTCAATATATTTGAATTATTTTTCTGATTCTTCAAAGGTAAGGTATTTTTCATTTCATTCTGATTACAGGTTTTGCTGGAATTAAAAACAGGTGGCAGATGAATATTTGGTATTGCTGGCAGTGAGTTTGCATATCAATAGAAAACAGAAATTTTCTAATCACATAAATCATGTGTTACAATCACACGAAAAGGAGCTCTTCAATTTCTCTTAGCGAGAAATGTTTTTTCAAAGCTCTGAAAATTAGAGATTCTCAAGACCAATACCTCAATAACCTGCTTAGGCCGTGTTGAGTCTACATGGCTTGGGAAACACACGAACGTATATTTGTTTTCCTAAAAGGCACATTAAATAGTCAACCGTGACCAATCAGGTTTTAAACGTCTGCTGTCAATTAAGAATAAATTCCTGAATTGATTCAATTTTTTCCCAGTTTGGAAAATAAAATTGGGTCTTTATTTCTGCCACATCTGCCATCAGCAAGCAGAAGGAAAGGGCATGAAATAAAATAAGCGCTGGCGTCCAGAAAAGCTTACCTCCTCCCCATATTTTTTTATTGGAAAAATAAAATTTGTTTTCCAGTAAGATATTTCATTTAAAAAAAAAATCTGTTTCTACTCAAGGCTAGAGTTCTATTTATTTTTAAATGAGGCCCACAAAACCTCCCAAGTGCAACTTAGATTTACATCTGGCTAATCCTCTAAATGTGAGGACCAAGTTCATGCTGTTTATTTCTAATGAGTTCTGTGATTTTTGGATAACACGTGTGAGAGATAGCAAATTAACTACTGCTAGTCAGCAGCAAACAAGCAAAAGATGTCTTGGGAAGGAGTGTGAGCAAATCCTGCAAGTCAATTTCTAATCACAGTTGCCAGAAACTTGGGGGGGAAGGTGATAAAACCTGCCAAGAAAAACCAGTGGTAGAACTTGTTTCCCTTTCCCTTTTCCATGGAATATTTCAACACTCAACCAACAAATACAGCTCAATCTTTCCTTTCCATTACTTCGGGACTGCAAGGAAGGGTCTGGCCCCACTGATAGTATTAGAAAAATTAAAATGCCTCACACTGCAAAATGTAACATCAGTCTCTCTAATTTCGCTTCCTGGAGCTGTATCCACTTACATGAAAGGATCTGCAGAGGGGAGGTGGGAGGTCACTTGCGAGCTATAGAAACACATATTCTCCCCTTAAGACACCTACAGTTGAGTAGACAAATGGTAGTCAAATCTCCTTACCTAAAACTGGCCAGATATATTGTGCAACATATCTAATCTGTGCCTGTGGAAAACAAAGCAACAAACAGAAAAGGCTATATAGATAGCAGAAAAATACCCCCCATACTGTCACTAATAGCTGATGAAAGCACTTAACTCATGTGCAGCATAAGACTCCTGAGAGTGCACTCTTGTAAGATATTTTCAGTTATTTCTCATCTGAATCTCAAACAAACACAAGTCTAGTGGTTCTGAATCATAATTACAGTTAGAATCATCAGGAGAGCCTTTGAGCCATGCTAATGCTGGGACCTCACCCCTTTCACCACCTACCCCAACTCACACACACCTCCAACTCAACTGGAACTGGAATCTCTTGGGGTCAGACCAGGTGACAGTGTTTTTTAAAAGCCACTCAGGTGATTCCACTGTGCAGCATTAGTTGAGAACCACACCCTTAGAACTAAAGGCATACCTCTTTTTATTCCGCTTCGTTTTACTGCACTTTACAGGTGTTTAGTTTTTTACAAAGGGAAGGCAAGATGCTACCCAGCAAAAAAGATTACACAGAGCTTTATTGCCATAGTCCCTTTATCATGATAGTCTGGGGCCCAACCCGCGATATCGCCAAAGTATGCCTGTATGCACTTTTAAAAAGAAGCTAATTTCTCTATGAAATACATTACATCTCCAACTTCACACAGTCTACCCTGTCCCAGGAAGTCCTGATCATGACCTCCAACCCCAGCTAGCACACAAGCTTCCGAATGCGGCAGCAGGCTGAGTTGAAGGCTCTCCACAGGCAGAGGTGGAGCAGGCTTGGGATAAGCCCCAAAACACAAAGAAAGGCTTGGCTCCATATTGGTAATCAAAAAGCAAAAACTCCCGTTCTCCTCCATTCCCGTTTTCCTTTATTCCTTCTGACACCAAATATGTTTCTTTTTCACACCAAGCAATCCTCCAATTTTTGACAGACACTGAGTGGGTATCCTACAGTGTAATTCAATTCTGACACTCACTGTCCGAAGTGAGCACAGACCCCACTGGGTAAGGGCTCAGTCTCACAAGATTGCTCCCTACTTCAGATGCCAACTGCAAATCCAGGTTATCACCCAGTACCTCCGATCAACCAGCTATAAATCAGGTCTTCCTACAGCCCCTTTCTCTGTTTGTATAATTTACTAAAACAGCTCTCAGAACTCAGGATAACAGTTTACTTACCAGATTACTCGTTTATTATAAAGAATATAACTCAGGAACAGCCTGACGGAAAGATCCTAGGGCAAGGTATGCAGAGCTTCCAAGCGCCAGTTCAACCGGAAGTTCTCCCAACCCCTTCTTATGGAACCGGAAGTTCTCCAAACCTCATTTTATAGGGCAATTAAGTAGGCATAATTGATTAAATGATTGGCCATTGGTGATTAACTCAACCTCCAGCCTTCCCTGGAAGTGCCAATCCTCTAATCACAGGTTGTCTCCCCTGGCAACCAGACTCTATTTAGGGGTTTCCAAAAGTCAACTCAGTAACATAAACTCAGGTGTAGTTGAAAGGAACTTGTTTTGAGTAACAAAAGATGGTTCTTTTACCTTCAACACTCCAGAGTTGTCTCAGGAGCAGGGGCAATAAATATTAGAAAAGATACTCCGATTGCTCTTAGGAAATTTCAAGGTTTTTAGGAACTCTGGTCAGGACCCAGGAACAAATACCAAAATATATATTTCTTAGTATATCACAGTGACCAGGGGTAAGTATTTTGAGTCTCAGTATATGTTCCTGTGTTAAACACAAAGACAAGTGCAAAACAGGGTCTGTAGAGACTGGTGGTTCCTTAACTCTACTACCGTGTGTGTGTGTGTGTGTGTGTGTGTGTGTGTGTGTGTGTGTGTGTGTGTGTGTTTCCCCGAAAATAAGACCCAGCTGGACAATCAGCTCTAATGAGTCTTTTGGAGCAAGACTTAATATAAGACCTGGTCTTACTATAAGACCAGGTCTTATGTAACATAATATAAGACCAAGTCTTATATTAATTTTTGCTCCAAAAGACTCATTAGAGCTGATTGTCTGTCTAGGTCTTATTTCCGGCAAAACAGGCATTGGAATCACCTGGAGGGCCTGTTAAAACACCCCCGTCCCAGAGTCATTTATTTAGCCCTTCTGGGGTAAGGTCCAACTATTTGCATTTCTGACAAGTTTCCAGACAGACAATACTGATGTTGTTGATCTCAGGACCACACCTTGAGAACCACTACTCTAGACCAAACTTCTGGCACCTTCAAATATGTGAAATACCACAGAGATTTGCTTTTATTTTTCCTGTTTTATTGAGGTATAATTAACATACAGCACTATATAAGCTTAAAGTGTACCACATAATGATACTTTAGAAAAAAAGTGTGTGTGGGGGGGTGTTTTTTTCTTGGTGAAAAGTCTTGGAATCTACTCTTAACAACTTTTCAAATATACCATACAGCAGAATTAACTGTCGTCATCATGCTGTATGTCACATCCCTAAGAGATCTGATTTTACAGTATCAGTCTCTACAAGGGGAGTACTAAACATTAACTGGATACCCGATTTGAATGAATTATTGTTAACTCTTGTTTTAGGTGTGAAAATAGTATCGTATTTGTTTCAAAACACAAAGAGTCCTTATCTTTAAGAGACACACATTGAAAAAAAGATTAAAACACAAAGGATAGAGAGTTGACATCTGCCATGCACCTCCCTCTAAGGAGGCCAGGAAAAGAACCAGGAGAAGGGTGACCATTAGGATCTTTGGGGCAGCCCAGGAAAGAGCAAGCACCAGGCTGTAGCCACAAAAGGAAGCAGTCCGAGCCTTTATCTGGAAAGCTTCCCCATCCACAGTCTCTTACCTGAACTGAATATGCTGGGTGTTAATGCTTCTGTAGTCTCCTGAGTACTAGGAGAGAAAGGGAAACTGAGTCAAAAGTTGTAAGAGTATACTGAAGGACACACTAAAGTTTCAGTACACAGTTCTGTCTACCTTGTAGGTTCCTACTGGAAATTTTCGAAAGTCGATTGTTTATTAAATTGTACCTTTAACACTGGCCTTGATTGTTCTGGAGCCAGGCCAGGGACTCGCTACAAAATACTAAGCCCTCCCTCTACCTGGAGAAAGCTGGAAGCATCCAGCGAGGCATGGTTTTACCACCAGCTCTGCTACTCCTATTCTAGGGCAGTGCAAGCACGTCACTCATTTTTTGTGGGCCTAGACTTCATTATCTGGAAAATGAAATGTTTTAGATGTTCTCCATAGTGACTCCCAAAGCTAACAGAATATTTCTACACTTGAACACATACTCACCCTGGGGATGGAATCAGAACGAAAGAAAGGGAACGAACACAAATACACATGCTAGACCCTAGATAGTGATTTTCTGTAGCTTATTTCATGCAACCTCCAAAACAGTTTTGTAAGGTTGGTCTCAATGGCAACAGAAGGCTGCGGACAAAGAGACAGGCTGAGTTTGTGCAGTGACTTGTCCAAGGTCATAGAACTAGCAGTAGCAGAGCCATAGATCAAAACCAGGAGCTGGCTGACCCCAAGGGAGAAGTGTTTCCCACTACACCATGGGCGATTTATGGAGTGCCAGCCCATTTACTGGTAGGGTCACATCAAAGCTCTGGCGAACTTTGAGTCCAGGACTGAAAAAGACAAGCAAGATGTTATCAAGGGTTAAGTTTGTTTCCTGCACCCAGATTTATCTTTTTAAAAATTCTGATATTTTGTGAGAATGTATTTAATTATAAAAAATTGCCCAATACAATATCCAGCAAAATTAGCTTATAACATTTCTAATTTTCTTATTCAAAAAAATGTACTTTCCTTTCTCTAGTATTTCTCATTTTAAAAAATAGTTTATAACAACAGGTTATGTCTGGATACAATGAGGAAGAAGCTTGGAGGTTTTGCTCTCCTTTAGAGATAATACTCCCAAAATATTTATTTTCTAAGCACCTCATTCCAAAAGCAAAGTTTTGGGCAAGTCATGGCAAATTCAACTATTTCACATAGTGACTATTTTTTTTAAGAGGAAATAATTTTGTAGGGGTTAAGCAATATACTACATTCCTGTTATACCAAGACAGTGGAGCAGCTGCAGTAGGTGAACACACCGTGTCTCCCCGAAAATAAGACCTAGCTGGACCATCAGCTCTACTGCATCTTTTGGAGTAAAAATTAATGTAACACCGGGATTTATATTTATATTGTACTATAATATTACATTATATTATATTATGCCCGGTCTTATATTAAAATAAGACCTGGTCTTACATTTTTTCTCCAGAAGATGCAGTAGAGCTGATGGTCCTGCGAGGTCTTATTTTCGGGGAGACACGGCAATTGCCTAAAGCAACTGTCTGGCTTACAGGGGCTCAAGGTCATCTTTCTCTTATATAGGGGTTCATGTAATTGGCTACACACATTCATGTCATAAATCAGGTGGCAAGACAGCCTATTAGATCAGCTGTCTGATCCAAGACTCAGCTGCTCTGTTCCTGCCAAGCCTAAAATAATTCAGTACTATCAACCTCCCCCATTAAGTACAATTAATTTTATGAAATGGAGAAAATAAGCAGGGGTAAATAAAATGGTGGATACATACTATGCGAGGCAGAAAAGACCAACTGTGCACACGGAACCAGCTGACCTGGAGGTGCTAATGAGGAAGTTCAGTAAAGACAGCACTAAAAAGTAGACTACATTTAGCCAGCCCGAACCCCATTCCAAACTTTTCTCCCGCACCACAGCAGGAGGGCCTTACTAATTGGAATGTGCAGAACACGTGGCCTGAAACATGTTCAGGCAGCATCCTGAATATCTTTCTCTCTCTCTCTCTCTCACACACACACACACACCACTCAGATTTCTTAGATCTTAAAAAAAAAAAAATCTAACTTTGCTCAATAATAAATGTGGTTTTAAGAATTAAAGTACATGTTTGCGTGACAGCGAAAAAAACAACACAGGTGGAAATAGCTTTTATAATACAAATTTCCCCATAAGACTGGTGGTAATGACCAGAGGTAGAAATAACAAAGCTGAGTGGTGAAAGGGGGCCCTCTAATCACATTAGCTTGTAGTTCTGAAGGAAGACGGTGGCTCTGAATTTCTCTTTATACATCGCAGCTTCAAAAAAAATCCCTATTTTCTTAGTACATCTTTATGTAGGGAAGCCTGCATGCCTTTGAAGCCTCAACACAAAACAAACAAGAGTCTTTACAAGTCCTGTCTGACCACCCAGGGAGAATCAAATAGTATTTTTTTTCTCCAGTAGGCCACCCCAGGGTACCACGAATAAAAAGGAAAATGAGAAATTCATCACGTAACCGGGGATATATTTTTCTAGTGTAGTAATTACACTGTTTTAATCTAAATATTATGGTATATTTTGCACTAGCAAAACCAAAGGAGTGCTAATTATTTGTTTATTGAGCAAAAGAAGTATTGAAATAGCAGAAAATAGGTTAAAGTCGAGGGAACAGCAGACAGGGGGAAGATGAAGGAATTTTCTTCGCAAAATCCCAAAAACTGAGCAGCGGATTTAAAAAGTGCTGATGTTCAGACTGGCAGGGGGTGGTGGAGTCTGGGCTGTGTGCTCCTTAGTGTAAAACCCTGGATGAAACTCTCAAGGGCTTAGACAGCAGGAGACATTGGGAGGAGTTTCCTCAGCATTGCACTGCATTGCTGAGGTACATGAAAGTGTGTTAGAATCATAATAAAGTCTCACGGGCATAAACATCCTGAAATGTATTCTTCTAATCATGTCCGTCCCCACACAAAATCTCCATTTGGGCCAAATAAAGACCTGAGGGCCAGATGCTGGGAGCCTCTCCTAGGAACCCCAAACTGCCTTCCCAGGCTCCGTTTCTACCATTACCATTGGGGCGCACCGTGCCCCAGGTCCCCTGATGTTCCTGCTGTTCCTCAGGGACGCAGGCACTGCCACCTGGTCGTGCCAATGAGGGGGGTATTTTACTCACCTGAGTTGTCCCGCTCCCTCACTGCTTTACTGCTTCAACCATTAAGACAGAAGGATGAAATGGGGTGAATAGGCCTCCTTCTCAATCACAGTTCTGTGGCTGAACAGCCTGGAGGCTTTGGACACGTTACTTACTCTTATTCCCTGCCTCAGTTTCTTTATCTGCTAAATGGAGATAATAAAGCCTATCTCATTGTGAAATGTAAATGGAAGGACAATGATAATCGACTGATACTCATCAACTTAATAAGTGTTACTTCCCTCCAAACTAAATGCCACCTTCCTCCAGCCCTCAAGCATTCCTTAACACCGGCAGCCAAAAATAATCCCCCCCCTCCAAATTCTCCTCCCAATTTCACTGCAGCTGTGTTTGGTTCCTGGTCACACTCTAATTGCATTATTACTAGCCCTCCATATGTCAGCACACCTACCAGACTGTGTGCTTTTTGCAGGTGGGACCCACGTTTAATTCATGTTTGTATTCTTTCCAATGTCTTGCACATAACCAAACTGTAAGACTCTTCAGGATTCTAGAATTAACAGAACCCTTTAAATAATCTAAACAATACCTATTATTCTATAGGTAAGACAACTGAGTCCAAGTGAAATGAGTAACCTTACTACTGGTAAGTCATAGAACCACTTCCTACATGACAAACATGAACAGGTCGACGGATGGACGGGTAGACATGTGGACATAGGCACAGACCAATCAGTTATAGGATCCAAGATACGGTCAGCAATTCAAACCCTGACCCACCATATAGTGGCTACCTCACCACTCATGCTTTCTTCATTTACCAAAAATTTTTAAATGCCATATCTTTAAAATTCATTACAAAATCCAGATCAGGAAAATTCACCCTGCAAAAGAGTATGAAATAGTATTCCTCTTTAACCTCAGGATCTCTTAATATAAAATATAATTGTATTCAAAACTTTTCAGATAAAAAGCAGCTCACCCTCACCTTGCATAGCTTATTTATGCCACAACTTTTACTGAAAGCCAATACCATGTGCCAGTCACATGCTTTTCCCCACAGGAAGCTCACAGACAGACCATCCTTACAAAGAGCTCACAGCTAAGTGTCATTTCTTGCTCTTCTGCTCCATTCTGCCACCTCCATCTGTCCCGACATTATGCAATAAAGTGCTGTACCAGCATGATAAACCCCATCACAGACATGAGAGAATTATGGAAAGGCAGATTGCAAAGCACTTGGCAAACACTTAAGTCTGAAGGTTCTGGATATAGGAGCCCATTTCCCTTCACTATAAGGTTCAGGAAATGTTGCAATCCTCTCAGATGGCAGGAAGCTCTGAACTAAGACTTGGCGCATAGGAAGAACTTCCCAGAATGCCTCCCTACACAGCCACGTGACTGACAGGAAACAGCCTCAGGACACATTCACTAGTGTTGCTGCGCCATGTTCAAAAATGCCCTCCTCTCTCCATACCTCTTAGAACTTTGAAATTGACGGAAAATGTGACGTGGGTATCACACCAAGTAAACAAATGGTGGCATTGTTGGGCCTGGAGATGAGATGTAGAAAGCAAGTTCAGAGCAGTTGAAGACAAAACACACAACAAATTACATCGCATTGGTGCTAATCACTGTCCTTTCCCTGGCAAGGTTCCAGGCCACTCTGGGATCATTGCAGGTAATTCGGGGAGGTCTTCCCTGTTGTCCAGGATCCATCTGAGATGACTACCATGATGGTTCAAATGTCGCTTGCTCAGAAGTTGTCTGTGACATCCCGTCTAAAACAGCACTCCTGGCAATATCTCTGTCCCCACACTCTGTTTTATTTCTTTATGGCAATTATTATTACCTAACATTAAATATTATCTTTTTTTCATGATTGCCAGTCTCCCCTATCAAAACAAGCTTCTTGAGGGCAGTGACTGTTTTCTTCACTTCTATATTCCCAATACCTAGAACTGTACTGGCCACAAGATAGGTGATGAATAAATATCGATTAAATGAATTCCCAGATAGAAACCTATTAATATAGAGCCATTGTTACTAAGTTACTAACAACAATGGTATCTCTTCCCCAAAACAACAGTATTGGGTATAAAGTAACACCCAACTTGAACTGGTCTCTCCCTGAATAATAATGCCTGAGGTATTATTATTAATAATAATACCTGAGGTAAGTCAGGAATAAACCAGGAGAATGAAAGAGGTGCTTCGAATAATTATACTGGGACAGTAGGTGTGCAATGAGAGTATGCTGGGCAAGCTGGAGGGCAGTGTCACTTTAACCTGGAAGCAAAACCAGATTCAAGGAGGGTCACCACTGACGATGGTCACTGGTCCACTGCAGATACAAAGGGCACAACAACCTGGTACTGGGAACAAACAGGCTGGAACTGAAGGATGCCATCCCATCAACGGCAGTGAGAACCTGTGAGGGGTGACATTTTCTACCTGTGGTTACAAGGGCTCCACTGAAATCCAGAGTGTAGGACAAAGTTAAAATCGCACTAAGCATGACTGTACTGAGGACAGAGACAAAATCAGGTTGGAGGCCTGCTTCTTAGAAGAAAGTGTGCTTGTTGGTCAATATACAAAGTAAAAATCCTCGGCGAACAGAGTTCTATGTAGCAAACGAAAAAGAAGAACGTTTTTAAAATAAGAATATGTACCAAAAATCGCAGTAATTTTTGCATGCCAAGTTTTTAAGAGGCATAACACACTATATACTTTGTACGCATGTATCTTTTCTTCCTTCTATTTTAGATCATCTTTTCTGTAAAACCCAGAATGAGGTTAATTATTAACTTAGCAATGTACAGGCTTTTTAATTCTAAAGTACTTTAACTTTTCACAAGCACATTTGTGCAGAGCAGAATTTCAGTTCAGTTGCACCATACTACCTGAGAGAAGATTTTCTTCATTTTTCTTGCTAATTCAAGAATAACTCAACAATGTAACAGTTGCATACTAGATTCTAATCTCCGTCTTTTCCCAAATTGAGAAATTTTTCTCAACAAGATTTCTTTAGATGAATATATTCTAAACAATAACAATCAACTGCAATACTTCTACAGTGTATATTCATCCTATGGACAGGATGATCTATTTATATGCTTTTGCACTATATGTGGAAGAAAACGCAATACGCACATTACAAAATGTCCTGTTTTCTGTCCATAAGCAAGCCTCAACGTCCCCTCATATGAAAATGCTGATTAGAAGTACTTCCAACTTCCCTAAATGGTCCCCAGACAGGAGATGGAAAAGAGGGAGATCATGAACACCTAGAAGAGAAACAGGCACAAAATAAGTAGTTGAGGAAAAAAGAAAGGGAGAGAGGAGGAAACAAAGTGTGGAGGGTCTGAACTAAAACATTAAGCAGCGAGGCCACAGTAAAGCCAAGGTAGAATTCAGCCACAATGACCTTTTGCATTCTAATCACAGCGAACATCTCAGATAACCTTCAAACCAGGAACCGGTTTTCTAGCACAGAGCCAGGACGCTCTTGGAAGATCATTTGAGCCATTTTTTTCTTTTTCTTAAAGAATAGTAGTAGCATCTGCCAAAATATGTCCTTGACCTGCCCATCTATCTTTTCCCTCCCCCTCTATGAGCTCTCCTCCTATCTATCCTGGTAAACAAACCCACTGAACTCCCAGTTTCAACCATCAACAACAAAGACATTTGTAAGGGCTTGTCAACATGTGGTCCCGTGCTAGACATTATACAAATAGAAGTTAACAGACTCAGTCCTGTCTTTGAGGAACTTCCCAAAGAGGTTACTGTTTGGCTTTATAAATTTTACCACCAGAAAAACTTCGGGTCCATGTCCTATTAACAGCAGGTCTGTGGCTTTAGGTACAAAGGGCAACACATTTTATAAGACCCTATAAATTCTCTCTCAACCCCAAGCACTGCCAGTGCAAGCATGAAACTGATTTCTAAACTATGAAACCAACTCATTGTTGGTTGGGAGGGGATGTCCTCCTTTCCTCTTTTCCCAATGCTTGGTAGTTGGTTTTGCAATCCTGAAAAAATATGGTCTTGTGCAGGACACCGCCAACCAGAGCTCAATACATATCTGAAGTATGTCTTCCTGACACACATTAAGTAATTATATCCCAGGATAATTATGCCAGACACATCACTTCACTCAGGGAAATGTTCAGGAGCAAAAAATTATGAAATGAAAAATAGAAAGGGGCCCTATGATTTCTGCTTTTCAAGGGCAAAGGAAGTTTTCCTTTCAGTAAATGCATGTTAAAAGTTCATTATTCTTCAATACATTTCTAATCTCATGTTTTAAAATACCGTGAACTCTAAATTATCTTAGTCTAGAAAATAAAAATTTCTGGGATTTTCTTGTAGAGAAGTTCAAATGATAGAAGAACATTTGATATTTTCAGTTTTCTTTAAGATCAGAAGGACTTTCAGAATAATGCATTTTCTTTTTCCTCAACAAAGGGCATCTGCAAAGCTTAGTCTGCTGAAAAGAATGATTCTGACAGTCTTAATGTATTCTTTTCAGGAAAGCCCTGCTCAGAGAATTCCACAGAAAAAACATCAATACCCCAGGACAGCACCAATCTAAATCATTATAGCTTCTTGTAAATAAATGAGGACAATGTATTTTCAACATATTCTAGATATTAGATTGAGGGAGAAATGAGTGATAATCTTGAATATAACATATGTTTCACTTTCCCTTGATGTACCAATATTAAAACAAAGATTTGAAAGATTTGCGAGTGTTTTTAAAGAATACGTTGCAGAAAAGGCATTTTCAGAATCCTGCTGGAAGACAAAAATATCCCTAAGGTAGGATATATGAAATTGCCTCATCATTGTAACTAAGAACAATAATCACAATAACAAAATAATCATAGTATGATATTAATATATCGAGGCACCTTTCATCCAGGACTCCGAATGCTTTATAAACGTTCTGTCTTGCTGCGATGACACAACTAGGAAATTAGAATATGAGGAATTTTAATGACTTGTCTCAGGTCAATGGTCGACTGGAAGTGGTAGACCAAAATGCAAATTCTTTATTGTGGTCTACTGATCTAAAAAGCAACCACATTAACTCTCAATTAAGAATTAGGAGAATCCTATTTCAGAGCCATTTTCAAAGAAACTGGTATTAGTCCTTCCATTAAATTCTGATTTTGCCCCCTTTTTCTGTTTCCATTCCCCCCAACATAGCACAGGTAAGATGTAAGAAAAGGGGAAAGTTCCTATATAGTCTCCCTGCCTGAAACCAATCTCTTATCTATCTATCTATCTATCTATCTATCTATCTATCTATCTATCTATCTATCTGTCTGTCTGTCTATCTATCTATTTTTATCTCTCTCCTACATCTCTAGCACAGAATAGAAAGCACAACTTCCTCAAACACTGATTTTTATCATATCCTGCCCCAGGACGGGAAGCATGATGGTTCCCCATTGACTATCAGAATATTTCAAGTTCTCTATCATCCACTCATGTCTTTGCCTTTCCTGAGCACACCCCTAACACAAGGACATCTCCAGTTCTCCTCGATGGTCCCCAAATGTGTTGTCTGCACTGTAGTTACCTCTGCCTAGAAAGCCACCATATTTCTTCTTCCTGGGTTTCCTAAATACACACCCAGTAATCAAGATACTAAAGAGTTGAAAAGAACCCTGAAGCCCACTTAGTCCAACCCTGCCACCCTCTCCACACGGCCAGCATTGTAGATACCCAAATTCTCCGTCATACTTTTAGTGATGAGGAACTCACTGATCTGAAACACAGTGCTCTGTCAGGCATTTTAATTGTGCAAAAACTCTTATTTGAGCTAAATTCTTGTATGCTCCCTGGTGCATCCACTCAACAGGCCCAATTTTGCACCCTAGATCGATCTGTAACAAATTAACTTGTTCTGTAACAAAACAGTTTTTGCAATGTTTAAAAACCTGTATTATGTTTGTCCTTAAACTTCTCAGCCCTGAGCCCACGTGTTGCCATCCTTCAACTATTCCTCATAGGACCTGGTCTTCAGACCCTTGGCCATCCAAAAACCCTCTAATTTGGTACTATTAACATTATTCATTCGTGTGTACAGAGAAAATGATTATCTTTACAGCATATTCAGAAAATAAGAGTTTTGGGGAGCGCTGATGAACTGGGGGACCCTTGCTTCAGGCCCCTGCCCAGCGTTGTGGGAATGGATGAGAAATCTGTGCTAATTTTATTGGTTACTCTTTTAAAATCTGGCACCCGTCGCTTCTCGGCCTTTTGGCTAAGATCAAGTATAAAATCTGGCACCCAAAATTGAACACATTTGCACAGACCATCTCAAATCCAATTTATTTCATAAAACTGTCCCCTCATAACCAAAGCCAATATTCACTTTCCCTCTTCCTGATTGCCAAGTGTATAATATCTGCTTGAGCTGAATATGACATTGACATCATGAAATTTAACTATATTTACTTAAGGATTTTCCTAAATGAGCATCTTATTTCATGTGTGTCAGATTCAGTTTCCCAAAGCGACCACAGTTTCCTTAGGGGCTCTGTATCCTTGGCATCATTATGCCTCCAAGTACACAGTACTGGCCTGGGCGCATAGTAGGGCCTCCCAAAAATATTTGCAAAACTGATTATGCAGGCTCTGGACAGGAAAGCCATAGCTTAGAGGCTATGGTCTGGTTCAAAAGATATAAACCTCACCTGCAGAGGAAGTTTATCGTTCTGCCTGTTTATTCAGGCAGAATCTAAACAATGACACAGACTTTTAGACTGGGAAACTTAGTACAAACAAACGCTTCCAGACAGGTCCAGATTGGGAAGGAGAGCCGCGGAATGCCTTCTCCTATCTGGGTTATTAGGTCCAGACACTCGTCACTCAAGTTATAAACACTATTAAATGACGTTGCATAGTTTTATTTAAAGCTATGTTTGCTTTCAGATTAGACTTTAACATTTAATAAATTTCCCACCAGAATATGGTAAGTGTGGAGAGTATTTTGATTTAAGCTATACTTCAAGTATGAAACTCAAGCTGTGCTAGTTAATACAGGCTCTAGTTATAATTCACCGCACAGTCAGGTCAATACCCTTGGAGTCTCCTAATCCTCTTCCTTGAGGGCTGAAATGCCTGGGAATTCAGCGAATATACATGTTCTTCCCTGATCAAGCTAAATCACAGGGTCCTAGGCAAATACTTGCCTCACTTCTCTGGATTCAACTTGAATTATCCCTCTACCACTCAGCTCAGAATTCACCTTGGAGAGTGGAACTTAAAGATAACAATTCTGCCACAGAAACAAAGGCAGGGGCCTTCCTCTCCTGGAGATGTGAGCTTACTCTTTTCTTTTTTTTTTCTCCTCTCCCACCTCTCTTGGTGCAAGTCTGTGAATTTGAAACTCATAGATTAACGAGAAGTCGGCACTGGTCCCTCTGGACTTGATCCATTTTTAAGTGAGCTATGAGAACTTGGACAGTTTACAGATCCTGGAAGAATGAAATATGAGGAGAGAAAAGGAAGTTTGACACATGCAGAGAAACTGATCTCTGGGGTTGGGGAGAAGCTAAAAGAAGGGAAATATTAAGACAGGATGCATGATACAAACTTAATTGACTGATCATACCACGGAAGAATAATGACTGGCTTCTCCATTAAAGTTTGAAAGTTGAGCAGTTAATATGAACTTCTAATTTCATGCAAAAAAAAAAAAAATCTTGTGGCTAAGTGCAGGTGAGGGACGTTAGCACTGAATTCATCTTCACATTCACTCTGTCCTGTCTATGCAAGGCAGTGGGAATGGGCGGAGGGTGGGGGGGAGGGGTAAGATTTTTCATGGAAGATAAAAATAGTGGCACTGCAAAACAGACCAAGTTAGCCCTTCTTACCTTTATGAAAGCCAAGCAGGAAAAAAAAAGTGGTAATTCTGGGATGACTTGGGATAAAGGGCAAAGCAGGCCTGGGGCAAATTTTTCAAGTAGATCTTCGGGGGACAATTAAATCCAAACTCTGGTTCTATTTCTGAAAACAGAATTTCTATACAAATCTATTCAATTCACTAGAAGCCAACATTATTCTGAAGTAAGTGCCTCCAATCCATGAGTTTGGCCGATAGGAAGGATCTATTAATTTTAATTCTATGGTAGTGCCTTTCAAAGTCTGAAGGGTAGATGGTGTGGAGACAGCAAATTTCACTGTTTAATCCACATTAATATAAGCAGCAAACAACTAGTAAAGAGAACAAAACTCTTCTTTCTAGTCTACTTTAATATCCATTCTTTAAAAATCAGTAAATAACCAAATTTGACAGAAATGAAAATAATGTCAAATTAACACCTAATTCAGTGCTGTATACTTAGTAGATGCTCAATAAATTATCGCTGAGTGAACCCCTGATTTCTTAAAACCATCAGAATTTACTAAATAAAGACAATAAATGGAAGATTGCCTTCTCATGGGCAAGGAATGTGGGGGAAAAAATCAAAACTATATTATTGCTTAAATCTCCCACAGGACCATGAGCAAAGGAAATGAGAATCTAAAAATGTAATAAAAACATTTCATGATTCACAGTACTTATGCTGTATTTCTTTCAAATTAACTGATTCTGTAATCAGTTGCATCACCACTGTGAAATGAATATGGCTCAGAAAGATAAATGGACATTGTGTGAGCTGAACTAAAATTGTTGGGTGAAAGTGCTTTTGAGACTGTGGGCAGGTAATAATACAAGTGCTATAATAGAATATTACGAGAAATACTTTCAATCAGGCTACCTCAACATGAACTGTTGCCCATGCAGGGTTTTTCTGAGTGCACATAATTCTCAAATTTTCTCCACTCTCTACCATGACTAAGATTAGCTTCATCGTCTTGTCTTTCCACAATCTGTTTTTGCTGAGTATTGTCTATGGGCATGGCTTATAATTTTTTCATTTTTTTTCTAGAGACTTCCTATGCCACAAGAATATCTTAGTGGGGATATCATTTTACATTTAGAAATAAACCAATTTTTTCCAAATCACTTAGCTACAAATCCATGGAAATATCTCCATTTGGGTAAGCACTTTATAGTTTTCTCATGTTCCTCTTGTTAAAAGAAATTAAATTTTTATCTTCTCACTGACCCATTTAAATTTTTTTAAGGCACAGTAGTCATGCTGTATAAGGTTGCATTGTGCTGTCCAATGATGTCAAACAAAATAAGGCCAAGTGGACTTCAGACAAAAGTATCAGACTTCACCTGAGTTTTAAACAACAACAAAAAACCCTCTCCCACTAAAATAATTCAAAGGGTGAGATTAATTCTGTATATCTCTGGAAGGCTTTATTTCTCAAATTACAAGTGACGATGGTCAACTCGTAAATAGAGAATATACACCACATTTTTTTCTCGGCCATGTTTGTACTGGACTTCCCAATAAATCCATTTTGTTAAAACACTTCTCATTCATTTCAACTTTGGGGCCAAAAATAAAGATATGATATGTTGTTCTTTGCTGCATGAAAAACAATCTTCAAATGACTTTTACATGATGACATTTATGTAGATTTGAAAAAGGAACTTGAAATTTTTGATCCACGTAGGTAAAATAAAATAAATTGGTATCATTAGGTTCAGGCAGACCAAATTATCAAGGTGTTCACAGTGGTAAAGAAAGCCAAGACTGACTATTTTCTGAAAACAGGACTACATCTTGTACCAAATCTTCTGGAATAGAGACTCCAATTCTACACACAATAAAATAGAAAAATATGTCTTGAAAGACATGTTTTGGAAGATGCCCTGGTGGGAAGGCTTCCTCAGAGCTTTAGGACACCCAAACACATGCAGGAATCCTGAGAGGCTAGGGAGGGAGATGGCCCCTCTTGTGAATCTGGAGAGCAGTTAGGGGAAAAAAAACCCTATGACTGAATAGCACAGAGGTGAAGGGCAATGGACAATCAAACACAGATCTCTCTTCATGCAGAAGAGAGGCCAGCCCAAGCTGCAGAAGACTTCAGGGCAGCCCATATAATGCTTTGTCTTGTTGCTATTTGTGGACCTGTGAAAACAGAATGTATTGTGTCTCTTTGGGGTGCTTTTCGCTTCAGATTTTCTGTTGAAAAATGTTACATGCCGTGTCTAATTCGCACACACAGGACTCCCTAGGGTTTGTGGAATTTTTTAAATAAATAAAATATTAAATGCCTTCTCTAACTCTAATTTAATTAGGAGAACTGCTAAGTTTTATTGCTTTTTTTTTTTTTTTTAAGGAAACCCCTTGAATAAATGATGATACATCCATTCCATTCCACCAGATTCTACACTGCCATTCATTAAGAACGAGAAGATCTAGAGGTTTTGGTTTAGAAAGTGATCACAGCATAGGGACATGTGGGAAGAAAGGCAAGAGGCACCAGAAGGGGTGCCTGGCCTGGTGTAGGTTTAAAACATTTAAAGGAAAGGAGGGAGGAAAAGAGGGAGGGAGATGTTTTAAACAGTTGCTTTATAAATTGAATAACAGCTCTTGTGTGAACAATTTAAAGTTTCAGATTTGGTCAGTAGTGGAAGAAAAGCACTATTACTGAAAACTGCAATGCAAGCTTTCACAAACAAGTTTAACCTGCTTAACAGGTACGAGTTCATTTCTTTACAACTGGCAAAAAGATTCTTCTCTATTTCTGAGTTATTCTACTGATTAAAATGACATAAGTAGAAGAGCTAGGATTCTCCCCCTTACATGCACTTTCTGGCCCCTCTACACTATAATTCTTGGGCAACTTTCCCATACAAACTTATTTTCAAAACTCATGAGAAGAATTTATTCAGACCAGCACATTCCAGAAAGAAATAAGAATTTAGTCACGCTTCTTTCTAAGGATTTAAATAGCCCTGGCCCCCAGCCCTAAGGAACTCAAAAATCACAGTTTTATGTCATTTCTATTGCAGGTCCTAAAGCAATCCTGAGAGAAAAAGAAAATAAATACCCTCTAAGCGGTTACTCTGAGTTGGGGTTAGAAAGGAAGCAGACAATTCTTATTTCTCTTGTCATCCATTAGAACTTCCAGAATGTCTAACAAGATAAATTTTCATAAAGTAGCAAAAGTGTTTCCTTTCCATAAAGGTGTTGGCTATGAACAAATAAAATATTTACAAGGTCTTAAAAATGCATATTATTGCTAGTTTTGCTCTCTTAGTAGGCAACCATTTTGAGACATTTACTCTTCATTATTGGAACAATAACCACCCATCTGAACAGTTAGCACAAAATCCTTTGCAAATATTTAGTGAATAAATTATGCTGGATCATTTTACACTAGAGTTATGCCAACATCATTGATCATTTCTTCTTTATTTCACCCTCTCCTTCAAAAAAATAAATAAAATTTTACTTAGAGAAACTCTTAGTTCTAATGTTTACCTATCTTCCGGGAGGCATGTATTTTCTTTTAACACAAGCCCTTTCTTATCCTAAATTGCACTCTGCCAGAATCCACAGTTTCAGTGCTATCTCACTTTTAGCTACTCTGAATCCTACTCATCTTTCACAGACCAGCTTAAATCATACTTCACTCCCTAACAATGCTGCCTCACTCTAAGCACCCTTTCACAGGAATTTCTGTTTCATTGTTGTTATCTGTTATTTTGGCAATTAACTATAAACTCTTTCATCCATAACTTTAATGCGTCAAATATCCAAGGACTGTCTTTCCCTGCAACTCTAGGTTCCATAGTCCTTGGAAGAAGCACTTTTTTCCTTTCTTTCCCTACCACATACCAGGCATTCAGCCAACACTTCCTGAATGAATAAGTGAATGAAAAAAATAAATGATCACACACCATGCCTCTTGAACATGAGCTTTAGAATTAACCACCCATGTGTTAAGGTGATTTTCCCACAGATGTTCCAAAGCTCCCTTAAATTATCCAGTTAATTAAAAGGAGCAATGACTAGAATGTTAAAATAAAAATAAATGCAAAAGATTTGTTATATGTCTCATATTAATACAGTACATTTAGAAATATGACCTAATCAAAAACAATGCAGTAATATTAACATTGCAGGGTAGGCTTTAGGTTTTGTTCTTTTTAGAGTTCCATATTTAGAGGTAATACAACTTAATACAATATATATTTAACTACGTATTAAAAAACTACATCTCCTTAAAGTATCACAAGTCCCAAACAGGGACTTTTGGCCCAAACAAATGAGGAGCTCCTTTGATTTTCCTTGGCTTGAGTGAGGCTACAGTCTTCCAGAACTTCCCAGTGGGTAGCCATGAGATGTTTACAGGTGTGCTTCCACACTGATCTCCTCAGTTCTGTGTTGGATGCATGGGGCCTAAATGGCCAAAGCCCTGGGACTAGCTGGAGTTGCTGTGGCCACTCATCTTTGGCCACATGCAACCTTATCCATTTACTCCTGCATGTGTGCCCTAAAGTGGAAAAGCATGAGAAGCAACCAGAATAACTCTCTTATTTTAGTGAGTACCAGTGCCTTTCCCCCTTGGCATAGATGGTCAAAGTAATCAAAGCCTGATGTAATCTGAAACAAAAAAAAAAAATCCACAGATATGCTACAAGATACAGACAGAGAGAAAGCTAGTGGGCTTAGAATTTGAGAACATCCTGCACGGCAAGTATGTTTGTTGGGGGGAAAATAAGTATTATTATAACAGCTGATGCCAGAATCTCCCATTGGGAGGAAACTGCCTTTACTTAGGAAAACATCTTTATGAGTCACTTGAGGGCAACGAGAGACAAGAGAAAGACTGGCAATTTGCAAAATCCTGGAGTCTGTGAATAAAGGATGGTCAGTAAGATATTGAAGAACAGGGATATTTACTATAAATTTTAAATTATTGGTATTACTGTGTTTCTAAACTCCCTCAGTGTTGCCAAATTTTCATTAAGATCTCTATTCTCATAATGCATTGTGTTATTTTTTTCTGTGAAAATCATGGAAAGGAGCCTGAGGCTCATGTTTGAGTTTGTGCAGAAAGAAGAGAAAGGGAAAGCTCTGTAGGAGCCAATGTGAACGACATTAAGAGTTTGGTTTGAAAAGGAGCCCCAAACAAGAAATAGCCAGAAGATCACCGGAAATTCAAAGACATCTTGATAGGGGTAGTAAGGGAGTGGGTTCAAACCTTTCAAGATTTATGGAAGGATATGAGGAAATCTTAACTAAATCTTAAGAGGCAAGTCAACAGCTATTCTGGGAGGTACAAAGTAATAGATAAAGACATGCTATAAATGTATGTGTAGTAAGAAATGTGATTGGTGATATATAATGTCGCTATCATACACATGGTGAGTGTGTATATTATAAAAATGAACTTTAATTTAGCTCCAGGGAACCTCCTTTCCAATAGTCTCCCTTTGATCCCCGAATTCAAAAATTTCGGAAGTCCCAATGTGACTATTTTGTGTGTTTGCTATCAGTCACCAATCACCCAGATACTGACCCTCAGAGGTCTATAAAACAAAGCATACTATGGAGTTCACATGTCTACCAACATAGTGACAAATGCATATACACTTGTTTGTCACAGATGAGATATTTTCATAAAATTACCCCATTAGTAATAATGGAAACTCTAAATGGCTCTACCTTCGTGCACATAGGGTTGATATATTGATTTGATCTTCTTGTGTAACTATGAAGTTACTATTAGTGATCTGTATATTCTGAGTTGCATTTCCATCATTAGAGCTACATCTGGCACTGAATCATTCACATTTTCTCAACATAAATCATTGCGTTCAGTAGGTTGCATATGGGAGACAGCTGGGCACAGATAAAGCCACAGTTTCCTGTCTAGTCCATGATCCCAAGTTATGCCCATCACGCAACTGAGACTGCTGTGTCCTTTATCTTCTCGAGAGTGAGGGGTTGTTTTCAATGACACACAACTCATCAACTTGTTCATTCTGACTTTAGTAGGGGCTGGGCTTTTTCTTCTGGGGTTTAAAACCAAGGTGAAAAAACAGTCAACATGTTTTCCACAACCAAAGTATCGTGTTTGTGGAAGTGGAGAAAATTTTGACTCGAGTAAAATATTTTTCAGTATCTGTACTTTTAGAGTTCACATATATGTGTCTATATACATATTGCCAAGTAAGTCTATTGTCTGATCCTGCATTAGTCAGCCACAGCTGATGGTGTCAAAAACTAGCAGTGAACTGGTTAAAAGCTCGACTTCTGTCCTTAATTATATTTAAAATGAATTTTAACATGCAGATTTAGTGTGTTCACAGAACTATGGAATAATCCATTGGTCTAAGAACCTCTAATTCCTAATTGACACAGTAGCTTATAATTGTATTTTTATAGTGGTTAGTACAAACATTCAGTTTTTTTAAAGGCCCATAATATGAATTTATGATTAAAGAAATCAACTGACATCTACTGGGAATACATTTTTTCTTTCTCAAAAATCACTCATCCCAATATTTGGAAAACACAATGATGATTTTCAAAGCATGGGCACATTTGAAAACTTTCTAAAGGAAAAGGGTCTTATATATCTTATATTGTACTAAATCTGGCACTTGCAAGCAGACAAATGGAAGCCATCTTGAAACGTAAAAGAAATAAATTACTCTTGTAGAAAAAAGAATTATAGAACACAGCTATGCCGAAAACAATAGCTATAGGCAGGGGGAAAAAATGACAAGACGTATAGCAGTTCATTAAAAATTCAGAGGATATTGGAAAAGGCAAATTTAATCTGCCTACTTTCACCAAATATGCTGAAGGACGTTTGACAAATATAACATATAAACTGTGTTCCATGAAATTTAAAAACTCACAAATTCTATCATCCTCAATCTCTGTTTCTTAACAGAACCGAAGGGCTGAATGCAATCCATTTACTAAAGGGTGAGCTAGACAGAGATTAAAGGAAATAAACTACTGGTTAATGTGGCATCAAATGTTTAAAGCAGACCTTTCAGTTACCAACAGGCCTAAAGGTAGTGAAATACATGCATCTTTATGTTACTCTTCCCACATTCCCAAAGGGTTTGAGCTCGCCAAACGGCTCTACGACCATCATAAAGCCGTAGAGACTAAGAAACATCAAAAACCTTAAACGTTCTTCTCTTTCAACCCTTTGTTTCCCAGCACGTATTGCTATTCCTTATTAAGAGAAGACTCAGACCTGGAGCATTTAGGTACCTTTCACTCCTGTAAGCACTGCCCTCTTCCCCCTCCCTACCCCTCGGCCCCCACCATCCAGTCAACTCCTATGCTATCCCCCATTCATATTTCACTCTCATTCATAATGGTCACAGGGTGAAGAAAAGATTTGAGCACCAGCATACAAAAGCTCAGTGTCATTCGACACATATAGGAGCTCTTGTATCTAGGGCACCGAGGAAGAATAAAGAAGCAAAAACACCCCCTACTCATAGGAATTTTTTAAAATGGGATAACACTGCCAGAGAAATACGAGGTGTGACCAAACAATACGGTGAATGTTTAAATCAAAAAGAATTTATTACAGTAAAAGACACATTGCCACTAATCTCCCTCAAAATATTCCCTCTCACTTTGAGCACCCTTATCCCATCGTTCTTGCCACTGTCTGAAGCAGTTCTGGAAGTCCTCTTTCATGAGTGTCTACAGTTGCACTGTTGTGGCTGCCTCGATGTCCTGAATCTATTCAAAACATTTACCTTTCATGGTCATTTTGACTTTGGGGAAGAGCCAGAGGTCCCACTGTGCCAGATCCGGTGAAGAAGGTGGACGAGGACACAGTGTAACATTTTTATTTGACAGAAATTTCTGCACCAGAAGTGATGTTTGACATGGAGCCTTTCCGTTGTGATTCAAACATATGGTGAATGCTGCCGCTGAGTGCCATGCAACAAAAAAGCAGGGATCTTCAATACGAGAAGTGGCACGTTGAACCTTAGTAACAGTGCGTGACAAGTTTCAACTTGTTCAGTACAGTCAGTCGGGTGTGAACTACAATTGAGAGAAGGTGTGTTTTAAAGTGTGCCGTCAATCATCCTCCATCATGACAATGCTCTGTGACACACATCACTTCTGGTATACAACAATTTCTGTCAAATAAAAACATCGTGGTGTGTCTTCACCCACCTTATTCACCAGATCTGGCACCGTGCGACTTCTGGCTCTCCCCCAAAGTCAAAATGACTCAGGACATCGAGGCAGCCATGACAGCGCAACTAAAGACACAAAAGAGGACTTCCAGAGCTGCTTCAGAAAGTGGCAAGAACGATGGGTTAAGTGTGTTCGAAGCGAAGGGGAGTATTTTGAAGGGCATTAATGGCAATGTGTCTCTCACTGTAGTAATTTTTTAAATTTAAACATTCACTGTATTTTTTTGATCACACCTCATATACCAAGGGTCACTGATGGAGTGCAAATGGAGAGTGGTCAGGAAATGAAGAACAAAGCAGTGGGCAGGATCAAGTACTTCTGACAAGGGAAAGATTCCCTGTCCAGGAATTTGTTGGAAAGGCAAAGAAGGTCACTCACAGGGTGAAGAAAGACTTGCGTGAGAGAAAATTGAATTTTCTACAGTACACTTTACATAGAACACTGCTACAGTTCCTCACAGCTTCACAATCAGCTCCTAAACTGACCTTCAACAGCACAAACATAGTAATCATCTGGAATTTCGGTCCAGGTGTACTTAGAATCAAATCCTCACTCCTCACCCAGCCTACAAAGCAGCAGAGACCAGACCTGCACCTGCATCCATTCCCCATTCCTTCCCTTCTCCCAGTCCTCAGCAGTCACACTGGCCTTCTTGGGGCTCCCCACACCAAATCCATACTGTCTTGAGGTCTTTGCTCTGCCTGTTACCCCACCTCAAATGCCCTTCCCCCTGATCTTCACAGAACAGGCTTCTTTGTGTAATTTGGACCTCAGTTTAGATCTCACCTTTTCAGAGATGCCTCACCTGACCTCCCATCAGCAACTCCACCCTGGAGTCTTCACATTGCTCTTCTTTAATTCTCTGCAGAGCCAGACCTGGTATTTCTCTTGATTCTGTATTTTCTTATTGAAATTGGTACTATTGATCTTCATTAGTCACAGTATATATAAACTTGCCAAACTGGCTAAAATTTATTTGAAACCCCCAAATCAATACTCTCAGCACTTTCACATTCATTTGTGGAGAAGTGCAGAGCAGGGAAAATTCTGAGGAACCAAACAACGTTACCAGCTGAGGTCCAACAAGGCATACTCTGCATTCTTTTTTCAGCTCATACTGTCAACAAGTATTCTTTCCGCAGTCTATTTAGTGCCCATTTTTCGCATTTATATGCTTTTTGTCAGAGAGTTTGCTGTTTAGAATGTGCCCCAAGTATAGTGCTGAAATGCTATCCAGTGCAAGAAGGCTATGGTGTTCCTTACAGAGAACATACACGTATTAGATAAACTTCTTTCAGGCACGAGTTACAGTTTTATTGGATATGAGTTCAATGTAAATGAATCTACAATAACTATTAAACAAAGTGTCTTTACACAGAAACACACATAAAACAAGGTTATTTGTTGTTTAGTTGAAGGAAATGTTATGACCAAAGGCTCATAGGAACCTAACCTTATATTTCCTCTAGGAGCAATGGTTTCATATTTGCTAATTCAGTGATTACAGTGACTTTATAGAGCAAAATTACCATGAATAATAAGAACTGAATGCATTTATTTTTAATATATGTATTAAATCTATTTTTGGAGTTCTCCAAAGACAGGCATTTTGCCGAATTCCTCTATTTTTCTCCTGCTAAACCAGACGACAACTGATGGCAACAAAAGTAGCAGAAAAAAAAACAGTTGAAAGCTTTACTTTTGTTCTTAATTAGGTTTCAAATAAATTTCTGCACACCGATCAAGTGGGTTTACACAGCTATGGCATAATTTATTTTCCCCTGCAAGCAGAAACCATGTCTGTCTTGTTCAGACCTAGATTACCATGCCTAGCACAAAGTGGGCTCTCATTAAAAATTTAATGAACGAGAAAAATAGCTCATGCCAAACAAAATCCAATATCTTAAAAGTGGGCTCTCATTAAAAATCTAATAAATAAATGAAATTCTCATTTCATGCCAAACAAAATCCTATTTCTTATACTTATTTCCCTTGCAAAAATATATAGCAAGTCTGAGGTACTAAATTCTTGCCCCCACTTAATTTGGATGGGATAAAAAAAATTTGAAGCAATTACGTCACAGTGAAAAGATTAAGAACTTCAACAACTATGACTTGGGATTAAATTCTAACTTAAAATCGCTACCTGTGTAAGTTTGGCTAGTTTATTGTACTTCTCAGAGCCTCATTTTTCTGATATACAGTCATGCATTGTCTAACAACACGGATACATTCTGAAAAGGGCAGTGTTAGGCTATTTTGTTGTGCAAACATCACAGAGTGCACTTACACAAACCTAGACGGTACAGCCTACTGCACACCTAGGCAACATGGTGTAGCCTATTGCTCCTAGGTTACAAGCCTATACAGCATATTACTGTACTGAATACTGTACACAACTGTAACAGAATGGTAAGTATTTGTGTATCTAAACATATCTAAAAACAGAAAAGGTACAGTAAAATTATAAAAGATAAAAAATGTTACACCTATGTATGGCACTTACAATGAATGGAGCTGGCGGGACAGGAAGTTGCTCTGGGTGAGACTTAATGAGCTGTGAGTGTATGTGAAGCCTAGGACGATACTGCACACTACTGTAGACTTTATAAACACGGTCCCACAAACCCTCCCCCTGTTTCCTCCCAACAGGGGGAGAAATAGAACATCAAAGCTGTCAAGGCTGCTCCATGAAGAGATGTGGGCTGGATTGATTGGAAATATCAAGGAGAAACTGGCTGGGTGAGGTGTAGATCTCCATACTAGTGACTGTCAGGAAGGAGGGAAAGTTGGCCTGAGGATCAGTAGGAATAAGAAATTAAGATAAGAGAGATAAAGGCACACAGGGGATTGTCATGGCAATGTGGTTTTGGCTATTGCATGTTGGAGCAGTGATCAAATTAACGTACTTTGTGGTATTCATAAAAAAACAGAGGGTGTTTAATATGAAACACCCGCGATATTTTGACTTGCGAAATTTGTTTTTGGTTCCATTGACCCTATCTGGAACTCTCTGCCATTGAACTGATGGAAGAAATAAAGCTTATCTATGCTTTACATCATTTTAAGTGCAGGACAGCCTGGCCCCACACCACCAGCGAAAGCTTTTACTAAAGCAGCAGTATTGCTTAATACTTGTTAAGGTAGCTCCTGTGAACTTGTGTCCTTGTACAGGATTTCAGGGCCTCAACAAAGAATTTACAATGTACTCTAAAGACCATCAAGCTACATCTAAGAGGGTTGTAGCGCCCTCTGAATATGCAGTGCTGGGGGACAGCCTCCTGTGCTGAACCAGCTCACTGGCTGACCAATTGGGATGTAATCTGTGCACACAAAATTGAGGTGCTGTGAGTGAGAGGGAAACTATTGCCAAGCCCTGTAGATATTGCTCCCATCAGAGAGTAAAAAAAGAAAAAAAAAAATCTTGCTGAATCACAACATATCCTTCCATTTCTTACAGGAAATTCAGTTCATTATAATCTTAAAGGACCACCATCATATACACGGTCCATTGTTGACTGAAACATCGTTATGCAGTGCATGACTGTATGAAATAGGGATAATACTACCTCCAGTATATGTTCGGAATAGACAATTGTGGTAATGTATATACAATTTCTAGGACATTTGCCTCACACATATCAGGTATTGAAAAACAACAATCCCTTCAAGGAAGGGATGGAATCTTGAGTCATTCAGACTAGCACGGCCAGAGTGAAAGGAATCAAGTCCTCTTCGATATGGCAGAAAAAGGAGAGGGTTGGGCAGCCTGTAGCAGGCAGGCTGGCTAACTTTAATTCTCACTGCTTTTTGTTTATTGTCCCCTTCCAAAGAGATGCCTGTCCTCTGAGTTGGTAGCTCCCCTTAGGGAAGTCACAGAACTTGTACCCATTCAAACCTACCTTCCCTTTTACCCAATGCACTAGAAAAAGTGGGGTAAATCCACAGCCTACCTTTAAAAAAATTGCATTTCTATTTTTTTTTTATTGTGGTTAAATATAAATAACATAAAATTCACCATTTTTAAGTGCTGCCTCTTTCTTAAGAAATCACTGACAGGAGCTACGTAAAGGCAGGGATGTATGAGATTTGGCCTTGAGAATTTTATGAGATTGGCTATAACACTCCTAAGCTTAGATTTATGATCCCTAACCCCCCTTCCCACAACTTTCCACTGAATGTGTCACTTGAGAAATAGACATTCTCCTGAAACTTAGCCTGTATTCCTCATTCTTAAAACATCATTCACATTCTGAATTAAGGGAGCTAACAGTAAAAAGAACAACTCTTTTTGAATTTTTTTAATAGTTTTGTCAAATCAATAATCAACTACTAATATATTTATGGGCTAAAAATCTATTTTATATGATCTACCGAGATTTCATAGTTGGCATGATTGAAATGAGTTCTTATGTTTCTGTGTCCACTTCTTTTTCTATAAAGTGAAGTAGTTGGATAATGTGTGAGACCCATGTCAGGTCTCACACATTATATCACAAGAACTGTTATATACTACACTATGTACACAGAGTACAATGTTGCTTTAAGAATACAGAGCAAAAAATTGTATGCTTATGGTATTACACATTCCCCAACAAAGCATATCAAGCAGTATACAATAGCCACTGAAATAGTTGCCAGACAAACACCATTTCCATGACCTAACACAACCTCATTTTATAAACATTATAAAATCTCCTCTACACTAAGCCGTTTAAAGCAGGAAGACTTAGGTAGACTGATAAAACTTGCTTGTGTCATTTCAATTTGTTTTTTAAAAAACAGTGAGAGTTTTGCTGAACCTACTGGCAGATTAATGTAGGAAAGCTGAGCAATGAGCCTTCCTTCATTTGATGAATGAAGTAAGCCATGGCTTTGGGTCGTTTGCAAGAGATTTTTGATGTGAGAATAATTTCTCCATGAACCTGATGAGCTACACACAGATATTCCTCTAAATTCCTCTCTCTATATATTGCCTATCACTGTCTCACTTAGTCTTTACAGGTAAGTATCATGTTCAATTATTTGGTGCCTACTAGCATATTTGTCTGATTCTGTGGCGTTTCAAGAGCCACCTTATTAGCAAACAATGTCACCCATTGAATGTGGCCCAGTATTACAAGCTCACACTCCATACTTTTCACTCCGTGACTGTTCCAAACCCATTCTGTCAGTAACACTTTATTCCAGATATCCACTACACAGCTGGCAATTCCAGTACAGAAAGTAATCTTCTATTTGTTCACATGATAAAAACGCTGTTAAAATGTAATGCATTGGGGTGGCCAGTTAGCCCAGTTGGTTAGAGCATGGTGCTGGTAACACCAAGGTTGCCAGTTCGATCCCCACATGTGCCACTGTGAGCTGCGCCCTCCTTAAAAAAAAAAAAAAAAAAGAAAGAAAAAAAAAAAGAAATTAATGTATTGGATTTCTGATTGTATGTATGAAGTATTAAATATAAAGCAAAAGAGAGAGAAGAAAGAAAAGAAGGGAAGGGAGAGAAAGAAGAAAGAATATAAGAAAAATAGAAAATAAATAAGATGGTAGATTTAAACCCAATCATATAGACAATTACATTAAATACAAATGATCTAAACATTCCAATTGAATGGTCATCTAAGAAAAACCTACAAGTAATATCATATTTAACTGTAAAAGACTTCATGCTTTCTTCTGAATTCATCTGTTTAAATTGATGTTTGTTCATCAAAAGTGTTCATAAGAAAGCGAGATGACAAGCCACAAACCAGGAACGAATATTTTTAAAACACATAAACACTACTACCTGGAATATATTACATAAAGAGCTCCTACAAAGAAAAATTACAGGTCAACAGAAAAAGTGACAAAAGATACAAATATGAATTTTACATGGGAGAAATACAAATGGCCAGTAATATATGTAAAGATACACGATCTCACTACCTATCCAAGAATGCAAATTAAAAATATGAGAAACTGTGCTCACCACATCAAAGGTAAATTAGCAAAGATGTTAAGTAATGGGAATATTTATTCACTACTTATGAGTGATGGTTACTTCTTAGAAAAGGAGTCAGCATCATCTAATAAAGTTGAATATATGCATTTCCTGCAACCCAGTCATTCTACTTGGAAATATACCCCAGAAGAACACGGTCTGTCCCAGGGCACATTCAAGAATGTCCACAGCAGTATTATTTGCAATGACCAAAACTGTAAACAACATGTTTTAGTTTAGCTTCTCTCAGAAGCAAACCTTGAGGTAAGGATTAAGGTCATTTAGAAGAAAAACTAAACAGGAAAAGTGGTCGACTTGTGGAGAAGTAATGCGTGGAAAACAAGGCAGCAGCCAATAGAGGGTATATGATTAAACCAGTGACTCAGTGGATGATTGCAGTGTCATCTTATGGGGCAACTAAGGGAGCTGGAATGATCTGAGGGAGCCGAAGTATTTAGACCCCCAACTCAAGTCATTGGATGAGAGCTCCTCACAGTGTCCTGTGTAGCCTGCTGCACTGAGCACGGGCCACACAGCTCTCTGCAGGGAGAGCAGGAAGAGTCCTCTGGCATAGGTGCAGACAACAGCATCTGGAAGCTGATAAGAGGACCAAGAAAGATCCAAGGGTAATCGGTGAGGCACTGACAGCATCTGCCCCACAACTAAAATCCAAATGTCTGCTGACAGGAAATGGATAAACTGTGGTCCATTCATACAAAATAATATTATACAGTAGTTTAAATAAATGTACCACAGCCACACACATCACCAAAGATATAATGTTGATTGAAAAAAAGTAAGTTGCAGTAGAAGAAATACAGTACAATTCCATTTATTTGAAGATTTAAGGCATACAAAACAAAGCTATTATTAGGGACTCACACATAGGAGGTGAAACTATGAAGGAATACAAGAAAGTGATAAATCCAGGATACTAAGTTATTTAAAATATATTAAGATTTAATAATCACAATAACATTTTTTTACTTTGAAAGACAAATTTTGACTGAAAAAGAAAAACTGCATCTGGGGCACACATGAGAAGGCATGACTGGGGAATGAAACAAGATGGCTACTGTTCTCCTGAGCTGACGGTGGATGTACACACAGGTAGGTAGTTTCTTATTCTTTATTACAGAAATATGTGTATACTTTTTACACATAAAATATTTCAAAACAGTAAAAGACTGAAATAAAAGATATTAAAATGTTCACATTCTCTCTGAGTGGGAGAAGAATGGATTTTCTTTTCCTCTTTTTACTTTTCTGTATTTCCTACAATAAATATACATTCCTTTTATATTAATAAAACACTGTGGAGTCAGTCATGTCCCAATAAACCCCCTGATCTCCCAGTCCTAGCTCTACCACCTTACATGCACAGCCAACTAGAAAAGGAGAGAAATCAGTTACTTGATTCCCTAGTGCAGTTATTAATTTATACAGAGATCCCCGGTTTGTTAATTCTCCTATAAATTTACATTTGCCCACAGGCACTAAAGCCAAAAAAAAAAAAAAAGTAGGCCAATTCTAAAAGAAATCATCTGGTGGGCAATTAAAAACTTGATAAAAATTGAAGGGAAAGAAAATCGGAACACTACAGGTTAAATCCTATTATAACAAATTTCATATGATTGCTTCTATTCTCTCATGAAGAGATTTTGAGTTGGATTCAGGTTATATCAAACATTCATCAAAACAACTGAAGTATTTAGAATATATTAAGAGACCCAATCTATTTATAATCATCATAATAACAATTTTTATTTTGAAAGACAAAACTGAAAAAGGGGATAAACTACATAATCTCCATAACTTCTGAATATAGCAAGACCAAAGCTCAAAAATGCTTGAAATAACCAACTTTGGTATTCATCAAATGCCTTGTGTATTTTGTCAAACCATAAAAACTAAAATCATTGCTGCTGCTCTCAGGAGTTGCATCATACAATACCAGTTCCACTATTTGAATGCAAATTTATAATCAATATCAACCATGCTATCAATGCTGACACAGAAGACTGCTTCGCAAGAGTTGCAGAAACTGACTACTGTACTCTACTAAAATTGAATGAATTTGTGATACCCTAAAATGTACTTGTTCATTCGATTAGTGGAATCATGTTTTGATGATGCTCTAGTTAGTATGTCTTCCTTTAGGACTCCAAAATCATTAAGGTTTATGTATTCATAATCTGAGAGGCCTAAGTGAATAGGCTTGAGGGCCCCAGAAGCACTTAAAAGCTAGATGGGAAGAAAAGTGCCTGCTCAAATAGCTATTGCAGAGCAACAGACCGTGAATCTCCTTTGTGAGCTCAGATAAGCTTGGACTGAAGGGGGCTCCCATTACTCCGGAGAACCCAAACTCACTATCTGTCTCTGCAAGTTTCCAGCCTTGACCCCTGACAGCCCATTCCATTTACCCTGTTCTGTTAGCGTGACTGTATAACAAAGGTGGTACCGGAATGTCCCAGGCCCTACAACACTGATCTCAATCCAAAGCTCTCTTTTAAAACAAAAAAACAAACAGATAGTTGTGTGTGTGTTTTAATTTTCCAATTATAGTTAACATACAATATTATATTACTTTCAGGTGTACAAAATAGTGATTAGACATTTACATAACTTATGAAGTGATCACCTAATAAGTCTAGTATCCATGCAACAAGCTTGGGAGCTACAGGACTTATTGGGTGATCACTTCATAAGTTATGTAAATGTCTAATCACTATTTTGCAGTAAAGACTATCTGGAGAAGGGAAAAGGGAAGAGGCCCTCAAATTCTAAGGCATGAGGGTGTATGCTTGGTAAGTAGTTATCATTTACAAAAAGTAGCATCCATATTATGCTAAGAATCTGAACTCAGAAAAATCGTGAAATCCACAAAGTCTGAAAGACGGAAAGTGGGAGTCAATCACAAAAATAACCAGTATATTTTTCTAAGCATTTTACTAAAACTCTGTTACTTTGTGGTTAATAAAAAAAGAATGAAAAACATTTTTTCTGATTTTCCAATATAAAAAGCCAACTTCAAAGGAGAGTTTTTAGTACCAGAAGGTAGTATTGTAACCCAGGCAATTTCAAAGGCTTTTCCACCCACTCTCAGATAACTAATCTGTTATCTGGCCACTCTTATGAGAAAACATCTTTAAAGAGTCCATAAACAATCATTATCTTTAAACAGCATCCTTAAAAACTTAAAACATGCCTGCATAAGAAAGACTTGTTTTTCATTTTTATCTCCCTCAGACACTGTTTCAGAACCCCTTCTCGACCTTTCTAATTAAATTTTAAAAAATAAACAAACAAAAAAACCTTTAATTCAAAAGCTAACAACAGACAGATATTACAATGGATTCTGGAAAAAAATCACCTTGAAAAATGGGTTTGAAATAAAATCTATTTTTGAATTTAGAAAAAAGCAAAGAGATAATAAAAGGATATAAGCTTAAATGAGGAAAAATCTTTACGTAATCATTTACTTTTCCATTTTAATTAAGCTTGAATTCCAAATGATGCTGAATTTATTAACAAGATAATTCTTTATAAGTCACCACTGAGCAGGCGCCATAAGAATTTTATGGTTTGTCAATATCAAATGGTAGAGAGTAATCTAAGAATTTAGTGAGTCAATAAAATAAAAGGCAATCACAATACACACACACAGTCACCTGAGAACTCCTTTACAGACTAAAGGGGAGTTTCAGGTTACTTTCGGTATCACCAATTAAAGCAAAAGCTTCAGCACTGAACATTCCATTTGTTCCTCAATCTACCTCACTCCCCTCCCCAACCAACAGACAACAGGCAGCTTCCTTATGCACAGTATGCATTTGAAGAGATGAAATTAGAACTTTTATAGCTGGAAAATAGTCACAGATCATATAAATACTGATCTATATCAGAAAATCTAAATAAATTTTGAATCACCAAAATTTATTATTTACAAGAGTACTCTGTGTACCCCAGTGAACTCTATTTACTGCATGCTATTTTATAAGGCAGCTTCCACTTCTAGGCTAAGATCTTTACTAAAAAACAATGGAAGGATTTCAGCCATCCCAAGTCCTGGAACAAACGTTAATCTATTTAGGTTACGTGTAAATGAGTATGTGAATGAGTATGTAAGAGAGAGAGAGAGAGAGAGAGAGAGAGAGAGAGAGAGAGAGAGAGAGAGAGAGAGCGAGAGAGAGAGAGTCGGTGGGGAGAAAAATGGTTGAGGAGATATGGAGAAAGACGTAGGGTATATTGAGAAGAAATTCCTCCGAATTCAACATGAGAAATTTGGAGATTCAGGAGGCAGTCCTATCTCGTATGAAGCATCACTTGAGGAAGAATGTGTGTGAAAACTGAAAACACTTATCTTTGGAATTCCCCATATTCATGAATAAAGGACAACTTTAAGATGGCAGAAATTGAACAATCTGAGAATTATAACCCAATTCTCAGCGTTGCCAAGCTTGGTCATGTTTTACTTTTTCTAGCAATCTATTATTTTAATTCAATATTTACAAAAAAAGGAAAGCAAAACAAGTAGCATAACTCAAAATTCTGATACGTTATACTGCGGAACATGTCTGCCAAATAAGAAAATAGCCCTGCATGGCTCTTTCTCCTCTGAAATTACACGATACTGACCTCTCCCATTGTATAGAGGAACTTGACCTCTGCAGACCAGAATTGCATTCACTGATTATATAAAAAATTCCCACTGTGTGAGCATTAATGCAAATCTGGCAACTGCTACAACCATTTACACTAACACCCTCTTTTACACAACTGCTATTACTTGTGCTAAAATCTCAGCTGTCACGTCTACATTTTTTCTGAGATAATAATCCCTCTAGTCGAGTCACCAAAGAACCATAGCAGAACAACCAAAGGCAGAGGGCACTGAGGGTTGAATAAGCCCATTGTCTGTTTTGGAACAAGAGGGCTGTATTCATGATGAAACCAGAGTACAAACTAGATTAGAACAGAGACTTAAAAATTCAGAAACGAAGTCAAAAGTAGCTGAAAACCCACCCAAATTTTTAAAACCACAATTTCTATGCTTGGCATCATTTAGTATGTTTCCTTTACAAAATAAAAAATATGGAGATGATGTAAATGTATGAGGGCAGCTCTTTAATATAAGAATTACTTCGTTTTTTCAATGTCTCCTGAACATTTAAAATGCCTTTGGGGGAAGTAGAATATCCTTCATATTTTAAAAACCTCTAAAGTAAATGAATCAATTTATTAAGCATGCGATTGTATACTGTGACCAAAGCTATAAGTCATAGTAAAAGAATATTATTTTATATTTATATCTCTACATAGTTTATTAATCAGTTTCACATACATTACCTTACTTAATCCTTACAACAACCCCATAAGGTACGTATGATTGGCCTATAATATAGATGAGAACACTGGTTCTCAGTCAGTATAGAAGATATTTGTCATGTTTTCTGGCTGGTCAGCACCTTTTGAACACCCTTGATGTGGTTGGGTAATTTTCAGCTTTTTGAATCCCACTTTCCCATTACAGAACTCAGTTCACCAGCCTCCTTTGCAACTAGGGTGACTTCAGCATCACCAATTAGATTCACTCTTGCAAAACTGGGATTCCCATGTGAGCAACCTGAGGAAGTGATGCTACATACTAGTGTGAATTCGATTTGTCCGGATGGCAACAGAGGTGTCTGGCTTAGGGGCCAACACGAGTTGCAAAGCTGCGTTCCAAGAGCAGCACAGCACAACTGCTGGCAGCAAATGCAATAAAGCAGATTTCCTGGAAGGAGTGCAAACTGTAGCATCTAGTGCTCCATGGAGCAGCACAAGTGGCAGCAGTTTCCTCTTTAGGCCAGTTCTCTGGCATGGTTTTGGACATTGTTCCTGAACACTTAACTATCATGTTTCCCCGAAAATAAGACCTAGCCAGACAATCAGCTCTAATGCATCTTTTGGAGCAAAAATTAATATAAAACCCGGTCTTATATTATATTATTATGTTATATAAGACCCAGTCTTATATTATAGTAAAATAAGACCAGGTCTTGTATTAATTTTTGATCCAAAAGGCATATTAGAGCTGATTGCCCGGCTAGGTCTTACTTTCGGGGAAACACAAGGAGGGCTCCCTCCTAGGATCTTCTAATACCCTTTCAATAAATTTCATTTCTGCTTGGAGTCTGTTTCTGTTGCTTCCAATCAGGGACCCTGACTCATTCAGTGAGGTTGTCACACAACATTCACATTCTTTGGGGGAAGACTTCTCTGGGGAAGGAATGTTTAGGCTGAGTCCTAAAGGATCTGTAAGATTCAACTAAGTAAAACTGTGGGGAAAGGGGAATAGCATTCTAGGCAGAGGGCTTAGCAATGCAAAGGACCTGTGTGTGTTTGGGGGGAGGGGGACAACAAGGAGACATGAATGGAGAGGGAAGAACTTAGAAGAACTTAACGAAGTGAGGCACATAGGTGGGCAGAGGCCAGAACCCAAGGTCAGGGAAGGCCAGGCTCCACCCTTGAGCTTGCATATCAGAAAAAACAAAGTCTTCATTAAGCCAAAATAGAAGTATATGTAAGCAGCACACACTGGAAGCTTTACCCTGAGATGTTTCAGAGGACGAGTAAGTTAATACCCCAGCTACAAGATAGGCTTTCACACATGTAAAGACAGTGATCATCTTTCCCACATAGCTTTTCTCTTCCATGATGAAACAGTTCCGGATTCTTCAACTGCTCAAGTAATAACCTGGCCATAATAATCTAGTAGTAGTGAACACAATGATTTAGAAGAAACTTGGATTTGAGCCCTGACGTTCGACTTAGTAGATCCATGATGCTAGGGGTATCAGTTAGATTATCTAGGAAGGTTGCCCAAATCCATAAAATACAGAAGAATCTGCTGTGCTCCATTATCTCATAGAATTATTGTAAGGTTCAAATGAGACCAGAAGACTTGGGAACTCTAAGTAACACAAGGTATTGTTACTAGGGAGTAATGGTGAGGATGATAACAATAGCTTTTACGGTTATAGTATGGTCTCCTAATGGATAGATAGGAATATCATTATGCTACAGCTGTCAACATCCCTAATGTGTTCAGAACCGAATACAGTATTTTAAAATTAGTTTGTCACAGGAAAAAAAAATTGTAATTATGTGAGGTGACAGATGTTAACTAAACTTATTGTGATAATCATTACAATTTATATATACATCTATCAAATAATTATGTTGTACACCTTAAATTTATACAATGTTATATGCCAATTATATCTCAATAAAACTGGAAAAGAATACCCAGCAATGGTCAGTCTTAGAACATGAGGCTCAATCCTTTTCTCGGCCTCCTCACTAAATAGTAGTTTTCAATGAAAAGTCATGAACAGAGCAACATTGAAAATAAATGGCCTGATAATAATGGTTGGGATTAATAAGAGCTGTCTGTGTCAGACACTGTGATAGGTGCTAATAAAAATTATAAAATAGAAATTTAAAAAACAAAAGTTTTACCAATGCAAAGTACTTTGTGATTTAGGTTAAGTTGACATGAATTTTTTGACTCCCATGGTTTTGACCTCAAATTAACTCACAATCTAGAAGACATAAATAAATATGCTGCAGCATAACACATTATTATAAAAAGTAAACCATTTTAAGAGGGACAAAATCTTTGTTTTAGTCATCTCTACATCTCTAGAATCTAGTACCAGTGCCTGAAATACAGTACGCAAAAAACAAATTTTTGATAGCTGTTTCAATGCATGTGTGATGTGTGAATTGTCATACAAAGGCACAGAGAATATAAAAACAAGTTTTGTTATAAAATAAAAATAAGTATAAATGTGAAAAACATTTTATTATAAGTATTAAAAATAACAATACTGATAGCTAACATTTATGAGCACACTTACATGGTCCCAGACATTATGCTTAATGCTTTACACAGATCACCTCTGGTAGTAAGCAATTATCCCCTCAAATGGAATTTTAAGGATAACATGATAAACTACAACCAAATACATGATAACTAAGCTTGAAATGTTTTATTTAATCTTATGTATATTTCACCACAGAACAATACAGAGATGGTGGATTTAAAATATTACTAAATATACTTACTATCTTGCCTTCATTAACTGAGGTAGCCATACTGCAACACCCAACAACAATGACTCTCGGACTTACCAGGGCTTAGAAGCAAACATCAGAGATTTGCCTCAACCATCCTTACTACACATGAAAATCCATCACATTCAGTAAAAAATAGTAATTCCACAGCCCATCTCAGAAGGGCATTCCAATGTTTAACACCTTTCCCAGTCAGAGAGGAAAGCAATTTTGAATACAAAGAGGTGAGCATGCATTTCCAGAAAGCAAAATAGTCTATAAATTAAAAATAAACATTGAGCCAACACTTGAAAGTAGAAGAGTATTAAGAAGTGAGAGTAATAATACTGACTTACTGTCAGAAAGAGAACCTGTTCCAAGAACTGTTTAATCCATTAAACTGATACCCAACTATTCAACTATATTCAGAACTTAATTTGATCATGCCCTGATCTTCCTTTACAATTTAATTAAGGTTAGTTGAGCATGTAAATGAGTTTTGAGCATAATATCCTAGTGTGAACAAGACTGGAGAGAATGGGAATAGGTCCATCAGAGAAGGAAATGTAGAGAAAGGCAATCCCTGGGGGCGCTTTCTTTGATCCTCAAGGTGAAGGCACCAGAAAGACGACTAAGATGAGTGGCATTAAGAAGTCAGCTGGAAGCACATTCCATTTAGGTTCTTCCTTGGAAGTATGCCCATTCATGATGAAGGCAAGGAAACCAGCAAGTGTGAGCTTTAATGTAAAGAGTTCTCTCTCAGTTCTAATCTACACTCCTCCTATTTCTGCATTCTGGTGTCATGCCTTTAAAAAATAAAAAACTTTTAAAAATGTAGTGAGACAGTGTTGACTCATACTTGTTATCTAGAATATCCCTCTATTATAATTTGCCTAATTTGCATACAGCTTGTCATTCACTGTTTTTGCAATCTTTTGATTCATTTTATTCCCTGTTTACTCTGTCCTTCTCTTTTCCTGGTATATTGTACTTTTGTGAATATATCTGTATAAAACTACAGTGGTACCTCAGTTTTTTAACGTAATCCACGAGTTCTGAAAAGTTCAAAAACAGCCGACAGCTAGGCCTCAGGATCTTGCATTCAGCGGAAGATGTGTGACATGTTTGACTTCTGAGTCGCGTTGGAAAACCAAAGCGTTTACTTCCAGGTTTACGGCATTCATAAACCAAAATGTTCGTCTACGGAGACATTCGAAAACCGAGGCACCACTGTATTATACATATATTCATAGTCTAAAATGGAATGTTATTCTAGTGGTTTAGTTAGGCAGACTCAACATTAATTTAAGTACCAGATCTGCAGACTATCGAACTGAAATATTTGTACTACTTCCATGTCTAAGTTTTCACAATTACAATGTTTTCAAACTTTAAATATCCTTAATTTTCCAGGATTTTTTCCCCAAGTCATTTTTTCCTACCATCATTATAGTTGCAAGCTTCATAAAATATCCTTCTGTAAGTCACAGACTCCCTTATCTGCCAATCAACACCAACCATAGGCCACTTACTTCTAAGAAAACCTTCAGTTAATATTTGTTCTATTCATCAGTTTCAGTGGTAGAGCTAAGATATGATACTGGGAACCCGAACTCTGCAATCTGCAGAGAAACAATTTTATATCCATACAATTGCTTCTTGCCAGTGGACTAAGGGAGTACAGCCTTGGGAATTTCAATGACCAATTTACCCAGGGAAAGAAAGCTTATTTTTAGTAAGTGGGAGGGGAAATGTTGATTTAATTTATTTTACTGCTTGTGAATCTACTTTGGAAAGGAGAGGCAGTCTGATTAATTAGATTAGCGAATTCAGTAAGTTGTTTATTCAGTTGGGTGAATCAATGTTTCCCTGAATTTAGGTTAGCTTTATTTTATGCTTTCACATCTATCCAGTAGGTAAGATGTTGAAAGCCAAAAGCCTTTCTATCCCACAGCTCTTTCAAATATCTTTTCACATGTTAATTTGATCTTTTTGTGAATCTCCCTCTCCCTTTTCCATCCCCCTAACTCCAACACATGGGTACACACATATAGATGACAGAAAATTATAAATAGAAAACTGACTACACTGCTCCATTCCTATTTTTTTATGCTTCTCGGAGTTTAGCATTTTTCTTTTCCTACTGACTTTAGTTTTAAATCTTATTTCCACCCAATTACTAAAATGTAAAAAAAATAAGGAGCTTTCTCAATTAATGGTAGCATATTTTAAGATTATTAGAAAAGATTAGAGCAAATTGCTGTATTTTAAAAAAATAGTTGCTAAATTTCTCAAATTTTGGCTAGTTTTCTTCTTTTTTTTAATGATCTGTCTTTTTAGGAAGTTCCTTTCATCTGACTTGCTACAGAAAATCATTCCTGATTCATTTGTTACTGAGCTTTACAGGGAGTACAGCTGTTCAAACAAAGTACTTGCCTATGAAAGCCTGGGAAAATTGGGAAAGATAATCAAATTAAAATTCCAGCTATACATTCTTCTAACAGAACGCAGACAATTTTAATATTTTATATTTAAACATTTTAAAATGAAAAGGACAAGCTCTCAAGGACCACAGACCACATTTTTCCATTAATGACGTGGATGACACATTCAGAAGGTGAAAAACTTAATTCAGGAACAAATCAAAGGCACTTTTCTAGAAGAGTTGTTTGTTTTGTTTGGTTTTTTAATTTTAAAAACTGTGAAAATCCAAGAGAATGGGGGGCTTGAAAGCCTAGCAGCTGAGTACCATTGGAGATTATCTGGCTCAAAGTGGAATGGACATAAAATATGAGTGCTGGCAACTTGGACACGAGAGTGTTGGATGGCTTCTGATAAGCACCAGACTCCATTAATTATCAACTAAAGGTGGAAGTGAAAGTGCTTTTACTCAAAAGGTACAAAAAAACACTTTCACCAAGAGAGTTTACATTTCTCTAGTTCTCTGAAAAGGAAAAAGATTATAGGATCACAGTCTCCCTCCAACTAATGAACCATATTCAACTGGCCTTGAAATTCAAAAGCAGAGAGAGACAACTCAAAATTGGAGTGCATTCACCCTTCCGGATTTATTCCTTTCCTGTCTCCAACACATCTACATACTGGCTGAGCTAGCAGAGAATAGTTTTCTTAGCTCAAACAGTTTATTTTAATATTTTTTGAATTACATTGAAAATAATGTCCATCCTCCCTCCCCCCTTGATAAGTATTATGTTTCCCAGCTGAGGGCAGAGCTTCCTCTTCTTAACCAGTTGCCCAAAACCACCACCTTGTCACTCACCAAGTCTCATTAGAACCTACCTCCTAAAAAATCTTGGGATTCCAGCCACTTTCCTGCCTTCCTACAGCCATTCTCTTAATTAAGGCTACTGTTATCTCCCAACCGAATTACGAATTAAGGCAGAAACCTCCTGTCTACCTTCAAGTTCACCTCACCCCATCACACACCCACCAGACTGCTCTTTCTAGGAAATAAATCTCCTATTGGAGTTAGAATGAATTCCAAACATTTGAAAGTAATTCAAAGCCTGATCAGGCTCTGTGCAATGCTCCAGCCACCTCATACTCCACAGTACATACAGCCTGGCTAAGCTGTTTTTAACACACACACACACACACACACACACACCCTGGGCTTTGGCACATACTCCTATAAATGCCTGCAACACCTCCCTGTGCCATCCTCCCTCTCTCTTCCTCTCCACCTTCCACTGACTTATTCTTGCTCTCTCAAGTCTCTCTGTAGATACCACTTTCTCCAAGAAGTCTTTCCTCTAACTCTGGGTCCGATAACCCACATGTACTATCCCACGGCACCTTATGTTTACATTGTCAGAGCATTTCACGTGTTACACTCCAAAACCATTATCATTTGTCTATACTCCACTAGAATGGAAAATGCATGGAGACAAGGGCTGAACACGGAGAATTTGGCATCAAATTCCCAAAGCCAGTGCTGAACATAGTGCCTGGCACTTCCTTCGTATTCAAAATAAATAAATATCTAGTGAATTAATTAGTGAATAACAAAGTGTTCATTCCAACAGTTCCTGAAGTATCCATATCAAGTGTTTTTCTGGAAATGAGCTGTAAAGAGGGTCACTTTTTAAAAAAAAAAAAAGTTTCCCAAAATTTAACCTATAAGAGTAGCAATTCATAGGTGCTTAAAAGATTTTTGTTAAAGGATAAACGAATGAACAGGGTGACAATGCTACTACATGCATGACAAAGTGGAGATTTTTGGTTTTGGGTTTTTTGCTTTGTTTCTGTTTTACTAAAACTACCAGTCAGGAATAGGGGGCCAGAACGTGGAAATCCAGCTATGCAGGTCATATAGGTACTGGATCTAAGTAGTTTTCTAACCCTACCAAATGCAAGGTGATCTAGAGTCAGTATTTTGATTGTTGTTGCTATTTTATTTACACTAATGGTCACTATTTTTTGACATCAGCCCATATTAAGCCAGTTTAGAAAGAACAGCACTGATAATGCCATTAGTCTTACTCAGATCCCCAAATCAAAACGCTAATATGAGAAACACTTCATGTTTACCCTACTTCTCTTAATTCTAAGCAAACAAATAAGTAAACATATATTCAAGCGGATCTCCCCACTTTCTACAATGATTTTGTGCTAATTGGTTAGTCGCTCTACCCTACACTGAATTTTAAGTTTCCCTAATAATTTGCTGGAGTGTGATGAAATAGCTCCTCTGGCCAACGAGTCCTGACTTAACTATTTACCCCAGGCAAGAACTGAGATCTAGGTGTAGATACTCACTACAAAAAAAAAAAACCACGGAAAAAAAAAAACTGGTAGTCAGAACCTACTTTCACCCATTCAAAAGCACCAGGCGGCCTACAAACAAAAATCCAAACGACTCTGTATGGGGGTGAAAAACTCTTCCCGAATCTCTACAAACCACCTCTTGTCTCATCCCCAGCCATTCCTGGCCCTCGCATCCGACACTCTAGGCTTACCCCTCAGAGAACTCCAAACCTTCCTCTGTGCTTTGCACTGGCTCTACCCTCTGCTTGCAATATCTCCATTCCACTCTCATTCCTCACCCTGTCCTGTGCCTGGCACATACTCCCCGCCCCCAAGCAGAATCAATTAGTCCCTCCTTTTTCCCTCCTAGCTTCACCTCTCAGCCACTTAACACATTAGATATTGCAATCACTACTCATGCATCTATCTTCCCTACCAAGCTGAGAGCTGCTTGTAAGCAGACACCACATCTGATTCGTATTTAGGGCCTCAGTGCATAAAACAATACCTAGCAGACGGTAGTCAATGAATGGCTATGTCATGAATGAATCTCCTTCATCTCTGACCACAACTAAGGCCACACAATAAAATGATCTGAATCTGACTGCAATTCCATCCTTTAAAATCTATGCATCATAAACATCAATGGGAAATCAAAAATGCAAGGACTACAATGTACTTGTGATAGAAACTTAGGGTAAGTTACAAACTAATTGTCATAATGACAAGCAAATGGCTCAGCCTCTGGCAACGTCACCTTAAATTGTTCCAACTAGATCAGGAGTTGGAAAAACAATCAAGAGAATGTTTAGAGATTATAAGTGACACTAGCTATCTGGTCTTTTTAGTATTTGCTCAGCAACTATCTGCTAATCACCAGTGTGCTTGGCTTCCTTTGGTAGTAAAAGGACTACTTGGTTGTGTTAGAAAAGATCCCTGACCTTAATTTAAGGGCTTTTCAGTCTGGTAAACAAACTGAGGCACTATAAGCCATTACTTATAGATGTCATGTGAATGGTATAAACGGGGATTATTGGCGTTTACAGTAGGGTGAAGACAAGTTTTTTTGTTTTGTGGCCTTTTGTTCTATAATGCTAGTAGGATGGTAAATGTGGTCTAAGATGACAGTTTGGCTCCTGTTAGGCCAAAGTTTGCAGTTCCTTGAGCTGCAGTTCTCTCAGTAGCAGTTCAGGAGCTGGAGAGTTAAAGTGCCTCTATGATGAAGAGAAAGGAGGTTAAGGAGGCCCCACAACTCTTCCAGGTTTTCCTCCCCACCTAGGTGGCTTATCCTTGAGATGCCTTGGGGGAAAATAGTTTAAAACCAATAAGCTTCAAGATAAATCTCTGACCCAAAACTCTTCTCCTCCCAGAAGATCTCTAATGAGGACTGGCCTCTTCCACTCCCAGAGCCAATTATTTACTCACACACAGGAGCTCCCTGAACATACATTACTGGGACATGGTTCCTGCCTTCAAAGATCTCTGTCCTTAATTCTCCAAGTCTAATGTAGCTTTAAATATTTACCTTTATTTGTCTTCACTGCATTTGTTACTGTAAATCTTCATGGTTAGTGTATGTGCCAAGTTAAAAAAAAAAACTAAGTCATTAATTACGCTTTCTAATATTTCTCTAGTCTCATTTCTCACCAATCCAACATCCCACGATACACACTCTGAAACTCAAGCTCTCTCTTTTCCTTATTTAGTGTGTCCCATCGCGCATTCATTTGAAATCTAGAAATGTCCAAATTTCCTATTAAGTCTCATACAACCTCAAAAAGCCACCTTTCTCTGGGGACCACACAAATAGCCAGTGCCCAAAGCCAAGTACATTCAAAATGACTTTTGATATTTCAGAACAAAGGATTCAAACCAGTAGTCAGGGATGACTCCCCCATTTGAAATTGTATGAAAAAATCTTATGTGCACGTGAATATGTGGATATTTTTTTTCTTGGGGCGACCTTCTATTGCTTTCAAGCAATTCTAGTGGGGGAGTGGGCGAGGGGAGAGAGAGAGACTCCTAAATATCTGAAATCCTGCTAGTTTCAATGAAGAAAGCATTTTTGTATACAAATACAACACAGTCATTTGCCTACTTAAATGTGTCAAAATCTTTCCCCATGCCTTTTCACTTTAAATATGATTAAAAGATCCACATTAGCAGGTAAGTACCAGAGCACAAGGATCCTATTAGAAGAGGCAGCAAAGAAAAAGAGAAAAAGCCCCCAAATAATTTATGCCTGAAAAACTTGAATCATGAAAAAGATAAGCAAGAAGAAGAAAAAGTAGGTCATTGTGACTTGACATTTAGAAATAAGCAATATTTTATTCCTACTGACCTATAAATCACCCTCCAGTCCTGAATTTCATCACTACCCTACAAAAGGTTACTGAACTACCTCAGCATTTCTCAAATACTACAACACAGCTAGAGAATATCAGTGTGTCTGCCATATAATATCTTCAAACTAACTAAAACTGGGAAACAATATTAAGAACAAAATACCTACATTTCAACAAACTGGGAGGATATATGCCTAACAATAAGGTGGTATGATATTCTGTGGAAAGAAGTGTTTGGCTTTTTAAGAATAAGTTAAATATATAAGGCTAAAACAGGTCTTTACAATGTAATTTATATGACCTAGGGTGCCTCAAAATAGGAATATGTATGTGAAGAACCCATTTTAAATTTGTCCTTTGTTTTGATCTGACAGAACTAGGGGTGATTTATTTACTTCCATTGTTATAGTTCTCCGACATCCTTTTCTGAATGAATCCAGATGGAAATGTCTCTCCTAGTTCTGTTATTTGCTGCTGCAATTTCCATCTGTGGTGCTAAGAGCCAACCCTTATTTTATCCGGGACACCAAACAACCTTCCTTTCTCACACTCCTTGGGGTCTTCTCAACAGTTCCACATGGAAATCTCTGGGTTGCTTCAAACGCCTCCAACACTTCTTCCCGATTATTTATGTTGGTGACAAACTCTTTCTCACCAACTGTCTAGGGTCACTCAGAGGTACTTGATTTGAAAAAGCATTCAGCTTCCCATCCAATATTTCTGGTAGCTCGACAGCTCCCCACTTCAGCTCTGCCAGAGTTAGCACATTGTGAAGCAAAACGAACTTCTTACATTTTATCTGAGATTGTCTTTAATATACATATGCTTGAGTTGCTTCCACATGGGTTCTCAAGTCTAAAGAACATTAAAATCAGCAACAATCCTAGAAAAACTATTACTGCTTTTTTAAAACCCTGAGTACTTCTATCACAGAACAGACACAATCCCAGATCTGCATTTATTATTGCTGAGACCTTTGAGCAAGTCTCTTAACTTCTCTGAACCTCACTTTCCTCATCTGTAAAGTGAGGAGAAGACCAACTTCCTCACCAGGTTATAATTATATATGATAATCTATGTAAAAGTCTCAGCAGAAACACTGGCTGCCCCAAAGCCAGTGCTCGCAAGTGGCAGGTATTTATTTACTCTGAGGGCGAAGTCTTAAATTATCTGTGGATATGAGTGAACATTAACATGAAATTGTGTGTGTGTGTGTGTGTGTGTGTGTGTGTGTGCGTGTTTAGAGGAACAGAGACAATTTACATTTTCAGAGTAAGAAAGCATTCCTGTTCAAAAATATCAAGGGCTTATTGTGACAAGCCCTTGGTCTGAAGGGACATTGAACTCTTCTGGCTCATTCCTTTTTTTTTTCCTTCCCCGTCTCTGTAAATGAAAACAGCACATGGGAGAAGGTTCTATAAACACAATATAGCAAGGCAACAATTGATAAGGACCCTAGATGAAGTCCTAGGACAAACTGGTTGCTATGCCTAACCTCTTGAAAAGACTGATTAAAGATTTAAATGTGACAGCCGTGAGAAACACACGTGTGGTTTTAAAATATCTGAATTCCATTATGCTGTTGTTGGTAAAAATCCATGCAGACCAAGGGAGCTGACATTCAATAGAACACATGGCCTCCATTATATCTAAGACCCTCCAGGTATTTTAAGCACCAGAATCAAAATATTCGTACACAAATAAAAACAAACAAAAGCCCACTATTTGTCCATGTTCCATCTTGCCAAAAAAGAAAAAAGAAAAACGAAAAGAAAATAGATTGTGTGTGTTTTTTTAATAAGTCTGTTGCAAGATGATTGTGGACTTATTTAGCCCATTCAGCAAGATTTTTCACAAAGCTACAATGCAAAAGATTTATTTTGTCATTGTCCAACACAAACAATCGAAGAAACTCAGCTTAGTGCAACATCCCCAGGAGAAAGAATCTGCAATTTAATTAGTGAATAATGGAAGCAAATTAAATACAAGTCCAGGCATTTTTAAAGTAATATTTGAATAGACATCTGCTGCATCTACTCAGTGTTTAGGCAAAGCACCATAACCCCTGATCTGATGAGACGCCCAAGGTTACGAACAAGATTGTCTGCTGTTAGGGCAAGACCCACAATTTAAAACGAAATTCCAGAAATCCTCCTCTCCTTCGCAACACCTACCCCACCTCCACCAAATAAAGAAAAAGCTAGATAAAGAAAGAAAAGATTAGTGGCAGTACTGAAGTGCAGTGTAACCGAAACAGAAAGGATTTCATTCAGGCAACAGCACCAAGCGGGAATTCTGACTCCTTCATTACCTCTCCTCTACGACCACTTGAATTTGTTCATTTATAAAATGGGAATATTAATGTCTACCTCCCATGAATTTTAAATATCAAACAAGACTGTTTATAATAAAACACCATATAAATGTTACTTGAAGATGCTGAAGTATTAAAGAGAGATTACAAATCAAATTAGTGGTATGCCACTATTGAACCTTCTGCCCTAAGAATTTTATTATTTTACCTTTATAGATTTATTGGTATATACAAAATATTTTACTATGCAAAGATCTGGAGATGGATGGTGGTGATGATTGTACCACAATGTGAATGGCCTCAATGTCACTGAACTAACTGTACGCTTAAAAACGGTTGAGATGATAAATTTTATGTTATGTTTATTTCACCAAAATTTTTAAAAACTCTTTAACGTATTTACTATGATATAATCCCTAGGAAGCAGAAAAGCAATTCTCTTTTTAATCTTTAACTGGGTCAGTTGAAGCCAAGAGCAGGGACTGAGGACACTAGATATGCTACATAGCATGAGCATATTGCAAAGGCATGTACAAATTCTAGGACCCCAGCCAAACCATCAGAAAGGGCCTTTTTTTTTCCTTTATCTTTTGTTAATTGCAAACAAATTTCAAAATAAAGGTACCCGATAAAGGTACCCGTACGTTGGTTGCCAAGCCCCAAACTCTCATGTTTTGTACACTTGAAGGGACAGAAATGGCAGTTGTACTTAGGAGGACTAATGAATAAAAATACTTGAAATTATTCAATAGTTGACATTTGAAAACATTCAGCAGGCTCCCAGCATATGCTGCAACAAGTGTATTAAAAATAAGAAGACCCCACAAAAAGACAAAGATCCACATTACAGCTCATGTACTTACAGAGAGGGGGATGTGCCTGTCATGGAACACTCAGTAATGAGCTACGTGAATGCACATATGATTACAAATCCAGACAGAAATAAGTACAGGCAGGAGAAGGGAGACATGGAGACATGGTTAGGCACCACTCTTAGTGAAAGGAATCCTTAGTAGTCCTAGTTCTACTACCAACAGCTGGGTTTCCTTGTCAAAACTACCAAAACTTTCTAGGCCTCAGTCTTGGCATTTTTGAGATGACAGGAAGGACTGGATGACATTGAAATCCCCTTTGGTTCTAGCGCTTGGTGACTCTTTGCTGTATTCTAAGCTTTGTTGGGAGGTCTAATACACAGTATATTAACCCATCTGCTACAAACTAAATGCTGTAACCCCTCAAAATTCATATGTTAAAACCTAATCCCCAGTGTGACGGTATTTGAAAGCGGGGCCTTTCCGTTCGGAGGTGCTTAGGTCATGAGGGTGGTTCCTTCATGAATGGGGTTAGCGCCCTTAAAAAAGAGACACCAGGAACCTCCCTCACTCCTTCTGCCATGTAAGGACACAGACACAAGACAGCTGTCTATGGACCAGGAAGCAGGCCCTCACCAGACACCAAAATCTGCTGGCGCCTTGATCTTGGACTTCCCAGCCTCCGGAAAGAACTATGGGAAGTAAATTTCTATTGTTTAAGCCACCTAGTCTGTGATATTTTTGTTACAGAAGCCTAAGACACCATCTTTTATGCATTTGAGGGAAAGAAATAAAACGAAAAACAACTAAACGCAAATGGATAACAAGGAGACAGGAAAGAGTAATCTACCTGATCCAGGCTGGACACAAATACCTTAAACAAATACCATAAAGAAGCACACTGCAATAAAATAGATAAGCTCAGCCCCGGTCCTGCTATCAGGCGCTATCTGGGAAGTGAATGGTAACCTCACCAGCCACAGAAGCCCGGGTCAGCACGGCCACCTAGCCCTGAAAACTGTCTCCTCCTTTGGAACATGGATCACAATGGTAATAATTCAAATAAATCAGGTGTGTTGGGGGGGAGACCATGTAATTTAGCGAAGGTCCAAATTACAAAATGGTTTATCATGAAACAACTTTTCTTTACATACTCTGTTTTCAACTAAGGTGTTGATAATGCTGTGAAATAATTATTTAATCCAGTTCAAAATGAAACATTTAATCATACTAAAGAGGACTATCAAATCCTTTACAATAAAATAATTCACTGAGATACTTAAAAATTGATGTTAAACTGAAAGACGCTTTAATATTAAACTCTATTGAGTGCTTCCTAATGTTATATTTCCTTCATGTTAAATTTCAAATTCAGTAGTAAAGACATTATTTTAAATTGGTTACAATTCCCTATTAATGTCTAAACGATCACAAATTCTAATTTTCTAAAATTGTCTATAAAAATTTTCAAACTTTCAGATGAAATGTTATGATAGTAAAGCGTCTGATACTTTTCACTCCCAACTTCCTATGAAATGCTCATGAAAACATACCAGTAATGGGGGAAATCTTATCATGGGGAACAAAGGCAAGAAGAAAACATGATCCCAGTCTGGAGAAATGTCTACCCTTACACTGATTGTGGCTAGATTCAGAAACACCATTTTGCAATACACCTCCTTAGTTACAACGTGTGGAATGGATGTGAGAGGTCCTCACTAACCTTCATTGATGGCACCAGAGCAAGAAACTGCATTATCCTGAAAAAATGAGGGATGACGCAAATCTGCATCCCTGGGGTTCCATTTTTCCATGCCTATTGGAAACTATCCAGGATGTTGTTTTCAAAGTTCAAGAACCCACCTTTTATAAGGAGAGACACACAAAACAGAAAAGCAGTAGATAAGGCAAAAGAGCAATCCTGTTTCAAACTAAAAAGTTATGGTGGGAGGTGGATGGCAGAGGCAAAATGAGGCACAGGGAAAGAAAACTTTCCTGGAACCTTCTTTTATCTTAGGAGGGCCTCAAGATTATTTTGCCTTGGTCCCCAGTTTTCAAAGCTGCAATCCCATTGCAAATGACTTTATCCCACTCCTACACCTAACCCGAAGCCTGGACTAGAATGAATATCCATGCACTGCTTAGAAGAGTGAATGAGTCCCACACACAAAAGAGAAATAGCATTTAGTAAATGTATTGCCAGGCATCATACATTGGGCTCATTACAATGCAATTTCATAAAAGACAGAAGGACTCTGCCAGAGTCCAAGGGAACTGCGAGGGAATTGCGAAATCCAACATCAGGCCAGGATGGATGCCTGAGTGCCTGAATTCCAAGCGTAGCAGGAGATAAGATGAGATATCTGGGGCAAGATGTTGCAGGACAAACAAAATCTTCAACTGCCATCCTTGCTCCACTGGGCTCCATGTCCTAGGGCAAGTGGCCTCAGAGAATTTTCCATCTTACAAAAGATTGCTGGCAGAAGAAGGTATGTGTGGTTAGAAGAATTCAAAGCTAATTAAATTTTGTCTTTACAATCTCCCAAATCCTACCCCTGTGTAGAAGACTGCTTTTTGTCCTAGAGAGACTGGCCAAATAGGCAGTTTAATTATGCAAAGACCTTACATGAAATGAAGATTGTGACAAGGCCGTGGCTGTAAAGCCTTGGCAGAACTGCATCTCTGCAGACTGCTAAGCCTGGAGAAACGCCTCTTGTCCAAGAATGGATTTGGACCATTTGGTTTCTACAAACTCCTCTGTGGAGTAGTAAATCTGCAGTGAGCTATTGTTTGTAGGAGATCAGAAGCAGAGACACAGATCTCTGGAGAAAAGATATAAAAGCCTGATCTTTATGTGCTTATGGAGGAAGGACCATGAGTGAAATCCTACCTAAACGAAATTATGTATGTCCTATGTAAGTAATCCAGACTTGAAGCAATGACCAGATGTTAAACTACTGAAGTGATTCTTAATCATATGGAGCAATGCCGGTCCACTTTAACAGTCTGATGAAGGTTGTAGTGCTGTTTGCCAGAAGAAGGAATACAGTCACAAAATTTTACGCAGAGCATCATGGGATAAATATCTGGATCACTCAAAGCCTATGGACATAAAGTGAACAACTTATGGAGCACTGCATTATGTGGCTGTCTGGCTAGAGCTATAGGACAAGCTTACAACACTCTAGGTAATTGTGACACATCCTTTGATGGAAATGAGTATTCTTTTCATCAGTCATCCTGGAAAGAGGTAGATCCTGAAAGGAGAAACAAAGTTAGGCTGAGAAAGAAACTCCCTTTTTTCTCCAATTCCAGGGAGACTTTGGCCTGGACTCTCTGGAGTCTAGACTGACTTGCAGGTGCCGGTGGATGGTGGGGAATGCTGACTTCCACCCCCATGAAAGGCAGCCAGAGCCTGGGGACACATTAACCCTAAAATACAACTTTGTGGATGACCTGGGCCTACAAATCCCCAAAATAATCCTATCTCGCTGTTAGTTGTAAATTATTCTCTGTGCTGTAATTGTCTCCTATTACCCTAAATTTTAATATAGTCATGTTAACATTATAGCTTCAACTTAGAAATCTTGGAGGAACTACGGGAAGGGTCTATGAGCAAGCTTGGACTAGAGAGAGAAAGCAGAGAGCAGCCCCTTTGTGAAGCCAGCACAGTGACGGGGGCTGTAAACTATGGGACCATGAGCAGCAATGGCACTAACAGTTGAAGGCAGGTAATGGTAGACATGTAGGAAACGATCCGACAGACACAAAAGCCAGTACATTCTTCTATCCTTCCTGAGGAGAAGGAAGGAGAAAGAGAACCATGATGGAGCGAAGGCCTTCTGTTCTCAGGGCAGGGGGATTTCAGGTTGACCTGTGAGTATGGTCCCACGGTATATGAGAAGAGGGGCCACAGGAATACAGTAGGAAAGCTGGAGGAGAAGGAAAGATTAAAGAGCATGTGGAATACTAAAAGAAAACCAAAAGCCTTAGAATAAATAAGTGAATCCAGGAGCTGGATATTGTGGGGAAAGAATACAGGCCTAATGAAAGAAAAATAGAAAACAGAATTAGAAATGATTATGTGTTTAAAATGTTATTAAGTAAATGAAGATTATCTAATATATAATTTCATGGTAAAAGTTCATTTTTTTCCCCAGCTTTATTGCATTAAATATAATTGACCCATAACATTGTGTAAGTTTAAAGTGTGCAATGTGATGGTTTGATACACATACATATTACAAAATGATTCATGGGAAAATTTTTAAATCTTAATGCAACTGATGGGTTTCTGTGTAGATTTCAATTCTCAAAAGTAAACCAATAACATGGAAGAAATTAAGAAATATACAAAGTAATTTACTCCAACAAAAAGACTCAATGCCCATTTGGCTTTATTGGCCAATTATTTTAAATTTCAAGGGCCAGTAATTTCCATGCTAGATAAACTGTTACAGAACATTAAAAAAAGAAAAAAAAAAAAAAGGAATTCTCTAGAAAGATGCAACAGCAACACATACTTTATACTACACCTATAAAACAGAGTGCCAAAGAAAACCAGAAATATGAAGGTTAAACCTGTGCTTTTGTTCTTCTGAGCTGCCTGGGAACTAGCATTAGAACTTACATTGAGATTATAGGATGGAATTTTTTTGTTTTAAGTACCAAATCTCTAAACATACTACCCTATTAAATATCTGCATTTCTTAACCTCTTCTGAATCTACCTCATTCTGCTAGTGTTGTTGATACATATAGAGTAACTGAACCACAGCTAGGCATTATAAACAGTGGCCACACCCCTATTTCTACAACCTTCTATCCTTTTACTCCTGGTCAGTCTGGGACGTGTGTTTGGTTCCAAAGTCTTTGATAAAATGCTCTGCCATTCAATATTTTAAATGTAAACAAACTACTGCATCATGTATTGATTTTATTTCAGATGTAGTTTCTCCAATGCCTTAAAAATCGTAAAGTCTATATTACATGTCATTCTCTTAAAGATCATTTTCTTGGAGAGGAAAAAAGGAGTCAAAAGTGTGATGGATTTTCTTCTTCTGATGGATATGGGGAAACCCACCAGTATAACAATTGCTATGACAGATCTATATAGCTGAAGCATTCTCAAGTGAAAGAAATAATAATGGGACATCATATCTTCCCATATTGTGGTTATAACAAGGTTTGGATTAGCAGAGATCAGGCAGAAAAAACAACCCTGTGACAGATAACCTGATTTTTTGTCTCTTTTTAGTGGCTTAAACTTTAGTTCCCATAAATATTATAAATTCCACACAAATTCTATAAGAAAGAATTAGAGAACTTAAAGCTAGAAAGAACTGTCAATGAATCTCCTAATTTTACAGATTAGAAAACTGAGGCCCAAAAGACTAACTGCTTTTATTTCGTCTACTGAATTTATCAGGGCCATAAGAGACATCTAGTAGTGGTTGTGAAATGTCAGGAACTTTCCATTTCCTCCATGCTGTCTGCATTAGACCCAAAAAGAGGAACAACTGGTAAAGGGATCCACAAATCATTCAGTTTCAAAAAACATAGCAGCACATACACCACAGGCAAGAAACAGACCCTCGTTTCACATAATTAATAATTTAGGTCTTAATTCAGAAAGATTTTAGATCCAAACCCTTAAAGAAATCTTTACGGGTTTCTGACGAAGCTGATACTATGATATAAATTATTTATCCACTCTCACCAGCTCAATATCAATGAGCACTGTGGGCAGAAAGGAAGGTGACAGAAAACAGGAAGATGTGCATTTACCTTGTACCCTGCCAGAATATCTGGGGAGGCCAACAAGAAGATGATTACTGAGAGTGTGTTCTAGATCCACGCAACTGCCTCCTGGCCTCACAGAAAAATACCTACCCTTCTTCAAAATACCTCCGCTTGCTTCAAAAAGAAAGGATTATACCCAGCATGCCAAAAGGGAATGTTTCTTTCGCCTTATTTTTCACATTTTCAACTCTGGATATTGCACAGTTGCAAACCTCAGGGTCTCACCAATTATTTGATGAGGTAAAAAGACAAAAATGTTTTTAAGCATGCAGCTCTTTTAAGCTCACAAAACCAGTTGAAAACAAAGCTATGAACCGGATCTTGAACAAATATATTAGAATGTCAGGGTCTTGTTTAATTCACCTTCGTTATTAGTAAAATTTACAGAGATTTTGGAGAAAGGTGAATGAAAAGCCACGAAAGGGAAAGAGCTTACTCAAAAATGATACACTGTGCTTCAAAAGAACATTTAAACATGTGGTCCTAAAATATCTCCCTAAGATTAACAATACATACTATTTTAATTTAGCAAATTCACAGTAAATTATTCTGTTTTAAAATACGAATGTGTACCCGCCCATACTCACATATACACATGCATACATAAAAAGAATTAGGTGGGTCAGCCGGGTGGCTCCATGCTCCTAACTCCGAAGGCTGCGGGTTCGATTCCCACATGGGCCGGTGGGCTCTCAGCCACAAGGTTGCCAGTTCACTTCCTCAAGTCCCGCAAGGGATGGTGGGCTCGGCCCCCTGCAACTAAGATTGAGCAAGGCACCTTGAGCTGAGCTGCCGCTGAGCTCCCAGATGGCTCAGTTGGTTGGAGCGCGTCCTCTCAACCACAAAGTTGCCAGTTCGACTCCCGCAAGGGATGGTGGGCTGCGCCTCCTGCAACTAGAGGCAACTGGACCTGGAGCTGAGCTGCGCCCTCCACAACTAAGATTGAAAGGACAACAACTTGACTTGGAAAAAAATCCTGGAAGTACACACTGTTCCCCAATAAAGTCCTGTTCCTTCCCCAATAAAATCTTTAAAAAAAAAAAATTAAGTAAAATTTCTAGAATTTAAAATATTGTTTTTCCATAAAATGAAGAGGCAGTTTCTTTGACATTATTAAGCAAAATATAAGTGCTGCAGATTTGCACCCTAAATACCTCTGTTTATCCTCTTGCTGTAATAATGCTTCTCCACCTTGAACTGCGCTAAGCAACTTCGTTCTCATTAACTTTTATTATCCTCTACTTTACCCCCATTCAGGGTAAGGGGGCTTTAGGGTCCTCTCAGCCTGCTGAGGTGTCAATTGTCAGTCCTTCTGGTCATCCAATCTAGCTATGTGCTACACCTCTAGGAATACAATAAAGCACAACCTTCCTCCTATTGTTTAAGCTGTTGTACTAAGGAAAAGTAAGAGTGGATGTGTGAGGGTAGGAGTAGAAGGTGAACAAAAAAGTCAGAAGAAAGGCAGAAGAAAAGGAAGAAGAACCTGAAATCACAGAAAAGTAGAGGGGTGAGCTGTTCAAACTCAAAAGATGGTGAGACTGGTGAGGGTAATACAGTACCCCCTAACCACAGTCTCGCTTTTCATGGTTTCAGTTACCTGCAGTCCACTGCAGTCTAAAAATATTACATGGAAAATTCCAGAAATAAAAAATGCATAAGTTTTCAACGGTGCATCATTTGGAGTCGCATGAGTAGAAATCTCAAGCAGTACTGCTCCATCCTACCCGGGACCTTGAATCATCCCTTTGTCCAGCATCTCCAGGTGGCAGACACTCCCCAGCCCTTAGTCACTTAGTAGTCACCTCGGTTATCAGATGGGTATCAAAGAGAAAGAGAGAGACCACGTTCACGTAATTTTTATTATATTAACAGTATACTGTTATAATTATTTTTGTTACTGTTAGTTGTGGTTAATCTCTTACTGTGACTAATTTATTAATTAAACTTTATCATAGGTATGTATGCACAGGAAAAAACTTAGTATATTTAGGTGTTGATACTATCCGTGGTTTCAGGCATCCACTGGGGGTCTTGGGATGTATCCCCCATGGGTAAGGGGCGACTACAGTAATCCCAGGAGAGAGATTTCCATAGGGGAAGGAAGGTGATAGGAAACACACACAGATGAGTAGAACTGAGCGTTAAGGGAGGAGGGACTCATAGCCCGGCAGACTGGTGGGGTGGATCAGTACCAAGGGAGAAGGCGGAATGGTGCAGGGTAAGGAGAGGCCTGATTCAGGCCACATTGGACGTTACCCCATAAATGACACCAGCCATTTGAGAGTTTTTACCTTGCTGTGGGTGGGAAATGAGCATAACAATAAACACAAATAACACTGGTAAAGTACCTACTGTGTGCCTGGCCTGCTTTGCGCACTTTACCTATTTCAAGTCACCTAAAACCCACAAGAGCTCAAGAGGTAGGTACGATGGCATTGCTCATTTTACAGATGAGGCACCTGAGGCACCAGGAGATGAGGTAACTGCCTCAGGCCACCCTGCTCCAGAAGACTTTTACCTGTTTCAACAGGAGCAGACAAGATGAGCTGGAAGGGTAAGAAGAGTGGTTTTAGGTTGTACAATAAGAAAGCCCTGGGTATGTCCTAGGTGTGGAAACCCACATGAAAATATTATAAAGACAAAATCAACAGATTATAGAGTAGAGTTGAAGGGGTTGTGAGCAAGGGAGGAAGAGAGAGAAAGAAATCATGGATATCTACAAGACTGACCCTATTCTCACTACAAAAATCAGTTCAATCCATTCCTTTAGGGCAAAACCTCTACCTAACGATGTTTCTTTATTGTTAAAAGGAATATAATACTGCACCTTGTGATTTTCATTATAACTCAAATTGCACAGAGACACACCTCCCAGAAAGAACGGGTAAGTGGAGCAAGAGTTGAATTTTTCCCATTCCTCCCAGTGTTTTTCCCATTCCAGCCCAGAGCCACCACTGCCTTACACTGGCCCCAAGACAGAGGCCAGTGGGAATGTCAGAGGACGGGGAGACTCAGCACACCCCATGCCTAGCCTCCCATCAACACCCAAAACCAAACTATCAAAAGAAAGTGTCCTCTGAGGTGGGTTTACCCATCAGCATTGTCTGATAAGATGCAGCCACTGTCCAGTCCCAATTTGCACAGTCTTACCTGGCCAAGCAATCTTAAACCACACTCTTCGTCCAATTATGGAACACATTCCCTAAACATTTCCATTTCTTCCCAAGAAAGGTTCCCACACAACTTTTCAAACACAGGCTATTATTTTTCTTCTAAATCTGAAATTCATCGGTGAAAGGCAAGAATAATCCTACCCCACCCCCGAAAAACATGGTGTCCCTTAGAGATCAATCAAGCATTAAGAATACTAGCACACAGAGACTTATAGGAAATCACTCTCCAGGAGATTTCTTCCATTTGCCAAAGACCAATTTGTGACCTCAAGTTCAGTCACTGTATGCGGTCTGCCACTCCCACATTTAGGTAAAGAAGAACAGCATAGAACAGCGTGATTTTTACTCATGGCCAAATACATCCTTCCTGATATCCAAGTACAAAATCCTCTGATATTCTTTCAAGTGTAAAACATAAAAGCAGCAATAGGGAAGAGTAGAATCAGGATCAAGGACTCTGGGAGGTACATCTGACTCGTGGGGACAGGACTTCATGCCCAAGCTCCAGGCTCTCCATCTATAAAATGGTGACATGGGCTGGGTGAGCTAACACTGAGAAATGAAGGCAGATGGAGTTGCTCTTCCATCGACACTAATTCATCTGAAAGACCCCCCTGTTTGAAGAACTTGAACTCCTACTACACTTTTTCCTCACAGATTTTTCCAGCCATCACATTTCTAAAATGAAAATGTAACAGCTTGCAACCACTGCAAAATACTTAAGATGTAATAATGGAAAATGAGATGTTATTGATTGGAGAGGGAGACAGAGTAACCACAATGGTGTCATCAAGTCAGAGAAAGAAAGAAATTAACAGATGAATTCTTCAAGGCTGAGATTTGGTTGCCACCCACTACAGATGGCAGATTCTGAGTAGCAGTCCCCAGACAAAACAAGCTATACATTAAATATGTGAGGCAGCCCTCAAAAGAATACTCCACATCCTTTCAAACATAAGGGAATTCCACATCCTAGAGTACATCACAGCTACAAACTTATGTGCTGAATCTATTCTGTTCAGCAATAACACACACAAACACCTCAACTGTGACTTGCAATTGTGTGTGAGCAAGACAGCTTCCTTTTTATTTCCAAGGAAACAGACAAAGTACACAATGGAGCCACAATTGTTTAAATGCTTAAATAAAACAGTATATTTTTAAAGAAGTAACTAATACTAAAAGTGGCATGCCATAAAGAGTATAGTATTAAACATGGCATGCTATGCCCTCAGGGGGAAGGCACTCAAGTATCACTAAATTATGAATGAAGCACCTCTCTGTTCTTTGACTTTGCACCCCAAGAGTAAGGATGAAAACGTGAGACATACTATAGAGTAGCAGAAATAGGAAATACTGTCTTGGTAAATGTTTGCTGCTAGTGATTCTTGCCATTTTATTAGCTTGTGAAATATGTAATTCAAGCTTATAGCTAGTTCTACATTGCATTAGAGAAATGCAGTAAATTGAGATAATATCAGACTTTGAATTCTTCAAAGAAAAACAATACCTTTAGGAGGTATGGTTACTGAAAATTATCTCACTCTTTTTTTTTATTAGCGAATTTTTAAAAATCAGATGTGTTTCAAGGTTTTCTTTCCAGAATAAAATAAGTATCTTGTTTTGACACTAGGCTAATAGTTTTGTATCTGTGAACAAGGACCTATGGTTGACCAAGAATTCAAGAAAAAAAGATTTTTTTCCCCAAGCAACGCATACATGGAAAGATGGCATTGTGGCCCAGGCTAGTGTGTACCCAACCATTCAAGGAAGAAGTAGGAAACAGTGATAGGGATGGACTTTGTGTCAGAGAACTTTAAAATTCTGCTATTTTAGCTCTTCTCCTCACTTAGAGCATGGCATGACCAATTCCATCAGCACTGTTGAGTATAGGATATGCAGCAGCAGGTGGCAACTTGGGTAGGACCAAAGAGCATTTGTTAGAATCAAAGTAACTTGGGCCTATCTAACCTTGAATGGAGCTGTGGGCCCTTGGACAGATTATCCAAACCCTCAAAGGCAGAGTTCCCACGTATTTAAAGTCTTTCTCACAGAGTTATGCTAAGCAGTAAGTGGAAGAAGTGCTTTGCGCAGAGAGTGGCAGAAGAACAAGTAACTCGTAAATTGAGTAACTTCTCCTAAACTTACTTCCCCTGGAAAAGAACAAATTAATTTTGTGAGAGGTAGGTGGCTGCCTTATTCATACCCACAGCCTCCAAACCCAGGAAAGTGTCTAACACATAATTGGGGTCCGATCAATGTTGGCTGAATTGTGAATAAATGTTTCCCACAGTTTTGTCTCCGATTTTCCCATAAGGTGCTCAGATCTCTATCACTGAGCAAGTTTATCTGAGGTTGAACAAGTGAAAAGGAAAGCCAGAAGATTGCTAAGGAACTGCTGCAGGTGTTTGCAATTGTCTTCTCTTTAGTACTGCTCCAGGCTGGAAAAATTTCCTATGCCGTCATCCTGGGTTACACATGTGTGGGTATGCAATGCACTGGAAAAAGAGACTGAGTTACGGAATGCCAGCATCAACACAGGCAAACGTCGTGTGCAAAATTATAAGCTAAAGTATTTTTAAAATACAGAAAAGAGTTTCTGGTGCCAATGAGTAATTTTAGTCTCAGAGGGAGAGACTACAACTGGAAGCCCTTTTTTAACTAAACTAGACATGGGCCGCGCCGGCCTTTTGGTCACCCTGCCAGAGTTCTCTTTACTAGCAGCTTCGAAAGGCACTCTGAAACTCATTTAAGAGCAAAAAGAAAACTGACTTCAGTACATTTCAATAAGACAAACTCTTTTCGGGCGGTAAGTTCATTGTGGAAAGAGAACTGTCACTCTCCAGCGAGGCACACCAGATAATGAGGGAAAAGTTTAATACCTTTTTAGTGAAACACACAACAAACAATGTCTCAAAGAAGTTCAAGGAAGAAGAAGGCATTCAAAGAAGTAGGAAACAGTGATAGGGATGGACTTTGTGTTAGAAAACTTCAAAATCCTGCTATTTTAGCTCCTCCCCTCACTTTGAGCATGGCATGACGAATTGCATCAGCCTCTTGAGTGTAGGATGTGTGGCAGCATTCACTCAACAACTAGGTATTAAAGTGTTTACTATACACCAGTGATGTTTTAGATCATGGGTAACAACAATACACAAAAAGCGGCATCTGCCTCGCCTCGCCTTTCACCCTTGAGCCATTCCATTCCATTTTCAACAAAGATGACTTTTCCTTAAACAGACCTCCATCATTCACAAATCTGACCTCTCTACATCAGACTCTGGGATGAGCAGTTTGCCAAAGAACAAAAGACTGCCTTCTGTTCAATGAAATATGGTATGGAATTCTGTAAAGAGAAGCTCACTTCTGGGGCTTTGCATGGAACTAGCCATGACCTCACAGGGCAGTCCCCACACTGGTGGGGGCAACACCCTACCAGAGACTCCCCATCCACCTTCCCAGCCTGGGGACACTTCCTTAGCCCCAAAGCTTCACTTTCCCTGTTTTCTCTTTAACCTCTGCCCTTCTTTCTCTTGTGCCAATTGACAGGAATGTCCTCTTTGTATCATCTATACATGCCAAGGGTCTTTTCAGTGGGGGGAATAACAGAACACAGATGAACAAAGAATTCAGGAATGTGGAATTGAGAGGGAGTGGTCCTTAAGTTTCTTTCCCTCATTCAAGCATTTAAGTGTTCAATTCATTCGACCACAGCCATCTGTGCTTCAATGGAAGGCACTGTTTCACAGATAATGCAGAGGTAGATAGGGCATGGTCCATTTTCTTAAATAGTTTATAACACGGCTGGAGTGACAAAGCATACAACAGCACTCAAAGACATCAGACCTCTTGCACCAAAGTAAGAGGTTCCATATTCCTTTCTTAAAGGTAGATCATATTTCCGTCAACCTAGGAGAGTGGGAAATACGCATTTAGCTTCACCACCCTTCAGCTGTAGATCATGGAGTCCCTGTTCCATATTAAAGCTGTAAAGCACGTAGGTGCTTCCTGCCAAAGGACACCCAGGATTACACTTCAGGGTAAGAGGCACGTTCATCAGAGACCACTATGCATGTCAGTTTACCTGTCCACCGTGGCCGCACTCAATGAGCAGTGCTTATTCTAATTCTTATAGTTATTTATCTCTTTCCAGACTTGCACCACAAGAAGTTGCAACTCACACAGTATTAGTATCTAAAAGGAGGCATCTAAGGGAAGGAGAAAAGAACCACACCGTGCATTTCTGAAGTAAGCAATTTGCAAAAGAAACCTGGAACAACTGTGTAGCAATCTAAGCACAAAAGAGGAGGTGGTGAGGGACATAAATGGTGATTTGGAGTCAACAGGAAACCCTGCCCAGAAAATAAAATGTCTTAAGTGACAACTCAGTACTCACATTCTTCTTATGGTTTCCTCTGTTCCATCTTGCCAAAGGGGTTCTGTCTCCTAAAACGCCTTTCCTTTGATGGAACAGAGTTGCAGCTGTTTTTAGCCAGCAGATGTCACACAAAAATCCATGTGGATCACCACTGACAGTAATAAAAAATGTAGCCCCAATGTTGCCAGCACATGCCTAATTTCTTTGGTATATAAATACACATAAACAAGGCATCCAACATTTTGGGCTAGGGATCCTAATAAATAGAAAAACACAAATGCAGAAATGTACTACATAATAGTCCCATAAAATGCTAATTTTTTTTTACCAAAAACACACATAATATTCAGTCCTTAAAAATCAGTTCTATAGAAGTATAGTGATGTCAATACCAATGAAAATTTTTGTCATATAACATTGACTTTAATATGCAAGTTTGGTCCCTAGTTCTAAAAATAAACCCCTTATGCACGATCCTAAAAATGTTAGAAAATTTATGTCTCCAAACTTACCTCTTTGCCCCTCAGTATCACAGCACACTTAAGCAGAATTTAAACATTGAAAGAAACAGGTTATTCCAGGATTGCTTATGTGGCATTTTAGTAACTGTAAAGTTGCAAGTTCGTAGCAAGGTGTTAGGTGATTTGAGTGCCATAGGAAGGGAGTCCTGGACCCCACTTAATCCTGCATCTCACTGAGGTGAACTTCAGTAAAGGACATTCCTGGGTGTCTCTACTCATTTTAATTTTTTCTCCTATACCATTCCAGGTAACTCTCCTATAGTTATTTGTGGTTTGCTGATGGGGTTATCCACCCTAAGTCAATTTTCAATCCCAGTTATACTCTTACTTTAGCTAGAACTACCCACATATTAGTCTTCCATTATAAAATAATGCCCTGCTTTCAGGCTCTTACTCTATTTTGGTACATCCTTTTAAAGTAAAATGCATGCCATTAAAATACATTTGTTCTATTGAGTCAGATTTTTAGACTCATTATGATGCTCATTGTTGACACAATAGCTCCTTCAGATACACATAAAAGAGCCATACTTGGATGGGTGACAAAAGTGCTTTGCAAAGGCTGTCTTCTCAATGCAGTTGCTGTCAAAGACATATATTAATATCATCCTAGTTAAAGAGTATTTATTCTAAAAAGTGCAGACCATTTAAATAGCAAATGACTTCATGAGCTATTTCTGTAAGTTCGGTTCCTTCTGAGAAGAGTGTTGTTACATACTCAGTGGTAGAAATGAAAAACAACTAATAGAAGTTCATAATCCTGAGTGCCCCACTAGACGCATATCCTCTGCATGATTGGACTGTGGCATGAATGCCCAGTCATTAATTTTCCATTATTTTCTATAATCAATAAGCATTTCAGATTGCAATTTAAGTGAACACTTTTCTTGTAGCAGTAAAAAGGAGACAGCCTATATGAAGATGCTATCAGGTTCAAAATACTAAAATTGGGTCATGTGTTGTAAACACAATAAACCTTAAAATACAAATGTGTTCTCCCCCACCCCAAAAGTGTTAAAACTTGCATCTAAAATTAAGGGGTTGACATATCCTTCAGAGTGAGGTCATGCTTTATTCTTAATCACACTTGATTGACTTAGGACACAAAGCTAATATTCTGAGCAATTAAAATGCCAAACTGAACCTATACTAAGTAAACAGAAAAAGCAGGAAACACAGGATATATTTCAATATTTCACTCCAGTACCACTTCATTTGCTATGCTACCATTTAAATTCTGATATCCCTCTCTCTAGATCACAAATCGTGAGGCTGTAATATTTTAAGGGCCTATTATGTATTTAGAAATAGAGACTAGAAAGAGCCTTATAAAAAAAACAAAATCCAGAAACATTAAATGACTTCCCCAAGATCACACAGCCAGGTGATGATAAAGCAGAGACCAGAGTTTAATGTTTCTGTGTCTCTACATTACAAGGATCTCTACATTACATAATCCTGCTTCCTGTCTTGAAAAACAATATGCAACGGTAGACAATCAGAATCACCTTTAAAAAGGCTAAGTAGAAAACTAAAAGTAGTATTAAGGTAGTATGTATGCTATGTGCCTGGTAGTTAATTCATCTTTGAAAGTAAGCCAAAAAATGGTAAATAATATCTCGATAAACTTGTTACATTTTCATGATCCCAATCACAATTACATCACCAAGTGAAACATATCTAGGAAGTAACAAAAAAGATGTAGGGCCTATACAAAACTTTATCTGAAAAACATAAAAGAATATATCGTTAAAGGATGACATATCCCTTACTGGATGAGAAGATTGAATAACGTAAAAATATTGAATCTCTCTTAAGTAGGTATAATGTCATCCCATTCAAAATCACAAGAAAATTCTTGTTGGACCTTAACAAGAGAGAGAAAGCCATCTGGGAGATTAAAAGGGGAAGTAAGACCAACACATTTTCTTTTAACAGAATAAGTAAAAAAAAAGTATTGATACTATATATTAAAACGATCTATAAAGTTGCAAGGCTTAAAATATTGTTATTTATATTAGGTAGCATGGCACTGGAAAAGTATAGGAAGTCCACATATAAAAGACCTTAATATATGAGAAAGATAGTAATTCAAATCAGAGAGAATTGTTGAATTTCTGGGACAATTGGTCCCTACTAGAAAAATAATGTTAGATCTCTATTCTAAACAATATAGCAAAATAACGTGTATGTGAATTAGAGTCAAATGTAAAAGAAGTGAAACATTGGGGGGGCAAGGCAAATACAGCAATTTTGAAATGGTAAGGATTTTATAATACCAAAGAAAAAACCCGTGAACAAAAAGATTAATCAATTTGAGAATATAAAAATACAAAAAATGTATGCCAGAAAATGTCATAAGATGAATTTAAAAACATGCAGCGACCATTGTTACAATATGACTAACAAAGTGATATTGCCTTTAATATATAAAGAATATATAAAATGAATAATAAAAAGAATGCACAAATAGAAAAAATGTACAAAGGACATATCTGGTAATTGGAAGACTAACGCAGTAATACATAGGAAAAAAATTTCAACCTCAATGGTAATCAGAAAAATGCAAATGGAAGCAATTTAATACCATTTTTCATCAACAAACTGGCCCCTCAAAATTACAGAAATATTTAGAGTTGATGAGGGCACAGAAAAAAACAAGCATTCCCATATACAACTTATGGGAGTGAAAATAAGTATCAACATTTTGAAGGGCTATGTATTAAGTGCCATAAAAATACATGCTCTTGACCCAGATATTCACTTATAAGAATTCATTGTAAGGAAATGATCAGGGTATGCACAAAGATATATCTATAAGGCTACTCATTAGAGCATCATTCACATAGTCATAATTTAAAAATTTAAAAAGAAACCCTAAATGTTCAAGAAGAGGGAAGTAAAGTTTTTGCTATTAAGGTCTATATGATGTAATACTAAATGACCACTAAAATTTGATTATAAAAGAATCTCTAATGCCTTAAGAAAATAGTCACAATGGACTGTTAATAAAAGAATCAGGGAACTCATCATATAATCAAACAACTTTATGATGCAAATAATACTAAAAAATACACATATATACTTTAATGAGACCAGATAACCAAAAATATTAATTATAGCTCTTTCAGGATAGTAGGATTATCAGTGCTATTTATCTTCATTAGATTTCTTCTAAATATCCAAATTTTCCACAAATAACTATTAATTTTCCAAAAGATTAATCATTCTTTTAAATGATTAATTAAAACATACTAACATATCAAGATAAGAAAATCACAATATTTTAATGCATTAATACACGAAAATGTGAACAGATGATAAAATTTTCAGTTGAACATACTGAAGATTTAGGGTGGTGGGGGGCAGTGAGGAGAAAAGTAAAACCTAGGGTGATCTCTTTTTTTCCCCTATAACTTTTCTTTTTTTTTTTTTTTTTTTTTTTGGTTGAGAGCCCACTGGCCCATGTGGGAATCGAACCGGCAGCCTTCGGAGTTAGGAGCACGGAGCTCTAACCACCTGCGCCACCCGGCCGGCCCCCCTATAACTTTTCAAAACATTTTTTTTTTAAATATTCATTAGGAGATTTTTTTTCTTTAATTTTATTGGGGAATATTGGGGAACAGTGTTTCTCCAGGGCCCATCAGCTCCAAGTAGTTGTTCTTGCAATCTAGTTTTGGAGGGCACAGCTCAGCTCCAAGTCCAGTCACCGTTTTCAATCTTTAGTTGCAGGGGGGCAGCCCACCATCCCATGTGGGAATTGAACCGGCAACCTTGTTGTTGAGAGCTTGTACTCTAACTGAGCCATCCAGCTGCCCCTGCAGAATCTCAGCAGCAGCTCCTTGTCATCAATCTAGTTGTGGGTGCAGCTCAATGGGTGCAGCTCAATGGCCCACGTGGGAATCGAACCGGCAACTCTGTTGTTCAGAGCTTGTGCTCTAACCAACTGAGCCATCCAGCCACTCCTCGAAAATTTTTATAATGGAAAATGTGGAGCATAAACAAATGTAGAGAGAAAAGAAAAATGGACTAACACTGACTCATTGCCCAATTTCAACATTCATCCACTTTTATTCCCCTTGGAAGCAAAGCCTAGATATCACATCATTCCGTTTCATAAATACATCATTCCGCTTCATCATTGAGAGATTCAGTATGTATCTCTCAAAGATAGGACTCTTTCTGTTGTTCTTTAAACATAATCAAAATAACATTATTACACAAGAACAATTCATAATAAGCCCTCGATATCATTAAATATCTAGCCAGTGTTCAAATTATCCCAACTGTGTCCTAAATGTTGGTTTGTTTCGTTTTGTTTTCGTGTGTTCAAATCAGAATTCAAATAGGGTCTATACATTTATGTAAATCTTTTAATCTGTGGATTTTACTCTATAAACTCCCCCTCCATCTCTCTTTTCGCCCTGTTGCAATTTCTTTGTTGAAATAATCCAGGTTGTTTGTGCTGTAGAATTTCCAAAGACATATATTTTACTTATTGTATCTCCCTGGTGATGTGGGTAGCACACTCCTCTGCTCCCTCCTCCCCAATCTCCTAAAAATATGCTAGTCGGGTCCATAAATTTGGTCAGATTCAGGGTTGACTTTTTTGACAAGGCTACCAAATGTGGTGTTGTATACTTCCAGGAATCATATAACGTTTGCTTGTCTCTCTTGTAATGTTAACAGCTATTAATAATTACTGCCTAGACACATAATTCATTAAGTACTACAAAACGTTGGTATCCTATCACTCCTTTTCATGTGTTAGCTGGAACAATTCTATAGAGAAACATCTCTTCCTGTGGTATTCAATTGCTTTGAGATATAAATTACACAGCAAAGTGAGGATAAATATTTGATTCTATCCCTTTATTTACATTTGCAAAATAATGAGCTATTTCCTAGCACAGGGTGATCCTTATAAAGCACAAATCTGGTCATAGGAATCCTACCCTGTTTCCCCCAAAATAAGACCTAGCCAGACAATCAGCTGTAATGCATCTTTTGGAACAAAACTTAATATAATACCCGGTATTTATATTATATTATATTATATTATATTATATTATATTATATTATATTATATTATATATTGTATTATATATTGTATTATATCATATTATATTAATTATGTTACGTTACGTTACGTTACATTATACCCGGTCTTACATTATAGTAAAATAAGACCGGGTCTTATATTAATTTTTGCTCCAAAAGACACATTAGAGCTGATTGTCCGGCTAGGTCTTATTTTCTGGGAAGCACAGTATACCTTCCCATACAACCTTTAAAATACAAACCATTGCTCTTCAAGAACAGCATCTTCAACGAAACCTGCTAGGCCATGAGTAGTGTAAACTATGGCCTGTCTCCCCAGGTTTATGTTTTCTGGAAATCTCTGTGTTCCAGCACACCATGTTCCCTCTCACCACAGAGCCTCTGCATAGGCTATTCCCTCAGCCTGAGATACTTTTGGGTCTGCGCCACCTGTCTCTAGTTAATTCCTGTTCATCCTTTAGATCTCAGGTGCCACTTTCTTTGGGGAGCCTTCCCAGCCCCCAAATATGGGCCAGGCTTCTTTGTCACATGCTCCTGTGTTACAAAGCACTCATCCCCATTTGTAACTAAACACTGCTTTGTAGGATTTTTAATTATTGCCTGCTCTTCACCCACCCTCAACCCCCAACTCTAAGCCTATTGGAGCAGTTGGCATGTCTGTTTTGAGCCATACTGACCCAGTCCCAGTGCCTAGCTCTATACCAGGTATATTATAGTTTCTCAGTAATTACATGTGGAAGGAATGAATGAGTGAGTGTGTTTGGGTTCTAATGTTATTTGCGTATCCTCATTCCTTCAAAAGGCATTTATTAACCAGATATCTAACTTGTATTGGGCATCATGCCAGGTGCCAGGGATTTTGTTGATCACAATCTAATCTAGGAAATGGACAAGTAGACATACAACTCCAAGACAGTATTTACAATTAAATCACACAGGGGAGTGAGCACAGAGTGAGAGCTGAGCTCCTGAGCAGATGTGACAACAGGACACATTTAAGTTAAAGCAGTAGTCTCTGCTAGGTATGGGACAGTATTAGATTGCCTTTTTAACTCAGCTAGATCCAACTGAATGAGGACATAGGGAACAGAATGATTTTTTTAAAAAAGACATTTAGTTCAACTCATTAAGACAAGTTTCTCTTACCATAACTCAAAGGTTTAAGGCTTGTACACACAACATGAGTTCTTTGAGACAATTGATGACAGAATTCTCTGGCCATAAAAATACAACACAAATTAAGATCTTGAGACAAATGGAATACCAAGAGGAATATTTTTTAAACTATTTCCTTCACAAAGCTAGAAGAAAACACAACGAATTTTCTCAGTGATTTAGACCAAATATAATTGGTAAGTCGCTATTAGTAGCATAAAACATATTGTAGATCATCGACACAGGCTATTGGGTATAACAAATCATTTCATTAGCATAGATATTCTTCTTGCAGAAATCTAACTCCACTGGAGTTTAGAATTATGGTTACAGAGCTATGATTAAATCATATAAAATTGTTCTTCTATAATCTGTTCCTTCCACAATACTTAGGACCTTAAGGGTAGGAAAGCCTTATTTATCTTTATACCACAGTGTTTATACAACTACCTGGCATAGAGATAGAAAACTTTTAAACAGTGCAGAAGAGATGATGGGTATAAACAGGGTGACTATAATTTTATTGCCCAAACTAGGTCCATAAATTTATTGTCAAAACTGCTGAGAGGGAACGAGGATTCTGTTAAGTATAAACCTAGTCTGCCCAAGTCAATCAACCCCTTTACTTTAGCAATAAAGAACCAAAATTTGCAGAAAGATCAATCCATTATTTATCTACTTAAGACACAGAAGAGTTTTGGGAACATGAAGGATGGTTCAATGGCCATGATTACTTTAAATAATTTCACAAATGAAGATATTTGCATAATCAAAACAGATAAAAAGATATTCAACCTCATTTGTCATCAGAGAAATTTGAAATAAAATCACAATGAGCTCCCACTGCTCACCCAAGAGAATGGCTAAAATCTAAAAATTGTTGATGACAGTATCAAGTATTAGCAAAGCTATGGCAACAACCAGAACTCTCATATGTGTATGGTAAACTTTTAGAAAACTGTCTGACAGTATCTACTCATGGTTAATATATGCCTTGTGACCCAGCTACTCCATCCCACAAAAGAAATGCATCCGTATGTTCAACAAGAGACATTTATACAAATGTTCATAGCAGCACTACTCATAACAGTCAAAACTGGAAAAGACCCAAATGTCCACCAACAGTAGAATGGATAAACACAGGGTGACATATCCAAACAATCAAAAACTGTACAGCAATGAAAATACAAAAACTACTATTACACTCAGCAACATGGCTGAATCTCACCAAAAAAATGCTGACCAAAAGAAGCCAAATACAACAGAGTACATAGTGTACTATTCCATTTACATTAATGGAAAACAGTACAAAATCTCTATCTAGGGTAATAAGAGTCTTGACAGTAGTTACCCTTGGGAGGAACAGTAACTGAGAGGGACAGAAAGGAGCTATCAACACTCTTAACCTAAAGAGTTTATCTTGGGATAGATATTTCATTAAATTGTATACTTAAGATTGGTGTTCTTTTCTTATGTATATTTTACTTAACAAAATTTATGAAAACAGTGTACCCAAGAGATGATATTCTCATCCCCTCTTTTTCTCCCAAGAATTCTTAACTCAGCAGACATGCTGGGGGAAAAAAAAATCACTCACTGATCTCAGAACTATCTGAAAGGACTCTTATATGACAGGTATTCAATAAGTGTTCGATGATGACGATGAGGTTCTTTTATAAGGACTGACCCAACATTTTCTTCTTCAAATATTATCTTTTTCCTATTTTATTCATTGTTTTGTTCAATACCAGACCAATAAAGATTACCAGAAGATAAGAAGTGATAAGTCGCCCTTCACAAGCTCTATAATAGAACTTCAAAATTTATTGAGAAACCCTAAAAGCAATTTCCAGATTATTAACACAGAACAGTTAAAGAGAAACTTCACAACATTGAAAATTCTGACTTCTTTGATACTTGAAACAACAGTTGAAAGAAATGAGAAAAGAAGTGAGTGTCAGTATCAAGTGCAATTATTTTTTATGGGCTGAATTGTGTCCCTTAAAATGCTTATGTTGAAGTCCTAACACCCAGTACTTCAGGATGTGACTGTACTTGGAGAGAGGGTCGTCAAGGAGGTAATTAAGTTAAACCGAGGTCATTAGAGTGGGGCTTAATCTAATATGACTGGTGCCCTTATAAGAAGAGAAAATTTGGACACAGACACACACAGAGAAGATGATGTGAACTGACACAGGGAGAAGACAACCATCGACAAGCCAAGGAGAGAGGCACTGAATAGATAGATCCTTCCTTTTCAGCCCTCAGAAGAAACCAATCCTACCAACATCTTGGTCTTGGATTTTCCAGCTCCAAACTCTAAGATAATAAATTTTATGTTGTTTAAGCCACCCGTACGTGGCACTTTGTTATAGCAGCTCTAGCATAGGAATACACCATTCATTATGGAAAGTTCCAAGACATCAATGCATTTATTCATGAGTTGCTCTTATATGCTGTCGTGCAGGTGCGTGCCTCCAAGTGTAAGCCCCTCGAAGGCAGGGGCTGCATGTACTTAATTTATCTCTTCCATTTATCAAGTCATCTCCTGGAGTTATACGCTCAATACTTTTTCTCTTTGTTTGGCTTGTTTGAAACACTAATTTATATTCCTCTCTTAAGACCCACTTTTGTTTCATTCTCTCTTTGTATCTGTGTGACCCAGAAAGCAAAGAAATGGAAAAAAGTCCTCTTGCTTCTAGAAACAATAGGTATGAGAAGTGCCTGTCATGAAAACACAAAGATACTTCTTTCCAGAAGATAAATGAATAGGGGTTTTACCTTCCCACTAAAAAGAGAAACTAAGAATGAAAAACAGTCACAAAGACAGGAAAAACATGTATTATACTAGAAAATAGAGTGCTGCAATGAGGAATATTAATGCTGTAATTTAACCTTTCATGGATATCATTTATCTGCACATTAGGGCAAAGATTCTGGTCCCACGGTGAGAATCCCTAGTCTTCTGGTTCTACTTTTACCACAGAAAAGGCAGTAAATCTTTCCTAAAATATATACATCTGGCTATGCATAAAATAGAATTAATTCAACTGCACCTGTAGCAAACCTTCTAGAAATAATTTACAATAATTTGTCAGGATTAACCTTTTGATAAAACATGAATTTGTCTAAATTTGAAACACTCTAAAGAGGTGCAGAGGTCCATTTTTATTATACAAATGCTGTATCAGCACGTTGATGAAGGCAAAAAATACCAGTCCTGAGAATAGGGACTGCCCTGTTGGACTTAATCTTTAGAGCTGTAAAACAGAAGCTTGGCATTTCAGCATGGGAAGAAGCAATTCACAACTGCATCTTCCTTGGTGAGTCCTAGAAATGTCAAGCCCTGTAATTAAGGTGGCACACTTGCAGCTCCACACACTTAGTATGTAATGGCAAATGAGGAGTCTACATCGCAGCATTTTAAAATGTTTGAAGGCATATGTTTTAATGTTCAATAGCCACCATCTGCACCATTGGAGGATATCGGGCATTCCTAGAGAGCACCCACTATAACTCAGAAGAATCCAAATTGCCTATAGGATAAAAGCTTTCAGTGTTGGAAGCACTCTATTACGTTTAAACACTGGCCAAGAGCCCACACCCATATCGTCCTTTCTTGAAAGGGTGAAGTAGGGGGTAAAATCATCATGTTACTCTGGATACCTGCAGAAAACTTTGCCAATGTGGCTTTTTAAATTAAATGCATAATTAAATTATGTCTAACCAAATATTAATCAAAATTAATCCAGTGCTCCTGCTACAGAATTTCTATTTCAGGATAAGCCAGACAACAGTATTACAGTACTAAGAGTTGTTTTCAAGAAGCCAGGATCTTCCTGAAAGCAACACTGTGCTATGTGGTGGCCCTTCTATGCCTGCAAGAAACCCTATTAATGGAGTTTGAGTACTTTGCTTTTACTGCATGTGATGGTTAACTACAAAAATGGAAGCATATCGGAATGAATTTAGTATTTATAGGGTATTCAACATTTGTAAGCCATCTTACCTGACCAGTTCTTCCATGATAAAATCTTGAGGAACCAAGCCTTTCAGGGAAATTTCAACTCTACTAATGAGAAATATTCCTGAAAATTGATTCCACTTTCCCTTGGATGCTGACCCAAATCATAAAGGCAAGAAGGGGTACAGTCCACATAGAAGGGTAAGGCTTTATTTGTCTCAGGTCCTGTGACTTAGTCTTTAAGCAAATCACTCAGCTATGGTGGAAAGAATCACTCTCACCTCTCTCACTACCCAAGAACCTGTTCCAAGATGAACCCTCTCTGAGAGTCGAGCAATATTAATAACATCAACTGAAATGCTTTCATAGCTCATAGCCAGTAAATAAATCATCCTGTGCTTCATTTCAAAGGAAAATATTTGAAATCTGTGTTAAACCTATTTATCTACCCTACTGTAGGGCTTTCAAACCAAGCTTTTAAGAGCAAGTACATAAAACTTTATTGGCCCAATAAAGACTGATGTCCAGGGCTATATACTCACAGTTATTGGTGAGAACAAAACTCTGTTCAATTGTGAAATATACCAAGTATCCCTAAGTGTTCAACATCATCATCATTTAGTAGAACAAGTGAATCTTCAAACCAGGATCAGTAATCACAAAATGAAAATAAAAGCTCTCTAGAAAAGTAATTGAGATAGTTTCTTGTTATCATGAAAGAAATCATCTTTTTCCAGGACTTCCTGCTAACCCATCAGTTGAACAGTATTTCATATTACTAATATTTTCTAGGTTTTAAAATATTTGCTAGACCTGCATTTTGATCCTTTGATGAGAGGTGCCTTACCAAATGACTAACAGAACTCAGGTCCAAGGAGGAAAATTACTCTACTCCTAACTATTGTCCTAACAAAGCTGAAACAAAGGTTTTAAAGAGCACAATCTGAAGATGGAAAAGTGGTTCACACCTATTAGCTTTCTTTACCAACAAAAATTAAGGAAACACTAGATTTCCATGTAGATACAGAAAAACATGTATTTCTATTTTCAAGTTACTACCTCTTTTCTTTCTTCACCCTTCCCCCACCCCCCCCAAATAAACCACCTCAATTTTCTTAAGCCAGATAGGATATCTATAGTTTTGTAACTGCTTCCTGACTCACAGGAACACTGCAGAGTGATTATCTTATTTTCACAGGAGGGAAAATTATGCACCCATCGCATCCACCCTTTAGATACCACAGGGATACAGCTTGTTCCAGAAGGTCTACAGATATGATTCCCTTTCTATGCACATTCTACACAGAACAAAGTGCAGTGGAAAATCAGACAGACTATTCTGTCTCAGAGAAGCGTTTCCAACATTGCTACTAAGGTGGCCTATGTCAAAGATCAGATCAGAAAATATGTCCAGTGCCCTTAACCAACAGCAAAAGGGACCATCAGACTGATCTCCTTCAAAGAAAACACATCCGGCTTGCCAACTTTCACCTATTCAAAAAAAACCCCAAATATATGGTTTTTACAACCAATGAGTCAGAGAAAAGGGAAACCACTACATTCACAGTGATCTAGACTCACCATCATCATAAAATACCCACGTATTTTAACAGCAACATTTTAAAAGAAAGGAAGGCTAAGAGTGGCTCCATATTCTCCATGTAAATGAATGTTTATTTCAGCTTCACAGTTATCTGTGCAACATAAAAAACACAAGGGCCAGTTTTGTGCACATTTGTGTACATTTTTTCAATTTACATAAGAATGAAAAGCAGAAAAAGCATTTTATTTATTTATTTGTTTGTTTGAAAATATAAAATTTTGCAAAGGTATATGTTGCTTTCACTAAGACATCTTTGATTTTGGCCCAACTGTGTTTGGGCCAAACTTTGATACTAATCAAAGGTTCTTTACAAAATTGAAAAGTATCTTCATCAACACCAGCCTCAATAATCAAAATGTTCTCCCTAAGTCTGCCAGGGATTTGTCAAGTATTGTTGAAATCATAAATTCTTCCCCTGATAAGGGTTTTGCCACAAACAATTAACGGAGACTAGAACACTGGTTCATTATTGGTGAAAGCAACAGAAAATTGTCAATTCCTAAGAACAGACTTCTGGTGATCACCTATAAAGATAAACTTTACCTATAAAGATAAGCTCACTAGAATTAGAATCAATGACTACATGTAAATAAAGGTACTTAAGTTATACAAAACTTCTTAGCAAGTGCAAGATAAAATCCTGTACTCCAAATATACTTATATCATTTAAAAACAAGAAAACAAGATGAGCTTTGGTAAGATACTGAAAGAAATTTTAGATAATAACTTCAATGATTTCTTACTATTTGTTTCATCCTTACCTGAAGCAAGGCAAATAAAAAATGGCTAAAAACATTTTCCTATCATAAATTTCATATTCCCACAATTTATAAAACCAGAAGAGTAGAGGGTGAAACAGGCCTTGGGTAGAATGAAGAGTCTAGAGGTATCTGTAATCATTTCTCTACCACAATCACCTTTCCCAACTAGATCAGAGATGTTGGCTTGATATTGGTATATGTTAATGGAAATGCATTAATGGAACTTCCAAATTCAGTTCATTAGCTCAAGAAAATTAACTAATGCTCTCCCAAGTTTTCCTACCTGTAAATATCAGTGTTATATTTCTTGGCATACTCCATAGCCCCTTGTACAGGAGCTACCTGGAGCAGCCCATGTTGAACTGATTTAAACGAAATACCAATTATATTATTTTCATCACCTAATCATATCAAGTTCTTGCTACAATGGGTACCTGACTTTGGGGTGGAAATTATTAAAATGTTAGTAGAAATAGGGGAGAAATCATCCATTTTCTTTTGGAGTTTTGTGTGCCAGAGAAAATACTATATAAGAACTAATTCCAGTTAACAATGAGAACTGAGTGCTTCAGCATTAAACGCTTTGTAAATGTTATCACTACACTTTGAGGCAAATACTATCCCCATTTTACAGAACAGGAATCTGAGCCATAAGAGAAATAAGTAACTTGCCCCACAATAGCACAGAAGAAAATCTAAGTCTCACACTAATGGAAACTTGGTCATGGACCCTAAAATTTAGACAGCATTACATATTTTACACAATCTCTAAATGATGAATTTTTATTTTGTAAATTTTGTTTCAGTTGCACAGCTGACACAATTTTTGTATCAATTCATTGACAGGACTAGGCATCCCACTCAATAGCCTATAAAATTTGAATTTTATATCTAATTAGGAAGAATCATTATTTAAAATAAGAGCCTCCAGATGGTATAAACATGCGCTATCCAATATGGCTGCCACTAGCCACATGTCACTTTTGAGCACTTGGAACGAGGCTCGGCCAAATTCAGATGTACTGTAAATGCATAATATACAGAGGATTTTAAAGAATAAAGAATGTAAAATATCTCAATAATTTTTATTTTGATTACATGTTGAAATTATATTTCAATATTTTGAATTAAATAAAACTTATTACTAAATATCATGTTGTTTATTTTTCCCTTTTTAATGTGGCTACCAGAAAACTAAAAATTACATGTGTGGCTCACATTTGTGGCTTACATTATATTTCTCTTGGACAGCACTGGATAAACTGTTAAGAACATTGTTCTTCGCTCATCTTCACCACAAAATAAGTTATAAGGTTGATGTGAGCCCAGGACACCTAAATTGCTAATTAAGGCTTTGCTGACACCAAAATTTGTAGATTTTAATCATCGGTCAAATAATTATTTATTGAGCAACTGCTATGTCCCAGGCAAAATAATACAATGTCTGGTACATAGGCCTGTCTATAAGAATTTCACAATAAACCTTTTAGGCAAGATCCCAATCACACTACTTAATACTTTGGTGAGAAGGCTGTAGAGATTAGTAGGAAAAACTAGATGCTCGTCGACTTACAATGGGGTTATGTCCTGACAAACCCATGGTAAATTGAAAATACCGTAAGTAGAAAATGCATTTAATATACCTAACCTACCAAACATCATAGCTTAGCCTAGCCTTCCTTGAACATGTTCAGAACACTTACATTACCCTACAATTGGGCAATTATCTTGAGTTTCATCTCAAGAGTCATTGCCTTCCTCTTTTTCTCACCAGAAGCAGGAGACAGAGATGGGCATTTTGTAGACAGAATGGGATGCAAAAACACAAAACACAATATCCAAAAATAGGCTGGCAATACAGTGCACTGTAGAGTATCATCAGCTGTATGGTTTCTACAGCATGTGTATCAATTTCACACCATCATAAAGTCAAAAACTCGTAAGTCAAACCATCGTAAGCTGGGAACCATCTGTAAATGGCATCACCTTTGGAGCATATTTAAAATATGGCAGAGAGAGAATACGATGGTGCCAACAACAAACCAAGGATTTCATTAATTGGACATATGTGGTGCGTTGACTGAAAGCTAAACCTGTCTAATATGAATTTCAACCTTAATCAGAAGATAAGGTAATCATCATACAAATACAAGTTCAATTCAATGGGGAAAAGGGTCTCTTCCAAATCTAATCTTCACCCCACCCACCTGCACAAGCAAGGTGGAGATCAACTGTGATTTCATTTCAGCCATACTACTATTAGTTTGGTGCAAAAGTAATTGTGGTTTAAAAGGTTAAAAATAATTGCAAAAACTGCAATTACTTTTGCACCAACCTAATATAAATACCTGCTATACTTTCTTACTAAAAACAATTAAAGTGACTAAATTTTACAAAGTCTACTAGTGTATTAACATTTCTATGTGGCATCAGGCAATGGAGTAATACTTAAAAAAATAAATCTCACAGTGAATATGTAAAGAACCCAATAACTATATTCCATATGTCAACAAAAACAAAACCAACACATTAACAATACCACACGGTATGTAATTCCCCTTTCCTTTGCCTTTGGTTTAATACTACCAGTAAAATGTTCTCGCATTTTATTTTAAATCTTACTTGCTTTACAATGTAACTGAGATTCTAGAGGAATGGTCTAGAGGAGACTATCTCCCTGCAGAAGAAAAACAAAATGCCCACAAGAAATGCCATAATATTGGAAAGAATAATGTCCACCACCAGACCAGCGTATACTGAGTCAAGCTTCCAGATTATTTTATGTAGCTTCTCTATATGTAAAATAAATAAAAAAATATTTTTATACTTCCCATAGAACATGATCCTGCAGTCCCCATTTAGCTAATCCCAGTAAATGCACTCAGGGTTCTGCCTGAGTAAGAACCAAGCTCATAGTTTCAAAATTACATTTCATGGAAGATTTGAGCAGAAGACATTTCATGTTTGATCCAGAAATCCCAGAACACTGTCATTTAGATATTGTCAGTGCAAAAGAAGAGAAAGCAATCAGCAAGGTTGTGCCTAATTAAGACGTCAAACCATTGCCTAGAATGACTTGCTTTTCTTGTTCTGCTAGATGAAGGCTTCGTGTGGTATTATTAATATTCCATCATAGCAAAGGAATTGTTACATTAAAAGGTAAATAAATCCAAGCTTCAAGATGCAATAAACTCCTAAGAAAGAGAGCAAGCCTCAGGGGCATTAATTTCTTCTTTTGCAAATGAATACCCAGATCTTTTATTGGTCTTACTGGTCTTACTTCTCTTCCAATAAAATTTTAAATACAAATCTTCAGGGTCTGAATTGAACGAGTGAAGAAGTCCTTTCAAGCACTCACGTATCTGAGTGCCTATTATGTCCAGAAGTCTGCCTAATAAACCAAGTACAGAGGAGATGCTGACTGGTGCTCCCAGAGTTTATAATCTGTACTAGTGTCCTAGGGCTGCCGTAACAAACCATCACAAACTCCATGGCTTAAAAAAACAGAAACATATTGTCTCTGTTGGACAATCTGGAGGCCAGATGTCCAAAGTCAAGGTGTTGACAGCCATGTGTGCCCTTCAGTGCCTCTGGGAGAGTATCCATTCCTTGCTCCGACATTCCCTGGCATGTGGTCACTTACGGGAACCTCTGCCACCATTGTCACAGCACCTACTCTGCTCTGTGGGGATGATCTCCTTCTGCCTCTCTCTTATAAGGACACTTGTGATTGGATGTAGGGTCCACCCAGATAACCTAGGATAATCTCTCTGTGTCAAGATCTTTAAATTAATCACACATTCAAAGACCATTTTCCTTACATGGTAACATTTACAGTTTTCAGATATTAGAACCTTATCTCTTTGGGGTACCATTATCCAGCCCACAGCCACCCATTCTCCTCAGAGAGGCAGGGTGACCACTGAGGAAACGTAAATGACTGAAAACCAAGCAAAGCAGCATAAGGAGGTGGTAAACCACGTGGTGTGAGAAAACTTTGTGCGTGAGTTCAGGGAATGTGGTCCCTGTTGCCTAAGCTGGGATGGCTCTCATGGGACTGGACGAGGCTCACCACCTACCTTCTCTCAGATATTCTCAAATGATTTTGTGAGCTTCTAAAGAGCCGCTCTCAGCCCAACAGTATTTATCATTCTGACTACTCGTAATGGTCTCCTTACATCATCCTTACATCATCTTTATTTCACTGCACTCCTGCACGGTTCTGTTCTAGCCCGTTACAATCTTGCAGTTTTCTGTTGCTGTTTTTTGTTGTTGTTGTTGTTCTTGTCATCATTGTTTGTCTTGGGCCAGTCTTTTCAGAACTGTAGTGAGCAACTGCCTTATATGACATGAAAGACACAGAAAGGTTTCTGCTTCCCCAAATTATTACACTGCAGGACACGTCAACAGTGCCTAAAATTCCTCACATTTCTTCTTTGGACTAAAGCCCATCATTTAAATTCAAATATTATTTTGCAGTGGATTATACATTAAATTGTAAAGTTACTGCATCTTCATGAAGGAAACCTTCAGAGTAAGTATTTCTGAAATAAATGTTTGTCAAAAGATTAGTTCTGTGGAGTTTGTTAATGAATGCTCTAAGTTTTAAAAAACAAAAACAAAAACAAAAAAAACCACATGCCACCATGATTTCATATTCAAGAAGTTAAAAGAGAGAGAGAGAGAAGCAAAGCAAAGCAAAGCAAAGAAAAGAACTCTAACCACCAGACATTTCAGGGCATTTAGAGGGCCTGGTGAGCCTCCAAAAGGGACATAAGCATAGTGTTGCCCAAACATATTTATATACAGACACCCCTTGTCCTCTTAAGCTACTGGATGGCAGGAACCCCGTCCATTTTTCTTAATTTTGTATCCCCAGCATCTAGTCCAGTCCTGACATGTAATAGGTACTCAATGATACCTGAATGAGTGGATGCATGGTGGTTCGGTAGGTGGGTGGGTGGGCATGGACGGAATAATATCTTGAGAGCCTCAACTGCTCTGGATGACCAAGAAAAGGAGAGAGGACAAAGGGAAGGAAAGAGCACAGCAAAGGGAGAACAGGGGCTTGAGAAAACGGAAACTATAGACAGTAGTAGCCAAATTTCCCCTACATGACAATCTTGCCCGGGGCCAATTCTGACCAGTGAGTTAATACCAGAGAATATTAATAGATCCTTTATGCCACATCTTTGTTGGAAAGGCAGTGATATGGATAAATGTTTGTGTCTCCCCCAAAATCCATATGTTGAAGTCCTAATTTCCAATGTGATTGTATTTGAAGGTGGGGTCCTTTAGGAGGTTTGAATCAGGTCACGAGGGGCAATCCCATGATGGAATTGGTGCTCTTATAAGGGGATGAAGACACCAGAGCTGTCTCTCTCTCTGTAAGGATACAGCATCAAGGCAACCATCTGCAAACCAAGAAGAGGGCTCTTACCAGACACTGAATCTGCCCACACTTTGATATTGGACTTCCCAGCCTCCAGAACTGTGAGAAATAAATGTTTATTAAGCCACAGAGTCTGTAGCATTTTGTTATAATAGCCAAGCGGAGCAAGATAGGCAGCATGGCATAGTGTTGGAGTCAAGTACACCTGCATCAAACTCCCAGTTCTACCATTAATAGCTTCCATTTCCTCACTTATAAAATGTGAATAAAAATGCCTATTTTATGGGGTTGTTGACAGGTTCAGAGATCATTTCCTTAAATGCCTAGTATACAGGAATCTCTGAAAAATTCTTTTTACAATATACTTTCATCTCCCAAGAGCTTTTTTATATAAGCATATGGCTTAGAAATATTACTTAATTGATATATTGCTCCCTAGAATTGTTTCCTTGCTTCCTTCCTTTTTTCTTCCTTCCTTTTTTCTTCCTTCCTTCTTTCCTTCCTTCCTTCCTTCCATCTATCCATTCTCCTGTTTCTACTACGTAAAAAAAAAATAGTCACATAGTTCAAAGTTCAAAAGATACACAAGACAATACCATGAAAGGTCTCCCTTTTTTCCATTGGACCCAGGCATCCAATTCCCCTCTCTAAAGCATCCAATTTTACTAGCCATAGAGTTTCAATCAACAGCTGGTTGTAAATGAAGCTCAGAATTAAATGCTGCTCATTCTGGGTGTAAGCAACTCAAAACAAAATGTGCCCTACTATTATTCATTACTCCAGAAGGTCTCCCAGCAAGGCTAACCAGTTTCAGCTAGTTAGTTAGAATTCCTTATGTCGAGTCATCGAATGGTCTGGTTAATAAAGAATCAGCACATATATTATTCATCCATCAACAATTTTCAAAGAACCAGAACACTAAGATATATTTGACATAAAATGGTACTCAGCATAGCTTAATTCTTCTCAGATGATTGAGAGGCTCTGAATTTCACCATACTTCAGGGATGTCACTGTTGGCATGTGAATCAATGCAATGCCCTGAAGAAGGGCAGAAATGAGAGCAAATGCAGAGTTCATTTTTTAGAAATATGTTAGATGATTTCTGTGTGTTTTTTTTCAGCAACATGTTAGGGTCCAAGATTATTCCCTGAGAACAGGAGGTTGAACCTGAGGCCACTGGGTTGGCCAGCATTCACAAATTGACCAGCTCTGGGATCTGAAATGTAAAGAGGTGAGAATCAAGAACAAGAAGCCATTGTAGGATAGGCCCAGACAGAGTTAAGGCCAGTGACAAAACAACTGAGGAACACAAAAGACCAGGATATGCAAAGATATACTATTTGAATCTGCACACCAAGTCGTGGGATTTACATAACTAAGTTGAATCGGTAGGTAAATAATGCCTTAAATTGATGCAGAACCAGAGTCAGAAAATAACCAGGCCCCTGCACCACCTCCTAGGTTCCAAAGGCAATCTGACTAAGAAGCTAGAGTTAGCTAAACCCATCCTTGGCTTTGCAGGCCTCATCAGGCACAAACCCTGGGAACTCAGGAGGCCACACCACTGAACAAGGACTTGGCGTCAGGGTATTGTTAATATGATGCTTCTTGCTCTTAGCTATTTGCTTGTATCTCAAATACATTCCTACAGCCACTTGGCTAGAAACCTACAGAATATATTTAGGTATAATAGTTTAATCATTGTAGTCAAGGAAGATTTGTTTTTTTCTTTTAATTTGGCTGCAGAGACAGGCAGAATTCAACAGAAATTTTTGAAGAAAAACATTCTATGAACTTTCACCCAAATTCTCACGCTGAGACAAATGCTGAAAATTTATTATGATAGAACCAAGGTTTGTTTATCCTAAAGACAGAATGACAAGAAGTGAATTTTTGTATTTATTATTTAAACTATACTAACCTTCAAAGAAATAAAAGGAGCTGAAAACATATGCTGATAACTTTTTGTGACAGTGCCCATCTCTTTATTTCAATGGTTGAGGCCAATCACGCACAACAGGAAGTATTTCAGTAGGGTTGTCACATAACTCACTATGCCAACCCCTAATGGGCTTTCCATTCCACACTGATCCACCATCAGGAACTTGTATCCTGGGTGCTAGAGCAGTGTGATATTTTTCCAGAGGAAGGGAGCAAACAGGAAGGGACAGCATTCAGCATGGCAATTTTTGTTGGGGGATAAATAGAGCAAGGAGCAGAAACATGGGGTCACCACAGGAGGCCAGAGAGCTAAGAAGTGCCCAGCTTTGGTGTTGGAGTTTTTAGACGACTTCTTTCTTCTATATCCTACTTGCAAGTCAATGAAAGAATGTGAAAGAGCCTCAGTTATGCACTCTAACAGCATAACTCACTCACTGTAACATGGTAGGCTCACTCTTCAATACAAACAGGAGCTGTGAAACCATAGGTCCAGGCCAAAGTGAGCCTCAGAGACAAGAAATCAGGGCCACAAAAAGTGTAACCAACAGAACTTCCGGTGTGGAGTGTTGAGGGAGATTCACATTCTCTTCTTCCTTCTAGACCACTACTGAAAAGCAGAGGCTCAGGAAGTCTACCAAGTTGGACACCCACACCAGTGAAAGGCCAAGTTCAAAGAGAGTATACCCAAATGGAGAAGAAATGAGGAAAGCATGTGCAGCTTGGCCCAGTTCTACATGAAAGGAGAAAAATTATCAGTTTGAGTAGGACCTGTTAAGGGGATTATCTCTCATCTCTGTCTACATGCTGGTACCTAATTAATGGACTTGAATTGTTCCATTTACTAGCCTGACTACTTGGGCAAGATACTTCTCTGAACTCCAAATTCTTCACCTGTAAAATGAGAACATTACTAACACTTACTACTTGGGATTCAAGTGAAAATCAAGTAAAAGGATATATAAGTTATTGCTGCAGCAATATGTACAAATGTCTGAGGTTTCCGTAATAGTTATTACTTCTCTAAGAAATAGAACACTGAACTATAAATTATAAGATGTATATACTTCATTCTCACTAAGACCAATAGTTTAAGAAACTTAAATTTCTCTTCTTGGTTTTCTCCATCTCTAGAGTGAAATTACCCATTATGAAAGAACTATTGGAATTGTTTAGATTTTTTTTAAAAAGTCACTGCTTAATTCAAAAAAATAGTATTAAAACAACAACAGTTAACAAAATTCTAGGTCTATACTGGTACCTACTCTAAAATTTGAAGAAAACAAAATCATTTTAAGAGCAGGACTGTCACAGAAATGCATTTCAAACATAAATTCCCCCCATGATTATTAGTAGCTATGCCTAAATTGTCAGAATTATCTACTGATACATTCTAATTACCAAAAGTTCTGCTTCAGATTTTCAGGGACTTTCAAGCATGAATCACTTGAAATTCCATCATTCCACTGAATGACCCACATATTCTAGATTTTTCAACAGAGGGTAGCACCAATATCCTATACATACCTATCCTTATGGATGTTATACCACATAATAAAAATATATTTAAAAAGAGATAAAAGAAAAAGGTAGGACTATGAAAATACAGAAATAAAACCTTGGTTTGTTTTTTGGTGTTTTTTTTCCATCCAAGCTCAAATAATTTTTTCAAGTTGCTGCCACGTTTTCCAACACTCAACACAGTCTAAGTATCTTTCTATATCTTAAGCCAAGGATTTGGTGGTTGTTAACTTACAGTTAACCAAGATTATAAAAAACTGTTACTGGGACGCCAGGAAAGTTACATGGTACTTCATAGGAAAGGAATGCTGGGGCTTAGCAACTGCCCACAAAGTCACTCACCAAGGCTGTGCTTGTTTTGCTATTAGTTTGGACAGGTTAATTTTCAGAAATTCGTAATGTGATAAGCAGAGAATAACCTGAATTCCAATAGAATGGGTTATTTCTGTTCGAGTTGGTGGCTACCTTTCAAATCATAATTGTCATATAAACAGCACATAATTGTCATATAAACGTACTTTGTATATTTAAATCGATAATACGTCCTAAGCCTGACACACTCTGTGGGTTACCTAGTCACGAGCCATCCCTCTTCCATTTTGTTCTGACATTGGACACCAGTGGGCATTAATGGGCCTCTTCCCAGGCCCAGGGTCTTAGCTGATGAGTCCAAGCTTCACAGAATAATCTCATTCCCCTTGTTAGTGAGGAGATTTTGTCATGGGCTTCTGTAGTTACCCTGGGAAGACTTCTCATATCATTATTAAAAGATATAAAAGGCCGGGATGTAGAGAAACTGGAACCCTCATAGACTGCTGGTGGAACACTCAAACCTGTAAAATTGTATCACCAGTTTGGCAGTTTCTTCAAAAGTTTAATATAAATTCACCATACAATACAGCAATTCAACTCCTACATATCTACACAAGAGAAGTGAAAACCATGCAAAAACGTATGCAAAAATGTTCACAACAGTATTATTCATGATAGCTAAAAAATGAAACAATGCACACGTCCATCATCTGGTGAATAAAAAACCAAAATGTGATATATCCATACAATGGAACACTATTCAGCAATAAAAGGAACAAACTACGGATGAATGCTACATGAATGAACTTCAAAAACTTTACAGTGAGAGAAAGAAGCCAGATAAAAAGGCTGCTAATTGCGGCCACATAATTCCATTTATGTGTGAACGGTCCAGAAACTATAGAGACAGAAAGTACACTAGTGGTTGCCTGAGCCAGGTGGGTGGGAACAGAAGTTGAATGTCAATGGGCATAGGAAATATTTTAGGGGTAATAGAAAGTTCTTAAAATGGAATGGTTGCAACTCTGTACAACTCTGTACATTTACCCACCCCCAAAAAAATATCATGAATAGAGTACACTTAAAATAAATAAGTATATATATGGCAAAGATTCAACTCTTCCGATCTTCCTATCTTCCATTCCCAATTGGAGACATGATGCTTGAAGCTGCGGCAGCTATCTCAGGGCCAAGACAAGGTCAGCTAAACAGGAACTGTGACATTGCTGAGCTGCTAAATTAGCCAGTCTTGGAATAGTCCTATTCCAAATTTCTTTAGTGAAACCAAAAAAATAAAATAAAAACCCTTACTTATTAAGCCACATTTTGCTAAGTATTTTCTTACTTGATGTTAAAAGCATCCTGATTGATACAGTCCAGAAATACAGTTACCAGAGCCTCTTCAATGATATGATTCACACGTACATATACTTTTGAAGGAAGAAGAGAATTTTGAAAATATACTTGCTATAAAATGAATGTTTGCATCTCCTCAAAATTAATCAAAATTCATATGTTGAAACATAATTCCCAACACGATGGCATTTGGAGGTGGAGCCTTTGGGCAGTGAGTAGGTCACAAGAGTGACACCCTCATGAAAGGGGTTAGTGCCCTAATAAAAGAGACCCGAGAGCACTCCCTTGCCCCTTCCACCATGTGAGGACACAGCAATAAAACCGCTGTTTATGAACCAGAAAACAAGCCTTCACCAGACACTAAATCTGCCACCACCTTCATCTTGGACTTCCCAGCTTCTAGAACAATCAGAAATAAATTTCTGTTGTTTATAAGCCACCCAGTCTATGGTACTTGGCTATGGCGGCCCAAAGCGACTAAGGCAATGCATTTGTAGTGATGTACATATGTTCAGGCATCGCTAAATACGCTGTGTATAACTAACTACCTTATGCGACAGAAGGGACATTAAAGATGGCACTTAGTAGTTGTTTTATTAAAACAATTTTTCAATCCAAGCTTGAACTAGCACTTTCTATCACTCTAGCCTGTCTCTCATTCACTCTCTTTCGTGTTCAACATGAATCAAATGGCTTAACCATCCCAAATACATTCCTGTTATCATCCCTTATTTCCAAGGCTAGAATGTCCCTCCCTTTGACCACGTTAATGCATCTTTTAAGTCCCAACTCGGGAAAGTCTTCCCTGACCCCGAAAGATCACTCCCTTCCCTGATATAATCCTATACTTTGTATGCTCTGCTATTATCACCTCTACCATATCACATTTTATTGGAATTTGTTTTATCATTACTATCTACCCTGTCATGAATAGCAAAGAGTTTGAAGTTAAAAGACAGCGCTATCTCATATTTGAATGACTTTGAATAAATCACTTTACTTCTGAGTCTCAATTTCTTGTTCTATAAGATAAACATAGATATTATCATCCCACTCTCTTAAGACTTAACTAAGATAACATACGTGAAAGCATTTTATCAATTAGAAAGTACTGAGTAATTTTAGTTAGGATAGATAAGATGTTTTTTAAAGGTATGTAAAGGACCACACAAATTAGGAAAAAGATGTGATCTCTCTCACCATTTACCAAAAGTGCTCTCGCCAAGACTACCAGTAAGCGCTGTTGTCCCAAATGCCTAAACCCAAACCTCTGCTCTCAATTGTCATCTTGTTCAAGCTATCAGCAGCACTTGACACAAATGATCTTGCCTTCCTCCTAGAGACACTTTCTGCACAGGACTTCCATCTCAATGGCAGGCCCTTCGCACTATTCTTTACCTGCCCCTTCTCATCTTCCCCGTTTCTAAATCTGGAGGGGTCCCCAGGCTTAGTGTGTAGACCCCTTTTCTTTCTGCACTCCTCCCTTGGTGATCTCATCCAGACTTCTGGCTTTAAATAAAATTTAATCTCTTCCAACTCACAAATTTTTATCTCTAGATTTCTACCCAGGAAACCAGACTTGTGTATCAAACTACCTAGATGCTTAAAACATATCTTAATATTGTGTCTAAACTGAGCTTCTGGTCTCCCTCACCCCAAGCCTACACTTCATCTTAGTTAATAGGCATTCAGTCCGTTCAGGTGCTCATGTCAAAAATCTCTGAATCATACTTGACTCTTCTCTTTCTCTCATAATTCTGATCCAATCCACTAGAAAATCCTCCAGCCAAAATATCTTCAGAAGTCAACCTTTTCTCACTACCTCCATGCTACTTTTACCCTTGTCTAAGTAGCCATCCCCTCTCACTTGATGCCTGAAATAGTTTCCTAAATGATCTCCCTGTTTGTGAACTTGCTCATCTTTATTCTGATCTCAACCCACCAGCCAGAGTCATCCTGTTACAACACTAGTTACAGCAGGTCAATCATTAAAACCCTTCAGTGGAATCCCACCTCCCTCAGCAAAAATAAAAAATCCAAAATCCGCACAATGGCCTTTAAGGATCCATGTGATCTACTCACCATATTCCCATTTCCTCTATGACCTTATCTCCTACCACTGTCACTTTTGCTCACTCCCCACTCCAGCCACTATACCTTCCTTGCTTTCTGTTGACATACCGGGCACTTGCCATGTGTACCTGATGTCACGTAGCTCATTCTTTCACTTCCTTCACAGAATTCCTCAAATGTCACCTTCTCCATGAGGTCATCCCTGGCCATCTCACTGAACACTGCAACCCCTTTCCCTCCTACTCCCTATCTCCCTTTCCTGGTTTATTTTACTCAGTAGTAAATGCTGACTTTTAACATATTTTTCACTGTCACTAGTAAAAGCTCCAAGAGTACAGGGATTTTTATTTCTTTTGTATCCTCAGTGCTAAGAACAATGTCTGGCACATAGAAGGCACTAAATAAATATTACTGAAAAAGAATGAATGAGGCAACAATGAATGACTAACGTAAGCTTCATAATTTCATGAAAAATATATTTCCGAACATCTGTATCTTCAACAATAATCAGCAAAACTACGATCAAGTTCTTAGAAATGACTGGCATTTAAAAATCAGCAAATTTGAGGCGATAAAGAAAAAAATCAAAGTAAATTTGGGAACACTTATTGCACCTAAAGAAACTAATAGCAAATAAATAAGTAGACATGGTGCTGAAAATATAACAAAACATTCAGGAGATCACCTTCTAGAGTTATTATAAACTTCAAAGGTAAATGCTTTTTGTTTACTTATAAGATGCTTAGTATAAGTTGCATTCATCATTTTTAGATGGCACATAAAAATATTTAGATTTTCTTCCTATATTTATTTGAAATATATTTATTTGAAAGTTTATTTGAAATAATTTGGTATATTGTTCTGATTTCAGTGATTCAAACTAATCCACATCAACGAAGAGTTTTAAATAATCAAGACTATAAAATATGATACTTGTAGTAAAGTTACTGAGTATATTTGGTTATAATTTAAAAATTTGCATCATATTGAATAATTTAAAGGAATTTATCACTTTAAACTTTGTAATTACAAATTATTACATTAGTAGTTGATATACAAATGATACAATCCCCTCATTAAAATAAATGTTGTCACAAACAAAATTTTGGATACATCTGGGGAAAAATATTTTCCCATTTTAATGTTGACTTATTTAATATTTTTCTTCTTAACATTATCATTGCTAGGCAACTATCTGCTGGTAAATTATAAATAAAAAGCAATACCTTAACATTCTCATCAAAAATTTCCTAAGGGTAAATGAATATCATCTTCATCAAACGAAATAATCACTCAGATGTTGCTAAATTACAGATCTAGAAAATGGAAATCCAGGACTTCAAACTTCATATCACAATGATGTGCTATTCTTCCAAGTGTTGTTTATAGTAACTGTGAGTTTTCTATTTAAGTAAAGATCATTCTATAAAAACTAATATCAGAAAAGGTGCAATAATTCTTGATTTCCTCAAGAAACTACTGAACCATCACTTTAACACTATAGCTGAAAAGTGAGTAACAAAATTTTTAAAAACTATATCTAAATCTACTCATCATTGATAGCATTGAAAATAGAGAAATTGAGTAAATCAATTCTAGAAACTTGCTATTATCTCAATTTACAGAAATTTCTGTAAGGAAATAGAAGGACCACATATTCCAAGATGAAGCTATGACCTTCAGCAACATGCATACACATAGTAAGACTTAACAAATGTTTGTTGAAGTGAATTAATCCTCACTTAACTGGATAAAAGAATTCAATAGAACATGTTTTTAAATTAGAAAAAAAAACATTTAAATATGTGAAAACTTCTATCCGAATTGAACATTTCAGTGAATATTTTTGGTTAATGTGGCTTGAAACTTGTAAGGCAGTCAACGAAGAAAGTTGGAAGTATGAAAACATCACTAGTTCATTGTGAATGGTAATAATAGTACCTTTTACAGATGTTTAGCCCTCTGTTAAGTTTTTTCTTACATATACGCTTTTAAAAAATATATTCCCCAGAACAACCCCAGAGAAAAGTGTTATAATCCCCATTTATAAATCAGGAAACTGAGACCCAAGGAAATCAAGTAACCTGGCCAAAGTATCATAGTGAATAGTTGCCTGGGCTGAGATTCAAATTCAGGTATGTTTCATGCCCAAGTCTGTTTCTCAGCCTCTGAGCCCAACTCTGTGTGGCCATTAGAATAAACCCAAACATATTTACTTCAGACATTTGTAGGTAAAACAGTATTGATGAGAAACAATACTGCATTTTTCCACCCCCCAAAAAATATTTCAGCAGATAAGCTTTTGTTGAAAACATCTGAGGAACTCTGACATTTCCATATATCACACTTTGCCGAAAGTATACTTTATAGAAAATTAAAACATATTTCCTAAACTAATATTCCCTGAGCTAAGAATTCATACAAAATAATTATTAATACACATGAAGTTATAGACATCAGTACCTCTATTATTCAAAAAATTAAAAATAAACTTCACAAGAGAGGATATACCTTAATTATAGGAGCAATCGGTAAATCAAACAATGTTAAAGCTAAAAGATTTCTTAAAGTTTCTTGAATCTAACCTTCATTTTATAGATGATCAACTAAAGTCCAAGATGATTAAGCAGTTTGTTTATACAAGTTTATACAACCAGAAAGAAGCAAATCTTAATACTTTTTCACTTACAACAGAATAAAAATATTTGCAATTCCCAATTATCTTCTTTGACCAGACCTTAACATTTTTCAATTAAAGTAATGTATCAAGGATATTCTCCCTCTGTAAGATTGAAAAGCACTTTGAACTTGAATCATTTTGAGAATCAAATCTTTCAACTTAAATCATTTCAAAGCACCCTATTTTAAACAAAGAAAACTCTCACTTTCCATGGCAAACAAGGAAAGTTAAAGGAGGAAAGTAAATACTGCATCAAAATACTTTTATATTACCAACAGTATTTACGTGAACTTTTAATTGCTTTCTCATACAGATGAACAAAAATGAATTGTAAGACTTAAAAGAAGGAATGTGACTCTTAATGAACACTATAAAAACCTGATGTATACCATAAAGACTAAACAAATTTACAGATTCTTTGTTATTACATAGTCAAGTTTTCATTCTGTTAGAACTTGTACTTTATATTGACTCCCACTTATTAGAAATTCATTTATTTCTGGTTACTTCTGGATTTTGTTTACTAAAATGAAATTTCAAAAGTGAAAAAATATAATGCAAACCACAAAAGTTCTGCTAAGGTAGAAACATTCACTGAGATAGCTAAAACCAAAATCAATGATAAATAAAATAGGACGTTTGCCTCTTGGGGCCATCATCGTTACATAACTTTCCTTAGTGACAACATAATCCACATTTATATGCATGCTAATGTTGAAGAACACATTGTAAAATTAATGAGATTTCATCAGAAGTACCCAAATCTTCATTCCAAATGAAAATGAATCTACAAAAACCAGTTCAAAACAAGGAAACCAAAAGTCATAAATCACTTTCATCAGGCAACAGCTCAACATAACTAGACAATTCTCTAATGGCATTAGTACCTACCCAAAAATGAAGCGCTTATAGAGTATTTAAAAAGAAAAGTACCTTCCTTAAGGTGGAGAATTCCCAGTGATCAAACTGTAGTAATCCACATAGGGAAGGCATCATCAAAAATTCCAACACTTTAACTTTTATGTAACTCCAAATGAAGAAGTTCGATAACTTTTCATCCAGGAATGACATGATGTTGTATCGGTACTTCCATAATGTTCACTGATAGAAAGATCCCGTAAGTACAATGCAGTGCTTGATGCTTTCTGGATGCTGATAATAATAATTACACCTGTACAATTGAAATTAATTAACATTAGCTTCCAAATTACTCTACATACTCAGTTTCTTTAAAAATAAATAACTATAGCATTAATATATTGCAGTCGTTGACATGGAAATTCAATACTACATAGTTCTGGCACTTGAATCCTTTTTAGGTGCAAGTTTTAATAATGGATACTACTATGCAAAATCGTAACTTTTAAGATGTTAAAAGAGACGGTGTTTGGATTTCCTCCAGTTATTAGCAGCACGTTTAGTTTGATGTTTCATATGTCTTGTCAAACTGAAAAGGCGGGTAAGTCCAAGGGTGTGAGGAAAGCCTCAAGCTCTGGGGTGGGGAGAGAGGAGAGTGGAGACAGTGATAAATTACGCTGGTATTTGGAAAGATCCCATAAAACATACCTGAAGATAATGACCTAAATTTGCATTGTCGAATTCAAAAAGCCTCTTCTACACATTCCTAATATTTCAACACATCTTAACAGCTAGAGCATACATTTGCCCACCTTCAACTAACTCCTAGATGCTGTCCCTAAACGTCTGTTAACCAAGTGACAGGACAAGACTAATAAACAATTTTTGTGGTAAAGTGGAAAAGCACTGAAAGAAATTTCATATGAAGTGATGTTTACTAGTTGCGGAGCAATTCCCTCATTTGAACAAGAACCAACCTAGAAACACTGCGAAGCTTAGCTACTTGGGAAACAAAGTTAGGGAGTCTCCCTTTACCTATCAACACGGAGGAGACTGAGCTGCCTCTGCACCCACAGGAGCAGCAACAGCCATCCCTCTTTGGGGCGGGCGTGGCAGATAGAAACAAAAGGTTAAAACACAAAAGGCAGGAGGAGGGCAGGGTCTGAGGAGCTTTGGGGGCTCATGTTCCACTTTCTATTCAAACATACTGAAATGGGAGGGCGGTAAAGTGAGAGAGGTGATGATGGATCTAAGAACAGTATAGGTTATTCTGGGTGGGTGGTGAAACTAAAGGGGCGCACGGGATGGCCTACTCTAACCAGTGGTCCAGGCCCCATCCCTCCATCCCTGCACCTCTGACAGTTGGAAACCTGTGGCTTTGCCCACCTACCCTAGCCTCAAAGAAAACTTTGTGAACTCTTACCTGTTTGCTCTGAGCCCCTGGACCACAAACACAAGAGTCCACTCCCCTTCAACTCAAACCTCTTCTGCATTCTATTGTTGCCGCTTTGGCATTGTGCGTTGGATCTGCTGAGCACTCCACAGACAGTTAAGTTATAAAACGGTGAGGAAACGACCCCCAGCTCCATATCTCTTTCTTTTGCATGACAAAGTCTGGGCAGGGTGGGGGTGAGACTGGACAGACCCCATCGATTTCAGCGTGTTTTCTCCCGTGTGCGCGCCGCTGGGAGGCAACGAGGCAATGCCCCTTAATATGCCCTTTCTCCCGCCCCAGCTCCTCACAGAAAGAGGCACTTGAGAAAAATGCCTGCCTGGCTTTTGCCTATTAAAAATGAACAAATAAAACCATCTGTGCAAGTTCGTTAAAGAACAAAAGAGAAGACAAGCGGAGGAAAGGAGGTACAACTTTCCAGCTAAACTTCGTCACTGGACGACTCCTCTATTCTCCAAGGGCGGAGAGCCGGGCGCATTAAGGGGGAGAGAGGTAAACAAGACAACAGTCTCCACTCACCTTCTTCCCACTTGGTCACACTTTTCAGAGACGTTCCCCTGTTGCAGTCCGCGAGGCGCGCGGACACTTTCGTGTGGCCTGACAGCGCAGAAAGTCGAGGCTGCAAAGTTGCTAGAGGGAGATACCCGGGCGTCCGGGGCGAGGGGAGGAGAGTTCATCAGAGTTCCCCCCTTTGTTCCCAGTCCCGGAGCAGACAAAGAGGCGGCGAGCGGCGGCAGGTTCTCCCTCTCACCCCTTCTTCCTCTCCCCTCCCCTCCCTCCCTCCCTCCCTCTCCGCCCCCTCCCTCCCCGCATCTCCCGCCCGGCTGCGAACCTCTGAGGCGCCGGGCCGCTCAGTCCCCAGCTCCACGCCACTCGACCCGACCCTGTCCTCCCACCACCTCGCTCCAACTTTCCCGGGAGATGCCGGTCCTGGTCCCCTACATAACGTCCCCTGCCCAACGTGCTCACGTCTGCGGGGGGCGGAGGGGGGGGTGAATCTCCAAAATCATTGTTTCCGGGAGATGCGCCTCTTTGTTCGCACTTTCCCTGCCAATCAACGTGAACAATCCACTTTGGCATCGAGTTTCTGCCAGTTTTTTCATCATCCCAAGAGACAAAATGCGAAGGGCAGGGGGTCAACCCCAGAAGATACCGGCAGTTATACAATCGGAGGTGGAACTCACCCCCAGCTCTCTATCCTTGTTCCTCCACCCAGATTCACCCTCTCCACCCAACACACCAAAACAACTCAGAGGGGCTCCAAGTGTTGGAACACTCTTCTCCCCCGCGTACCCCATCATGCGAGCCCTTGGGAGAGCCCTCTAATCCTCAGGACAAAGCCCACCTCCAGCTACCTGTTGCTGCTGGTACTGCGCAACTTGGTCCAGGGGCTCGAGGGCGGGTCCCCACCTGAAACATCGCGCCCAGCTATCAGACCCCGAATTTGCCCGTCCTCATTCTGGGACGGCAAGACTCTGGATGACCTCGCTCCCACTGACCCTGAAGCCAAGCCCTCCTCGACTGTTCTCTTCCCTAGGCCACCGCCTTATCTTTGCCCCAAAGATCTGGCTCGGGTCCCAGGCCGCCTTCCATCCTCTACCCCCTGGCGCTGCTGGTCCCGCCAACCATCGCCCAGTCCATCCCCTCCCCCACTGCCCCGCCCTAAGCAAATGAAGTGTCCCGACCGGGGGCAGCTCCAGACTCGTCCCCAGGTCCTTTACCAGTTGTTCCCAAAACTCCAGAATTGGGGACCCCATCCTCATCTTTCATCTCTAAACCCTTATCCCAACTGCGGGTCACAGCATTGGCTCTCTGAGTAACAGAACAGCGCTACTTTTTCCTCTATATCTCGCTAGAATTGAAAAGGAGGAAAGTCGAGAAGTGGGGGAAATAGGAGAGAATGGGGGCACGTGTTGGGAAGCAGTTTCTAGGGCAAAGGAAAAACCCCAAACATTCCAAAGCAAACAGCCACTCTCCAGGAGGTACCTGGCCCAGAGCTCACTTTCACCTCCACTCTCTTTCTTTCCCCATCCTAGACGTGGGACCTTTGCGGGATAATGAAGTTTGGGGGTAAAGGGTTGGGGTGGAGGAGGCTTGGGGCCTTGGGAACTATGCTGGGGTTGGGCTGGGGGTGGGGGAGATGCCTAAAGGAGGAGGTGGAGAGGAAGCAAAGAGCCCCTGCTGGGTCCGGAATGTCTCTGGCGATCCCCTCTCTCTCCCAGCGACTCCTTGGCCAGGTCTGTCCCCCAGAGCAGAACAAAGACACCGCGAGGAGCGCTTCTGTCCTTGCCTCCGGCGTCCACACCCGCCCTGAGCGCTACTTGCTGGAGCCCACGCCTCACTCGGAAACTTTGCAACCAACTTCCCCCAGAGTGAGCGCGGGCGGCGCGGTGAACAGGAGAACCGGGGACAACTGCATCCCAGGACCAGAGATGCCCGCTGTCTCGTACCCTCCCAGACGCTGAGCGCCTCTCTTCGCACCGCGGTCCCGGCCCGCGCGCACGGGGCGACCCTTGGTGCAGGGCAAAGGTAACACGCGCTTTCCCTCCGCTCCCCTAGGAGATAGAAAGGAGTTCCTTTAGTTTGGATACGCGCAGTGCTGGGCAGTGGGGCCAGAGAATAGAGACAAGCAGAAGCGGGCGTGGGGAAGGAGCAGGGCGGCGGCTAAGACCACGGCGAGGTCGGGTACAGGAGCCAGCGTGCGTGCGAGCGGCGCCCGTCGGGCCGGGTTCCCGGGCGCCTGTCCCGCCCGTGGATCCGCTAGCGGCAACCAAGCTGCAGAGTCAGGACTCGCTGCCCGCCCAGCTGGCCTCCTGGAGCGTGGGTTTCCTCACCTGCGGGGCCAGGACACCTGAGCCTGTCTTCCTGGAGCCCTGGGTCTCCTGCGTGGCTACTCGCCTAGTGGAAGCTCAGAAACCTCATCTTAGGTTAAGGATCTTGAATGCAACACAACCAACCACAAAGAGAAAACAGCTCCCACCCACTCTTGCCTGGCACATTTTCCTCTTTGTTTAATTATGATGACTTCCAGAATTCTCTTTTTAGGAGAACTCTACCTCCCCTCCCCTCACTTCCCCCCGACAAACCCTTACTTTCCGCCATCCTCGGAGATCTGCTTGGAAAATAATGAAGTCAGTACTTCCAGACAATTCCATTCTGCTGTATCTTGAAAACACTCGAGTTTAGGGTAAATTAACTAAGAGTCTCTAACTTCTAAATAATATCCAATACTCCACTTCCTGTTATAGGGTAGTAATTAAACTTATTAAAACATTACCAAACCTTTGAAAATATCTGCTGTTTCTCTTTTCTCATTTCTCAAGGAATGAGAGGTAAGGGCCATTTGCCCTTAGGTGAAAAGTACATGGCTTTAAGAGAGCTTCCTCCCTGCTTAATGAAACACAACTATCAGCTGTTTGAGGCATTTCTCTTTCCCAGCCTGCTTATGAACAAAGTCATTTCTCCCAAGAATCTTGGTCCTTAACTGGTCAGAGCTCCTCCATCTCCACCCTTGGCCACTATGTGTATGACCTAGCTACTGCTACATTTTAAAAAGATGCCATCTTTTTCCAGATGCCACTACATTTTTAATATTTTTAAAAAGTTAACATCTAGGGTCATTGATGGATATAGCAGAACAAATGCACTTAGAAAGCCAAGTATCCTCTCTGTACTGACAATGTTGGCACTTCCCCTTGGGGCTCCTCCCTGTCATTCCTACTGGCAGGCCAATGGCATCTTACTGCAAGTCTCTTCCCGCTCTACTTCTCTGTTCAAGGGCTTCCTCTGGCTGCCAGACCCCACTTTGCCAGTGCAGGGGTGCAGGCTGGAAGTGCCAGGGAGTTAATGCCCCTCAGAGCAGCCCTCAAGGAATCAAGGAGGTAAGTTGGTTTAAAATTACCCCAGCTTCCCCACCTGGAAGGAAGATTCTAGAAGCATAGCTCATTTCATTGTACTTCACTTTATTGCACTTCACAGATGTTGCATTTTTTACAAGTTGAAGGCAAGACTCTCCACCAGCAAAAAGATCATGACTGTCTGTATTGTGGTGGTCTGGAACCAAACCGGCAGTATCTCTGAGGTATGCTTGTATTAACTTGTATTCTACACTATACCTCAGAGGTCCCCAACTTTGAGCGTCAGTTGCCCACAGCAGTCACCTGCTCATTAAGGAACTTGTGTTGGCTTCCTTCCTTACCTGTCTCACTGTCCTTCTGGTGCTATCTGGGATCACATCCCAAATAGACTATGACACTTGCCCTTCAATCCTGGTCTCAATGTCAGCTTCTGAGGAAACCGGATCTGAGAAACCGCTCATGTACGTGCTTTCTAAAGGAATCTGTTCTATTTGGAGAATGATGTTTCGAAATCAGATTCTCCCTGAAAATGAGATTATTTCAGTAATGGAAAATATTTGAGATACCTAGTTCATTTTCTATGCAATAGTATAAAATTAGATATTTTCCTGAATAAAGTATAGAAGTAGAGACAAGTAGAATCTTATCTGGTGCATGAAAGTTTTTTACAGAGAATTCATAACAAATAAGTTCCTGAAGTCCAATGCCAGCAGACAGCAATGCAACTGGGAATACTATTAGAATCACCTTTTCAAAAAAAAAAAAAGAGTTAGAGCTAACATAATTGGTTTGATTGAGCCTTTGATGAGAATGAAGGGATGATAAACACATCCCATACAAAGTCTCAGTGTGACCTAATCAGTACTATTTCCAGTGAGAGACCCTATGGTGTTTTTCACCAAACTTCTCACAGCATAAATTGGCCAACTATTGCAACACTTTCAATGAAATGATATATTAAATATTATTCTCCTCTTAGTCACCATTATGAATAAGTCATCACATGTCCACATAGTTATAAGCCCCTAATGCCACCCCTAGTTCCAGAACTTTTCCTTTTGTTAGGCTGCTTTCACTGTTATTTTTGTTAAGATCTCATGGTGGTAGTTGTTAGTGTTGTTGACCAAATTTTTGTTGTTCTCCCTCTGGGTACATGGTAGGAATGCAATTCCCTACTCCCTTTGAATCAGATGTGGTCATGTGATTTGTTCTGGCCAATGAAATGTGATCATGTCTCTTCCATGTGGAAGCTTTAAGAGCCAGTGTGTGATTTCACGTTTTCCCTTTCCATCTGCTACAGTGCTGGATACAGCTGCTGATTCAATCTGGGTACTAGAGTGAGCCTTCCCAGCCAAACCTCAGTGGTCAGTGCAAGCAAAAAATAACCCTTTCTTGTCATAAACCACTGAGATTTTAGGGTTGTTTGTAATCACAGCATTACCTGGGTGATTCTTACTTGTTCAGATATCCTCAGTCATTTATCTTTCCAAGTTGTATCTCTGGTTTCCTTATAGGTTTTAGATCTTGGAAAGTTTATACAGTAGCTTACCATTAGTTTATCTTCTTGTTAAAAAAAAACAAAAAACCTACCAACAAATTACTAACAAGCAGGTAGGGTTTTGTGGAATCTGATATATTTCATTTTTTGCATCTGCCCACAGAAAGAGTTAACTCTTCCCAATGTTTGCAGTTGGTTTACCAACTTCCAGGGCTCCTCAGCCAGCACTGTGAGCTCACTGTGTCTTCATCATACTACATTTTAAACTAGATTTCTTTCAACAAATCACTTCACCTTTGGTGCAGTTTTTCTGGTTTTACTTACCTAATGAAACTGAGAAGTCATCATCTACTTCCTGGACTTCATTATGAGGATTAAATGAGATATAAAATTAAAAGTAATCTAGCGGCCACACATAATAATGGCTACCATTCAATTTCTAACACTTCATGGTTTCCGTAACAACTTCTCTGGTCAGAAACATTACTAAGGAGACTTGCCTGTTCTCAAATGTTTTTCATTTTTTAAATATCCAAGCAATAATCAACATATTGCAAAAATGATATTAAGAATAACTAACAGCTCATCTTTCTGATATCTAAAAGCTGTCTGGAAAATAGAAATCCTGTGTTATTTCTAAGCCATACAGATCGTTGGTTTTACTTGTACTCAGGTTGTTGCTACTGTCATTGTTTCTAATTATTTCCATTTCCTAGGGTAAAATCCAATCTCCACAGCCTAGTATATAGGATCCTCCACATAAGCCCCCCCCATCTGTATTTCCCATCAATCTGACTCACGCTGTACACTCTGACAACACTAAACTACTTACAGCAATGCTGTCTCACATTTATGGGCTTTTGCTCATGCTGTTCTCTCTGAAAACATTTGTCCCATCTTTTCCTATTTCTAATTCTTACTCACCTTTCAGATCCTTCTACACCATCATCCCCAGTAGGAAGTTCTTCCAGAATCCCCAGGTTGGATTAAGTGTTCCTCCTCAGTAGTCACATTACCTTTCTCAGTCATTTCAGGAGGTAGTGGAAATTTTTATTAAGAATGTAAATTTTGGAATCATCACCTTGGTACCTATTACCTGGCTTGTGATCAAGTCACATCACCTTTTTTTACTTCAGTTACCACCTATAAAATAACATACAACCTGTCAAACAAACTACCTGCATCGCAGGATTATATGGATAAAATGTCATCTGAAGTGTGAAGTGTTTAGCCTAGAAGCCTGATAATAATAAAAAGAGCAGGCATCTATTGAGTGCTTATTATATTTAGTGAAGAAATTTTTTTTTTTTTTAGGGGAGTCATACCACTATATTCTCGCTCGCGACCGGCCAAGACACACAAACTAATATCCACACGATCCACAATCCACCATCCACTTTTTCTGCCTAGTGAAGAAATTTAAAATAGTAAAATACTAGATGGTAAGTTTCATTTTTTTTAACTTTTTTATTGGGGTGACAATTGTCAGTAAAATTACATAGATTTCAGGTGTACAATTCTGTATTACATCAGTAAGTTTCATTTTGATTCTCACCGATAAAGGTCTGGAACTTCAGTAAATAATCTTCCTTAAGGATGCTGGGCATTGAAAACAAAAGCTACTCAAACTCTGGAGAGAAAATTGTTGTGCTATAGAAGTTACAGCAGAAACTAGACTAATCTAGCGCTTCAGTCTTTATGTCAATATATTTGGTCACAGTAGACCATTAGAAGGTTCATACAGAGCAAGGAATCTCATGTATTCAGTCTAATCTATGGTATTTCATCCAGGCAACCGTGGAGTTTGAGAAACTCTGTTTTCTATGTCACTGAAAAATATAAGGTAATCCCCCATTTTCCCAGTGAGAAGATTGTTTTAAAAGGTTTTGCCAACTTGAATAGACATACTTTTAGATTCTGTCTGCTTATTGAATGTGATTACATATTTTAGTCACATTAATAAATTTAGAAATAGTAACTTAGACATTTCTCTTTGTTGTATTTGCTATTCACAGTTTACAAAACAATTTTGTTTTCTCTTTACATACATCTTTGTCATCCCCATAGCCACTGATTCATTTATCTCCCTTTACCAGAGCCCATCTCTTATTTCTCTTAAAATTGTTTAAAACACAGCTCTTCCTGAGCACATGATGCTGACATTAAAAATTGTATCCCAACCCACAAAAAGTCATTCACATAACATTAAAAAAGTATTCATCCTTCCCATAGGTGCATAGTTGAGTTAGTCACAACACAATACTTATTTTACCTTTAAAGTTGTTTATAAAGACAGCAAAATTGTGATTATGAAACTATTCCTAGGAAACAAATTCTTTTTTTTTTAAGTCTATATAAAATATTTTTAGCCTCTTCATTTCTAGTTTGTTAGGTGACTCCTGTAAGGATTCAAAACTAGCTTGAGGCCCAAAGATTGAGGTAAATGTGGCTTCCCTAAGAATAATTTGTTGTTCAAAAGAAAGTAGTTAATAAATTGAGAGATTGTATCAAGGACTTATGTGTAAAGCCAACTCCTTTACTGACGGATAATTTTGAGGGATAATTCTGAAGGAAATATTAGGTTGGGGCAAAAGTAATTGTGGTTTAAAAGGTTAAAAATAATTACAAAAACCGCAATTACTTTTGCACCAACCTAATGGCTTACCTTACATTTAGGAGCATACTGATATAAGTCTGTCTTACCATGGAATTCTCACGTTTCACATGTGGCACTTTGCTCCATTCGTGCAAGAGAGAGCTCAACAAATTCCACCCTCCATCTCTCCAAGGCAATCCATTAGCCTCTGCTTTCAATTCTTAATGCGTTACAGCTCTTTGGGTTCTGTCTTCCCATCCGAACCAAAGATCACTTTCATGTTGTTATTCTAGAAGATTCTAAAACAGCATGATCTTTTAAAAAATAGATTTAAACATTTCCCTCTGTTGAGGTTTACCCCTTGCCCAGTACCTTTGCACATTCTGCTTTTACTCACCCAGATTTTATCATCTAACCATCCTCCCCATTTGTGCTGTTATAACATAGGCTTCCCTGTGGAATCAGGGTTCCGACCGCTATAGAATTTTCTCTGAAACCCACTGTATTAATTAGATAGATGGTACTTTTTGAGTAAAATGTACATCACGACTTCTGATTACAACTCATGTCCCTGGATGATTGCCCCAGGTATGAAACCGTCCTTCAGGCCAACGTGATTATGCAACAGTTGTATCTTTAACTTCAAGGGAAAAAATCTGATCCTGTTACATGTTAAATGGCATATTTTTGGGTTTTAATTCCTGACTTTCTATTTCATAACAGTTATCCTTTACATCTCACTTGGATAAAATCTTTAACCCAAAGGCAGTGCAATTTAATGGAAACGTTCTTACCTGTTTTCTTCCAATTTTGCAATATTTTTATGTTCCAAATTCATGTAACTTTGCCATTGGTTTTCATTTCCTGGGGAAATACTTATTTGAGATGATAACAGCTTTAAACAAGAAAAGAACTGATGAATATTTTGCTTTGTAGAGAAGGGTATTATTAAAGTTTCTCCTCTAGGCTAAAAAAAAAAAAAAAAAAAAATCAAGGTCATCCCAGTCATGGAAGTGTCTCAGAGAGACATTTTTATTATAGCTTAGACTTACTCAATCCAGAAAACCTATCACTAATAAATACAATTAAAAAGCATAAGCAATAAACAGGGTGTCTTTTTCCTCAGTCACCTGCTTTCTATCCCATGCTTTCTGTTTTTAATTGTACTTTCTCTACCATAATTTGGAGTAGGCCATCTTTTACTTTGCATGGGTTAGCTCCTGCTTTAGGCAACTAGGCTCTACACACTCAGTTTTAATATTTATTTTACATTTCATATAATGTGAGCTCATCAGAATTTTTAATTTGGTAGTATTTTCTGCTCTCGTTATTTATTTGGTTTGCTTTTTTTTTCCCCGCTGGCAAGCTTAGCCCGTATAACAAGGGCTAGAGACAGATCCCTGGATCCAGAGCACAGGCAGGAACTCTGGTAACAGCCCTTCCCACCTGTAAAAGGAACCACTTGCCCCCACAATAGCCCCAAACACCGTCAGCCTCACAAATACCTGCCAGTAACCTCCTCGCCTTTAAGGAACTGTTCAACAGCCATCATCCTATTTAAACTAGGGCAAAGAGGCAACCATTTGTCTTCTCCTTCAGAGCCAGCAATTTTTCCCTGTAATAAATGACTTCATTCTGCAGCTGGAGTTACAGAGGTTAAATTTACAGCTAAGTACAATCCTTTACTTGTTACAGCACCTTCCAGGGGATGCTACTTTATTAGCAAAAATATCACTTTGAGTCAGCAACAAAGGTGGGGATGTGCTCATACAAAAGTACTAAGAAAAAGGATGAAAGTCTGATGTGGAAAATATAAACTTTTCATCCAAAAGTATTTTTTTTTTCCCTCCTAAATTTCAAATAAAGTAATAGCATTTAGCCAGGGTTTTTTTTGGTGTCTCCATGCCGAGTTTCTTCCCACAAATCAATTCTTGGTCCCCTTTTTTTATGCTACCCCTGCCTACCCATGCTGACACTCTTCAGTATGAGTCTGAGTTCTGATAACCCCATCCCTCTACCTCCAGCCCAGTTTCTTTTTCCTTGAACCAAACATCTACAAATCCAACTGCTCGGTGGACATTTCTGCCCACAAGACCCACAGACACCTCACACTTAACATGTCCTAAACTAATTTTACCAGCTTTTTCTCAAAATCAGAAACTCTCCCCCATAATCCTTATTCCTATTAGCAGTATTACCACCTAACCAGTTGTGATGGTTAATTTTGTGTCAACTTGACTGGGCTAAGGGATGCCCAGAGACAGCTGGTAAAACATTTCTGGGTGTGCTTTCAGATGTTTGTGGAAGTGATTCACATCTGAATGGGTAGACTGAGTAAAGAAGATGGCCCTCACCAATGTGCGTGGGCATCACCCACCATGAGGGCCTGAGGAGAGCAAAGAGACAGAGGAAGGGTGAATTTGTTCTGCTGAGCTGGGACATCCATCTTCTCCTGCTCTCAGACATCGGAGCTCCTGGTTCTCCTGACTTTGGATTCAGGCTGAATTACACAACTGACATGTTCGGTTCTCCAGCTTGCAGTCCGAGTTCCCGGCTGACTCAGGCAATTATGGAGGCTGAGAAGTCCCATGAGAAGTCCATATATATACCAGGGCTCTCCAGAGGAACAGAACTAATAGGACATATAGACCAATAGGTATATAAATTTTATTGGTTGTGTTTCTCTGGAGAACCCTGACTAATACACTGTGATAGGGAATAACAACAAAGAATATGTGGGAGTTACTGATACTTTTCCCCTCTCCCCTCATTCAACACTTAAAGACCTAAACAGTCACAAAGAACTGTCACAAGGGATTTTATTTCCTTGTCATCTCTGACATCCTTACCCTCCTGCCCCATGGCTACTACTCGATTCATGCCCTCATCACCTTTTACCTGAATAACTGTAATAGTCTGTGTTATGGACCAAACGTTTGCGTCTCCCCAAAAGTTATATGTTGAAGCCTTAACTCTCAGGGTGGCTGCATTTGGAATAGGACCATTAAGGAAGTAATTAAGGTTGAAAGAGGTCATAGGGTATGGTCCTGATCTCATACGATTAGTAGGCTTACAGGAACAGACATAAGAGAGCTCTTACTCTCGTTTTCATCACAAACACACACAGAGGAAAGGTCATGTGAGGACATAGTGGGAAGATGGCCATCTGCAAGCTAGAAGAGAATCTTTATCCAGAATGGAATTGGCCAGTACCTTGATCTAAAACCTGTAGCTTCCAGGGGTGGCCGATTAGCTCAGTTGGTTAAAGCACGATACTCATAACACCAAGGTTGCTGGTTCGATCCCCACACAGGCCAGTGTGAGCTGCGCCTTGCACAACTAGATAGGAACAATTACTTGACTTGGAGCTGATAGGTCTTGGAAAAACACACTTAAACTAAATAAAAGTTTAAAACAATAAAATAAAACCTGTAGCTTCCAGAGCTATGAGAAAATAAATATTCTATTGTTTAAGCTACACAGTCTGCATTACCTTTTTATGGTGGCCCAAACAGACAAATACAGTCTCCAATAATGGTCTCTTCCTCCAGTATCACCCAGCACCATATCCAAACAATTTGAAATACTGTTCCCAGAGTGACCTTTATAAAAATGCCATTTTTATGTCAATTATTCCTTTCCTTAAGGGAGGAAAAAAAAAAACACTTATCAATAGCTTCCTCCATTTCCAGAGTCCAATTCAGTTTCCTCTGTAATTTGACCTTGTCTTTCTTCCTCACATCATTTCCTAGTATCTCTCCACCCCACACATAAACATCTCCATCCATACTCAATAACTTATATGCCTGAATATGCCTCTCCTGTGTCCTTTCCTGTCTCCTTTATCCCTACCCTCTGACCCTTCCCAAGGCTTAGGATTAGTAAAGATCTATTTATTAACCTGGGTTCTCCTTCTCATTGAAGCCTTCCCTGATCTCCAATATGCAAGGAAATGAACAATCCCCATGCTTCATACAATCACTGTACCTAATTCACATCTCTATTCCAACACTTAGACATGGCTGGCAGTGTTTACCACGTCATCCCTTCTAGGTCCTGTGTCACATCTACCATTGCATTTCTAGTACCTACCACAGTGCCTCGCACTCAGCAGGGACTCAGCATTTGTTTAATTGGATGAATGATATAAAAAACCTGGGGAAAATATCAGGACAGTATATTCCCTTCTACTATGTCAAAAACACATGACCTAATTTCATCTCTGATGACTTTGATTTTGCTAGAATTATCATTCCAATCTGGGGGCACACATAGCTAATATGATGGATCCACCAATCACAAATTCTGTACCTTCAACTAAGTCATTGATTTCACAAAAAGATTAATAATTCCTGGTGAGTGCCTAGAAAAGGATATTAAAAATCTCCCTCTACTTCGATATCATTCATTATCTAATTACTTTTACATTTTAACTGCTTCCTCGTCCACCTAATTCTACTGCCATCCAATCCACTATAACCTTTTCCCCTAAACCATATTTGTCTAAGAATAAACCTGGGAACAAGAATGTCCCACCTATCGTGTTATGCTTTAATTGCTAAGGTTATTGCTTCATCGCCTATGCCCTTCCTTACTGATTTTGATATATACCAGTATTTAATCTGCATACACTTGGCATTGATAAAGTTTACTATATATGCTATAAGTATTTTAGATATTCTTTTAAATTGACTTTGAATTCAAATTGCATTATATTTCCATTATTTTTACTATATGTGAAATTGAGACTTTGGAACAGATTCTCAACGACCCCTTGTAGAACATGCCTTGGTGTTATGCCATCAGCCTCTGCTGAAGGATATCAAAGAACCACAAACATGAAAGCTATTACGTGTCTACAGTAGCCATGTTGCTAACGACATTTTTCACTGTATATACCATGCCCACTTTATGTGAATCTATAGGAGAAATGTTTCACAGGTTTTAAGATCACAAGACGTGTTTCATTTGTAGTGTCTTTAATCTTATGGTTAAATCTGGAAATTAAGCAGGTCCCCTATTTGCCTTTTTCCTTAGAAATATAAAGCCCAATTTACTGTCCTTCTCTAGCATCTACTCAAGGTGAAAAGGTAAATGTGTTTATGCATGTAATCTTATCCCTGGCTTTATTAATTTTGTTTTTCTACCTTTATTTTCTACCCAAAAAAGTTATTTAAAAATTAAGTTTTATCTTTTGCATTTATGTAAAATGTAGCACATGAATCAGGGCATAACTAATTTTCTGTCTCTTTTTGCAAATATGGAAGTTGAATGCCCTGACAAAATGATAAATGTAAGTAAAGGTGCTTTAAGACTGATTAACCCAGTGCTACCTAGCTTTTCTGACTAGTCTTTTGCATTTATTTGCTAACTATAATGAGAAGTATGGCCTGGTTTGAAATGATTTTGATCCAATATGGGTATTAAATTCTTTTTATATTCAGGGTATGACGATATAATACCAAAACATTTGGATAGAAAGTAAAAATGTTCAATTGTCTTACTGTTGGTCATGCTGACCATCACCACCGACTTCCAGAGAAAACAAACATTCACATGATGGACCGTGGTTCTTTTCACTCTTTCCACAGAAGTTTTCGTGTCGCACCTGTAAAATGAAAGTCCAACTGTCCTGTGTCTGAAGAACGTTAACTCAGCACCCAGGGTACCCAAGTACTAATCCTGCGGAGGATTCTAAGACTACAGTGAGTCCATAATCTCTCTGGATTTCCATTTCCTCAAAACTGTAAAACACAGATAATGTCTCCTGGGTTCTGCAGAACAACCGAGATAATAGCTTTAAAAGCACCATGAGAAATATGAAGTGCTATATGATTATTAGAGGATGGCTTTGAGACAGAAAACATCATTTTCATCTGTAAATAATAATGATTTATATACAAAGCTTCTGACTTCTCTAAGTACAGCAGGCCACAGGAAGCCTAAATATACACCCATGTGCAGGCTCACAAGTTAAAAAAAAAAAAAAAAGAAGTGCTGTGCCTTAGCATTTTAACCATCAGGAAGTGGAATGGTTTCCTAGAGAACCCCCAGATTCAACCAGCTAACTTCTATTTTTAGTGGGGGGAAGGGACTGTATCTGCATTGTATGTATGTATGTATGTATGCATGTATTGTGGCAAAATAGAGATAACCAAATCTACCATTTTTAAGTGCACAGAATTCAGTGGCATTAGGTACAGTCAGAGTGTTGTACAACCATCACCACCATCCATCTCCAGAACTTGTTCCTCATCCCAAACAGAAACTCTGCACCCATTAAACAATAACTCCCTATTCGACTACCACTGAAGGCACCATCAGTTGGTCTTTGAGCACACACATGATGTTTTTACCCATCACACACAGGGTTAAACTTTCTTCTGTTATTGACTTCTCATTTTTCCTTCCTTAAAAAGTTGCTTTTCATCCAGGTAATGGGTTATTTTTTTCCTGTGCTACTAATTTTTAAAAAATATCTCAGCTTAAAAATGCTTTTGCCTGCTTTGATGAGTGAGAATGTAGCGTCAGAATTCAGTCCTTAGCCCGGCGCATTAAATATGCCCTGCCAGTAAACTAATCTCATGGCCTTGACTACCAGTACCCCAGGGGGTACTGGCCTTGCTTGCTTCCTAGTGAGACTCTGCTTTGACTTTGGTCCTGTCACTCTGAAGTACATGTGACCTGGGTCACAGGGAGGACAAAGTGAAACACTGGGTAAATCAATACAAACCCACTTGAAACACAAGTTCATTTATGAAGGCTAATACATTAAATAGAGACAAATCAATTTCAGGTACAGTGTATTTCTATATTATTTACTCTTATGTAGCATGGGTTGACAGAAAACAGGTACCTATTAAATGTTTGTTGGAACAAATTCAGAATAAAATTCTTCTTTTGGACAGATGTTATGGTAATATCTAAATGTATAAGAAAGCCAGGAACTATGTTGGAAAAATGAGAAAAGTGTTTATTATATGCCAGTTAATTGCGCTGTCTTCATGTTCATGATTTCATTTAATCCTTACATTAACCCAGAAAAGTAGGCAGTATTAATTATGCCCTCTTCTTGGAAAAGCTGAATTTGTTCACGCTCATAAGATAGTAAGGGACAAAACTAGAATTTAAAACCAGACATTGTTCACTTGAATTCCCATCTATGTTGCATTTTTATATTTTATATTCTAAAGTATAAACCAGCAGTATGCCATTCAATCTTTTTCTTTTCTGTGAAATGGGTAGTTGAACGTTGAGCTCTAGACTGCTGTCTGTGTGATGAAAAATATAGGAAAGTTAGAGAAATGGATGGTGGATTAGAAAATTTGGAAATGATCCAAGTGCCACTTAATCATATATCCTTCCACACCTTTATCCTCAGGCTTGATATATTTCAACCACCTCCTTCTAGGAAATGGTACCATTTAACTAACATTTAATATTTTTGTACCCCTTTTGTTGGTGTTTTTCAAGATCTACTTCAATGTGGCTGAAAAATATCTCACATATTTTAGGGAGACACAATCCCTGAGTCTCAGGAATTGATAATGGAAGACTGTTAATATGACATCCTGGGACCCAATCAGTTCTGGAGTAATAGCGTTGTCATAATTTAGATATACTGGCTTCAAGAAGAGGCCGGTGATAAAAAATAATTTCAGCACATATAGTGTAGAATGTGGGGCCTAAGTATGTTCAGAAACAGGTGAGTTTCTTTCAAAACATATGTTTCAGAAACCATGATTTAAAATATATATTAATTGAATAAACAGCAGAATGTATTAAGTACCTATTGTCCTTATTACATCAATTAAAAACATCTGGACTCACTTTGCAGAAGAAAATATAACTGAACATGGAGATTTATGGACTTAAAGACAATGAATACATTTGCTCACAAAGCCTTACACCAAAAGTCAGAATTAATCAGCATGCTTGTGGTTTCAGACAAGCCAAACAAATCTTCCTGCAGTTTTTTAAAATAATGTTTGTATTTATAAGGAAATCCTTGTGGATGTGCAGCTAGGGGTATGTCAAATTCAACCTATGTTTCATTATACTTTCACCTGCAGAAACCAAAACGAGTAATCAGCTACGGCCCTTTTTGAAAAGATCTATCCTTGTGCCCTGTTCACTTTTTTTTGCTAAATCTGTTTTTCAGAAATTTTTCTTTTAATTTGTAAATCTGGAATTCCTCCTTCTCAGAGGTTAAATGCCCTTCTTCTATTAAAATTCTGTGATTTAAAACACATTCCATTTTTTTCCAGTCAATATAATCCATACCTCAAAGTCTGCATGGTACGGATTGGACTACTTAGGACACCATGGTCACCACAACCTTTCACAGCTCAGTGGATCACACAATCGCCACGAACAAGGCAACGTGGAAAATTACTCTGCAGTGGCTGCAGTGGCAACCTATTTTTCAAATAGAGGATCTCAAAACTGTAACAACATGGCAGACTGGGAGACCATGCTAAGGTTAGATTGCGTCCCCCATCACCATTACAAACGAATAGAAATATTACACATAAACACACTTGAAAGAATAAAAGGGAAATTCCACAGTGCCAGAGAGAAAGACAGAACTTCAAACTGAGCAGTAAAAACACAACTTAAGGACAGAGAGACTCAGAAAAGTAGCAGACATCCACAGGGTTTTTCGGTGCTATGACAGAAAATGAGATCTTTGCCGTGCAATATTGTAGCTACAGCTGATCCCTGCATAGAACGGCCCATACTATGAAAGAGGCGCCAGAAAAACTCCACTCTCCAACTAAGGGACACACCAGGGAAGTTTTTCACCAGCCTACAGATCTTGTGCATAAAAAAGTCTTGTGAGAAACCAAAATGCCAAGACTGCACAATATATGGATAAAGAATTCACATTTCTATTACCCATTGTCTCAGTCATTTCAGGATGCCATTAACCAAATTACCACAGATTGGGTTGCCCAATTGTGTGTTGCCCAACACACAATTGTTTTCCCAGTTTTGGAGGCTGGAAAGTCCAAGATCAAGGTGCCAGCAGGTTCAGTGTCTGGGGAAGAGTCCGCTTCTTGATTCATAGATAGTCATCTTCTCACTGTGTCCTCATATGATGAAGAAAGAGTGAGAAAGCAAGCTCTCATGCTTCTTCCTATAAGGGCACTAATCTGATTCATGAGAGCTCCACCCTCGTAATCTAATCATCTCAAAAAGACTCTACCTCCAAATACCATCACATTGGAGTGCTTAGAATTTCAATGCATGAATTTTGAGGCACACAATCAATCAGTCCATAACATTCATATGATGCAGGAATTCCAAGTTGAGAAGTGAATGTATGGGTACCAAATCAGTGAAAATCCTGGCACCTTGGCATAAGCAATCACAAGTACTCTTTAGGGATACTCACAAATCATGCACACTGGACTCCCACAGGCAATACAATTCTTGCTGAATGTGAGCTCACAAACAAAAAGAGGCTATAAATTGAGACAGTCTAAAATAAAACAATGAAAGAAAGAAGTGGTACGATAAAGAGCAAATAGAGAAAAAAATAGGCAGATTGAAAACAAATCATATAGAATTTTTAAAAATGAAAAATTATGGTAGATGCCTTAGTTTGAGTTCTCCCAGAAGCAGATTCTCAGACAAAAATGTAAGAGCTAGTAATTTACTAGAGAAATGCATGGAATAAAAGGAAAGTAAAAAAGTGATACAAGGAGGGGAATGCTCTATCACAAGGAAAACCACCAAAATGTGTACAAAACAAAAGTGAGAATTATCTCACTTAAGGGGCCAGGGAATTGAGTATTTATACAGCAATTCTTGAGTCATTTTAAGTGGGCTGGATGAAGGGGAGCTTATTTTCCAACATTTCCAGCCTACTCTTCCAGAAAGAAAAAAGAAAAGCAATACTGGCAGTTGGAAATCTGCCAAAAAACATGGAATGGTCCCAGGTAGATGGATGGACCACTGACACTACTCTTAGATAATGAGGAGACTGCAACACAGCTAAAGGCTGGAAGAAAGACCAAGATGGAGATTTAAAAAAAAAAATATATATATATATATATATATATATATATATATATATATATATATATATATCTTCATCCATCCTAGAATGAAACAGGATAATAGAGATAAAATATATGAAAGAGAAATTAAAAGATTTTGAGGCTAAAATGAGAAAGACATTCATTAATCTTCTGAAAGAAAGTATAAGGAGAAAATGGGACAGGCAATTTATATACTACATAAATTACATATTTAAAAATGTATACATATATTATATAATTATATATTTATAGAAATAAATGCTTATAAGTTCCTAAGAATTCATTTTAATGAAAGACATGAATTGACAGATTGAAGACTCAGGTCCTCAAGATAAATAAAAATAAGTACAGACACAACATAGCAAAAAAAAAGTATTAAAGCAACCAGTGAGAATGATAGAAATATGTACACAAAAAGGAATGACAATAAGAGGAATGGCAGACTTCTCATTAGCAACAATATAGGCAAAAAGCGCATATAGTAATATCCAAGTACTCAGGGAAAATAACATAGAATCGTATACTCAGTTTAACTATCATTCAAGAATGAGGCAACATAATACCTACAAAGATGTAGACAGTTTGCAATGCACCAACTCTTATTAATAAGGAAATGTCACTTGATGGAAGGAGCAGGAGTCATATAGTAAGAGTAAGCAAAGCAACTGTTATGCATTCAGAAATATAAATAAGCATTGATAATAAAACCAAAAGAAATAATAAGAATTGATTATTTGGAGGATAAAAACTAAGGGAAAACCACATAACATAAAATATTAGAAGAATTGAAGAGATTGAAATTAAGCATTTCATTAGGATTTGTGCTGTTCAGGAGGAGGAGGAGGATAGAGGTAACTGATTAATTTCAGCCTTAAATATAAATGTTAATTGTAAGGGTAGGATTTACATTATCTGATATAAAGACTTACTCTAAAGCTATGGTAATGAAGACATTGTGGGTTAACGTACAGGCAGACAACCAGATCAATGTAACAAAATACAAAATCCAGAGGAAGACCTCACTTATGCAGTCATTTGATTTTCGACCAAGGTATCAATACAATTAAATAGGGAAAGAAAATTCTTCACCACAAATGGTTCTGGAACAACGGGTTTCCAATATGAAAAAAAAGAACAGAAATTAATGCAATGGAAACAAAGATATTACAGAGCTGATGAACAGATACAGAGGCTGATGTTGACTATACTGATGTTAAACAAGAGGAGACAGGATGTTTATATGTATCTATATGTCTTACATTTATCATGAGAAAATATTAGGAACAACTTTATGCCAATGAATTTGAAAACAGAAAATTGGAAATCATCTAAAAACATGAAAGGTCAAAATTGGTTCAAGAAGAAAGTGAAAACCTGAATTTGTCTGTAATTTTAAATCAAAAACATGAATCTATTCACCAAAAAAAGGCATCAGAGCCCAATGATTTTATAGCGAGTTTTTACTAAAGTAAAAAAGAAATAAATAATAAGCTCTATTTTTCATAAACTATTCCAGAATTGGAAAAAGTGAGCAAGTTTCCCACTTTGTTTTATAAAACTAGCATTGCTTTAATACCAAAATTGGCAAAGAACAGTGTAAGAAAGGAAAACTATAATTTAATCTCATTAACACAGATCTAAATATCCTAATGAAATATAAGATGATTTAATTTATCACTGTGTTTTAAACAATGGTAACAGGTATGATGTACTCAAAGGATATATGAATCCTTTAGCATTAGAAAAATCTATCAAAGTTGTTTAACAGAATAACAAGTTAAAGGGGAATAATTGTCAGATCTTAATGATTTCAGGAAAACAATTACTAAAATCCAGATCCACTCATAGAAAAGCAAACAATTTAGCAAATTAGGAGTGTATTGTCCCTTCCTCAACATGATGAAGGATATCTTGAGAAAACAAAAACTATAGCTAACTTCATACATAATGGTAAAATGTCAGAAGCTTTTTCTTGATTGTCTGGTAAAAAGATCAGATAGTGATTTCACAGATTCTTTTCACCATCATTGTGGAAATCCTACATCAAACAAAAAAAAAATGTATCGGAGGGCATGGGATCTGATCTTGGCATCTACTACTATTAATATAAGAGGAAGAATGGCCTTAGGAGACATCACCAATGTCTATTTAGGAGAGTCTCTTGCTAAACTATTATTGGAGAGATGAAGGCTTGGGCCAACAGGAGCCAAGACAATGAAAAAACGTAGCTCAACACTTCTTTGTTTGAAATAAAGAGTATTGGGGCCTGAGAAAGTGAGACTGAAGACATGGGAGAGGATGGGAGAGCAATATTGCTAGAGTCCAACATCATATTTAGAAAGGGTCAAAAGATCCTTGGGCCAGGTGTTCTTAACATTTCATTCTAAAATATTTGAATTTTCTTTACTAAATCTCTCTGCCATCAGAAAATACTCGGTAAGGACTTCTACATACGGTAATCCCTTCTGGGATTGGCTTTATTTTTTTTTTTTAATGGAACTTTAAAAAAAACAAAACAAGAATCAATTCTCTATCTGGATCAACACGATGCAGAGCAGGGAAAACATAATAATGGACCGTCTCAGATCTAAAATAACTCAGCAAAAGAAGGAGCCCAGAACCAGAGAAGACTGTGATAACCTAAGTCCCCAGAGAAGTCACAGAAATTTGGCACATTATATAGCCAGGGGCATGGAATAGGGGGTCCAGCAATTTTAGGGATATACTAAGGGTATAGAAAACCATGGTGCTATAGCATCAAAAGATTCTAGACAAAAAAATTTATGAAGTTAATATGAAAAACTTTTATAATCTGATTCCTACCAATTGTGAGGTTGATTACTTACATAATCTGTTGCTGGTTACATGCATGCCACGAAAAGGAAAAATTTTGAAGTGTGTTGAAAAGATTTCATTGGAAACACTAAATTCATTTATAAAGTTCTTTTCTATTATGCTTTTGAACTATTTCATCTGAGTGGAAAACTGTCTACAGAATATGAAATATGAAAAAAGGGAAACAATTTCTTCTGAGACTTCTAATTTGTCAGTGACTAAATATTTTATACAGGAATACCTGTGCAGTCAAACTAATGTCAAAGTATAAATTAGTTGTCTTAAAAAGTGAATCACTCCCACGGTAATCACTTTGAACATAGAATAACTTAAAGATATTAATATGAATTACAAACAGTTCTCATCATGGTCAGAAGGGACTATTATTATTCTGTTGCTATTTTTAGGATTCAAATCTCATAATCTATAAAATTAGATTATAACAGTAGAAACATCAGCTCTAGTCAAATCAACTTTAGCAATATAAATATTCTGGAGTTATAGGAAGTGTTTAAATGAACTGCTTTTTAAATTATTGCCAAAATATGGCAAGATTTAAGTTATTCTAATTCCATAAAATGTGTTCCTATTGTTTATAAAATCTGATCACTTGCTAATATAACTTTTCTGTTTATACTTTCCTTAACGTCTCTGCAAAGTTACATTTGTTTTATTTCGTTGGTCTTTCCTTTTTTGCAACAAACAGTATTGTTACGTCAATAAGCTCATTGCTTTTTATATTTTCACAATATAAAACAGAATGTTTAATTTTTTTAGCCAAAACTTCCTAGTATGTTATTGCAACTCTATTCCAGAGCATTCCTAATACAACTAGAAAAGAATTTCTTCTATTAAACACAGCTAATAGACGTTATCTCATTTCTTCTATCACAGGTAAACCACTAAGTTAGTCACAGTTTCTGTACTAAAGCTCTTGCCAATGAAAATGGACATTCCATGCAGCAAGGACTCACATATAAATACCTTATGATGATCAGTGAAGTAACTTTTATGTAAATGTCTTAAATGCATTACTGTGGGTTTTTTTTTAAGAGAAACAAGCAGGCAGCACTTTCTACTCTTGTAAATATTTCAGGAATTTGTTTCCTTTCTCATCTCTCCTCCATGAATTCAACTGAGTAGTACATTAAAGCCTTCCCAAACCCTAATCACTAATAAAGAACAATAATCTTGATGTTGCAAAATGCTCCTCACTCTAAATCAGTGTTCATAATGGGTGAAAAATCCAAATATCAATTCCAGTTATATTAATTTTGTCATTGCCACCCAACCATGATATTTTCTACACTTTATCGTTAAGTATATCATCTCACAGCTCCAATCCCCCGATCCTAATTCACCTTCCATTCACTGGTTCCTCCTCAGCTATGTCACCAGATAGGCCTGGAATGGTATCTCTTCCTGACCAGCAGTTATGTAGAAAATACTGGAAAAGTTAAAGAGTTCTTGGATTTCCCATAAGAATGTGAAGTAAATTAAACTCACTTGGGAAAACAGAACGAAACAAAACAAAAAAAGGAATGTACCTAGAGGAATACAAGCTTAAACTGACTTTAGGCAAAGCCTTTGCTTCCTGGTCTTTGCAAATCCCATTCCATACTATTTTGCCTGGATGCCCTTGGGTTGACACTGCAGTTTGAGCTCCTTATCTAAGACCAGTAATCATGGTGTCATACAATCCACTTCATGTCTGCCTTCCTCCTTAGTGGAGCAGGCAAACAAATGCATTTCTCCCGGAACTGGGACAGACAGCCCTTTCAAAATAACCAGATGAATCATGCCTACTTCATATCCTGAACAAATCTAGGTCCACTTCCAACAGTCTATCAACAATAACCAGAAAATACATGCAGAACTAGCTCTATCATGAGCTCTTCTGTTAATTGTTTCAATTCAGAGGACAATTTAAATTCCATGGCAATAAAATGAGACAATTTTAAAACAACAACAACACTTAAATCTCCAGCTCTATAGCCTGTATCTACTCAAAACTTTTAGAAGACCTTAGAAATTTGCAATAAAAAAAGAAAAAAGAAAGAATAATGGCTTATTTAGATAAATGTACTGAAAAAGTAAGCATATCTTGGATTTTCCAATGTCTATTCCTTTCCTCTATGTAAATGAGGAAGAATATTGAATACCAACATAATTACTATGATTGTATATTAAATCTATCCCTGATTTTCCTGGCAAAACTCCATGAATATATATATAACAGTATGTGTTATGCAACCCTCCTTGTCTGATTGAAGGAATGAAAGAAAGCATGTGAATTCTTAAGAAGAAAATATTTTCCTGGTACTACATTCTAAAGGAAAGTTTTTACAGATCTATGCTCAAAGAGATTTTGAACTATACACAGGATAATATCTTGAACAGTCACTGGACAATTTTGTAGAAAAGTTTTATAGGCCTCACTTTTTTAAACAACTTGATGAGAACACTTTTACAAAATATCACACTTATGCTCAATTCATAAGCGAGGGCTTGAACTAAGTCAATAGGAATGGAGAAGAAAGAATGAATGGGAGTTAGTAGTGACTATTTGGAAATACGGATTTTAAAAAGGAGACATTGCAATCACCCTTCCTCGGTTCCATCCTTAAATACTGACCTTTCTCCCGTCTGTATCATTTCTCTAGGCCAGTGTTACTCAAAGTGTGGTCCATGAACTGACTGCCCGCCTGCAGCTGTTACCAGAATGCAAAGTCAGTTCTGAAATTGAGAATAGATGTTTATGATTTTTATAGTAATTTGACAGAATTGTTTTATGAGTGTTAAATCTAATAATTTAAAATTTAAGCTGGTACTTTAAATGCCTTTCATTTTTTCACTTTTATTTTTCTAGTAATTAATTGTTACTATGTTATAAAAGAGGCACCTTGCAATGGATTGAAAGTATAAAAAACAAAACAAAACTAGTCCTTCAGGACAGATAGAAATACTACCGTAGACCTGTTTCTCACACTTCAGTGGCCATATATCACCCTCACGATCCTGCCATAGCTGTACAATAACTTTATTATTTATTCAATAACTTTCTTTAAAGAAAATCGCTTTGTTATTTAAATACATTTATTTTAAAATGATACTATATCATCACCATAAGCACTGTATCACTGTTTTTTGAGGATAATTCCTTTACTCAAACATACTTAATGTTCTGACTGAAAAATAACACTGCCTCACTTCTGTAAGCAGAAAATAACTATAAAAGCAAATATTATGAAAACAAAGAAATGTTACTCAATTAAAAAAAATAAAATAATGATATTCAAGTAATGACAAAGCTAACTAGGTTGCAAAAACACACACCTGAAATAAGGAAAAAAGAACTGGTATTTTTCATTTTTATCAGTCAATTGAAAATGAATATTCAGCTCAATTTTTCTTAGTTCAAGACAAAGATGAGCTGAATAGCCAAAAGATATTTAATGGCCCTCTCAAGAAAGGTTAGATACTGAGAATTAATTCCTAATCAAAATGATGTAGGTGTTTGTTCAACAGATTTTGTTTCCCTAGCAGCCTTTTGAAGTGACCTCCCAAATATTCTGAATGGGTTCAGTTATTTGGTAAAAGCCAGAACAGTGATTTTCAAAGAGTTTCCTTTTCCTGAATCATTGCCACTGGGTTTGAGAAAATATTTAAGAAAACCTGTTATCAAGTGGCTTCCTTATAATTTTGAAAATGTTTTCAGCAAGTTATTCAGATGAAATTTCTAAAGAAACTACAAATTTTTCAATAAGCATTGTCAGTAGAATGAATGTAAGTTTCAGAAATTGTTCCCAGAATCCTGAGTTTACTATGCATTAGAAATGGAAAATATAACACCGACCACTTTTAATATGGGCCAGGCCCTTTGCTAAGTGCCAGAAAGACATAGATATAAATGGTATAGACATAAATCTGACATCTACATATTATATGATCTCATTTTATGTGTGTATATTATATATAATGAGATTTTACATATTACATATCAATATATGAAATGAGATTATATGTTCAATGACATTATATTAATATACCATATATGTGTGATATATATAAAATCTCATTTAATTTTCTCTACATGGAAACTCTGGGCTCAAAGAGATGTACTGACCTCATTTATTCATGCTTACTATGCATCAGCCATCATTCTAAGCATTGAGATAACAGAGACAAACAGAATCGAGACAGTCAGGTCACTTGTGTGCTAGTGATGGTTGGGGTGAGAGAGGAGAATAAACAATTTCTGATAGTGATAAGCTATGAAAAAAGTAACTTATGTGCCAGAGATGAGTTCCAGGAAGAAAGTAAGTTATGTACCAGGGATGTGTCAGGAGGGGCGGGATAAGTTATGTACCAAAGATGTGTTGGGAGATGGTGGGAGTTAGTTAAGCAGGGTTGGTTTGTTCTGAGAACGGACGTTTGAGCTGAGATCTGAAACGCATAAGAAACAGCTATGGCAAAGCCCTTAAGATTGGCATATTCAAGGAACACAAAGAAATTATGACTAGAATCTACTGAGCAACAGGGAACATTATATTCAGGGTCACTTAAGGCCTTGCAGCTATGTTGAGGAGTTTGGAAGTTATACTCTGCGATGGAAAACACTTAGAGGATTTTAATTAGGGGAGCGACATAATCTAATTTCATTTCAAAGATATCCTGCTGGGTGCTGTGTGAAGAAGAATGTATAGAGGGCAGAAGAAGGAAAAGACACGAAGTTAAAAGCTTGTATATCAGCCCAGCAAGAAATGATAGTGGTCCAGACCAGAGCGGTAATAAACAGAAGCAGGCAGATTTGAGAATAAGGTCAGCGGGACTTGCTGATGCGTGTGGGAAGGCTCAGGGTGCAGGAGAAGAGGCGGGGAAGACCCTTGGTTTCATAGCTATGATTTCATAGCTATGGTTTCATAGCTAGGTTTGATGCCAGAGCTCCCTCTTTACCTCATTCTTTCTTTTGGTGGCTGCTGAGTTGAAACCCAAGGCTATAGCCTCCCGTCTTCCCCAACCACTCCCAGTGTTGGGCTTTGGTACAGCCCGGGCTCCCCTCAAGCCCTGGACTTCAGATTGCTCAGGATATAGATTCTCAGAGCAATCAGAGAGGAGGAAGTCTGGCCTGGTGTTTGAGGATATGCAAAGGGTCCCACCCGGAAAGCCTGGTGTCAGATAGAGAAACTTCTACCCTTTCTTGTCCCCATTCTTATTTTCCCCCCAATTCTCACTCTGTTAACCCACAGTCCTTCCCTTCCTTTGAGGTCTCCCCGGGCATGGTATGTGTGCCATCTAAAGTCATCTTACCATTTCAGAGGCTACTAGGGGAACGCTACTCTAGGCAATTCCTTCCACCTCAGGTGAAAGAAACAAAGGAGAAGCAGTAGAAAATGGTATTAGAGAAGTCAGAGGAGTAGAGTGTTATAAAAACATTTCTTGGTGTCAACCATGACAGAGAGATCCCATGGCAAGATAACTGAAGACGTGGTTAAACTTGGATAATGGAGGGAAAGCTTCAGAAGGTTAGACAGGCAAAACTGTATTACAGTGCATTGAGAGCACACAGAAGGGTGACACAGTGGGGAAATGAGTGTAAGATTTTCCGGCAATCTGAGAGACAGTAACTGGTAAAAGGGAGGTGGAGCTATAGCTTAAGGGGAAAGCAGGACTAAGGAGAATAATTTTAATATAGGGTATATATGAAAGCACTTTTAAAGTGTTATGCAAATATAAGGGTTATTAACATTTAACCTTATCATATGCTGCCTTTCACTTGTTTCTTTTTACCTCAGTGCCCTATTTCTCTAAGCAAACTCTAAGTGAAATAATAAACCATATTTAACACTTCTTGGTATTACCAACACATTGTCCCATACAGAGAGATTGTAAACTCAAAATATATGAATGTGTGCAGAACACTGTCATGCTTACATACACGTTTCCCAATTAATTTTTTTACTATAGTGTGTGCTACTTAAAAATAGATACGAAGTCCTACATTTCTTAGTATTTGTCATAGTACTTACCCAGAGCCTTGAACGTAGTAGGTACTCAATATTTGTTGGTAGATTTTAATTACTTAGATGAGTCATCCTCCCGTTCTCACTTCAAGTGGCAAACTGTCTTCTGGCAAGAAACAAAATCACAATGTAATTACATTAAGTTGCATTCAAATATATGGATTATTTCACCCCTTTCCCCAAGAAATCCAGATGTGCTACTTCACCCATTAAACCACCCCTTTATCAAAGTTCTATTAATCTCCTGGAGGTACCACCGTGCTCATTAACTAAATGTCAGATAGGCACAGAAGCTTATTTGGATTTCACTTAATAAAACGGAGCAATTTAAAGTAATTACTCATGTATTGTGAAAAGAAGCCAGTATGTAGCCAGTTTAACCTGCTAGAGATCTGTGGTGAAAGAACCCATAAAGCGTGGGGAACTGGGAATAGAAGACTTCATTCCCTTTGCCAAGGCTTTCAAGTCAAGCGATTATTTACCTGAAAAAAAGGACAGATTTGACTTTAGGAAAAATTTAAAACGCCGTTTCAAATGTTTGTAAAATACTTTTTAAAACTGTCCGGTTGCCCAATTCACTGCCTAGGTTTAGCTTATTTATCTGGAAACTCATTTTAGTAACTATCTAAATGACAGTCTCCCTTCTAATCCATTTTCCCACATTAATGTGATTTACTTGCCAGAATTATGAGCAGTGCTTTGTGTCATTTGCAAGAGCTAAGAAAATAAATTATTAAATGTATGACTTTCCACATAGTAATTTTCAATATATGGATTATCATTGGACTTACGTTAACTCTGCACAGTTATGCATTATTTAGTATACTTAAAAATGCTTTCAAGAAAGAAATGAAATTAGGCCACTTTTGTCAACATAATAGACCCCTTATTATAATAGATAATCAGGAAATTTTGATTATCTATAGATGCTTGTATAATACTATAGAGAAAAAAATAATGTATATAATATTAATAACTATGAAATGAGTTTAGTCCAAAACTTACAAAGTTACCATAATTAAAGAACTGAACAAACAGACCCAATTTTGAGATATTTAGAGTCTATAATCCCTATTATCTGATGGCCAAATGATAGGTTTCTCTCATCTGAAAATGACATCATCTATTAACCTATTAGGTTAATTAGCTACTCAAAGAAGGGAAAGATGATCAGTACTTACTTACTGAACATTTAGTATATCCAGATGCTTTGTATATAAGTTTATTTAAACCTTCATAACATACTTCTAAGGTGAATACATTCCTCATTTGGCAAATGAGGAAAATGAGTTTTCAAAGTATAAGTGACTCACCTAAGAGCAAACAACTAGAGGAACCGTGCATGGGGTTTGAAGACAGGTGTGTTTGCCACCAATGTCTAGGCATTTCACCTCAACCAAATATGTTCAATTAAACAAACAAACAAATGCAAAATAATGTTTCCGCTGTAATAAAAATATCCGTATTCCCTACCAAAATATGACCTCAAAGTCATTTGTAAATTGAAAATAATTTTTTTTTTCATTTAGTAAGTTTTAATTTTTAATCAAAGCAATACATGCACATATAGTTTTAAAAATCAAATAGTACAAAAGGGCATACATATAATGAAAAGCAGTAAGTCCCTGCCCATCCCTCTCAACTCTTGATTCCCCAACCCAGAGGCAAACTTACACTGTTTAGTGGTTACCTCCGTTTTTAATAATATGCTTTTATTACTATTGAAAGTAATTTTTAATTATTTTCCTTTTTCGCTAAAAAAGTTATTAAACTTATTTTATGGCACATTCAATGAGCATATATTAATGGCCTATTCAAGATGGGGTACTTACAAGGACCAATAAGACACAGTTGCTCCCTGAAAGATTTTCTAGCGAGTAGGAAAGAAAGGCAAACTGTGGGCTATAAAATAAAGCCTTTGATATTCATAGAGTAATAGGGATCACGTCAAAGGGGGCCTAAACCAGACTGGTGTGGGTAAGGCCTGTCCAAAGAGAGAAGCCTATGCTGATTACTAAAGGAAGAGTGCTAGCCAGGTGACAAATTCGAGAAGTCATATCAGGAAGCCAGAAAATCATACCAGGAGCACAAAAGTGAGAAAGCATGGTATATTCTGGTAACTGAAAGTATTTTCGTACTGTTGGAGTATAGAAAATAGATGTTGGGAGTAAAGGAGAAAGAGGGGTGGTAATAAATGCCACGAGGAGCTAAATCAGGACCAGTTCCTAAGGTATAGTAAAACCATGCAACAACATTTGAACCCTCCTGCGGGAGATGCAGAGGCATTCACGGATTCACTCCAACCGGGGGAGTGAAATGATTGGATTTATATTTTAAGTAGATCATGCTGGGAAGAGTGTGATGAATGGATTGAAGTGGGGCAAGACTAGATAGGAGAACAGTGAAGACAGCCACAATATCCAAGACTAGAAGATGACGAGGTGATGACTACATTAGTGGCAGCGGGGATGGCATGAAAGAGGGAAATTCCAGGGGCACACAGAAGGTAGACTGGAGAAGACTCAGTGAATCACTGGACATGCAGGTGAAGGAAAATGAAGAATTGTTTCCTTTAATAACCTGTACCAGTGAGTTGACAATAGTGTCATTTGTCAAAAAGAGTGACTATTAGAGAAAGAGACGTCTTGAAGGGAAGCCCAGGAGTTCACGTTTAAATGTGTGCGTTTCAGATGGATGTGAGATATCCGCATAGAGCTGTTTAGTAGGTGTGGAGTGCGGGACAGAGGCCAGGGCACAGATTCATTTTAGAAGCCACGGACGTAAATAAGAGCATGTTAGCTGGATGCTCTTACTCACTGGAGAAGGTGAGAGACGGGGTGAGAAGAGAGAGCCACTGACCACAAATATTTAAGGTGTGGTCAGCAGCAGAAGAGCCCAGAAGCAAACGTGGAGCAATGAAAGCTAGGAGAATCCAATGTCACCAAAGCCACATGAGGAGCGTTTCCAAAACGAGGATGTGGCCAGCAGTGTCAGGGAGGGCTAGTCAGATCAAGATCAAACCAAACACAATGGATTGAGCCACAGAGGTGATGTTGACTATCAGTGAGAGCTGGGTCAGTGGAGTTGTGGGAATGGAAGCCAGACTACAGCTCTCATCTGATAGAGTTTCCTGAATGAAACAAAGAAATCATCCATAACTCTTATTTGCTAAAGGCTTTGTGCCAATCGCAAAGTTTAAATTTTTTTCAAGAATTTTCATTTAGTGGGCAATTAAATAAGCAAAATACTAGTACATGCCCTTCCCTTAATTACAGCCTTCATAATCTGTTCATGTTCATGTACAAACAGGCTCATCTCTAAAATGGGTTGGCTGCAGCATCAGGTTAAATCTGGGCTTACATGCAAAAGTCAGTGTTATCTCATACCAGTTAATATAGTTCACACATATGGAATATGACTAGGAGAATCCCACAGGATTCCATTTCTGATAATATGTGGACACAGCACAGGATTCATTTAAAGCTAAGTCCTGAAATATTCCACTGTCTTCCCTATGTACATATAAGTTAAAGGATTATTTTAAAGAAGTAACTGCTTTTAAATATCGGTGCTGGAAATTAAAATTAACCCCTAATGTGCAGTTAATTGTATTACATTAGGTTTTCACTGGTAGAGTTTTCTTGCAGAGAATATGATTTATCAACAAATATGCCTATCAGGGTATTAATGGTCCTCACCTCCTGCATTGTTTCTTCTTTCTCAGTTTACTTATTTTTTTAAATAATGACAACAAGTAGAATTAATTTTTCTTGCCTTAATAATGTTCAGTGACAGTACTTAAATTGTAGCCTATGTTTATAAATTTTAATAATATTATAAATACATGTATATAAGAAATAAAAAACATGTGTGTGTATGTGTGCAGGGTGTTTTTAGGAAACTTCTTCCTCTGGTGGAGGAGGGGAAGAGAAAGAGACAGACAGACAGAGAAAGGAAGAGGAGAAACTCCCTCCTCCCTTCCTGATTCTGGGTGTTGTTTCGTGAGAACAAGATGCCTGGAGCTGCTAAACCCATTAATTTGGTCTAGTGATGGCAGAGCAGCAAAAAGGACAGAACCTGGGTCCCTGATGACACTGTAGAGCTGTTCAATCAACCAGAAACTGCTCACTTGACTTCTTGTTGGGACAGTGACCCTAATGATTAACTCCATTTTTAAATATGGTATCTGTTTCTTTCAATCAAGAGAACTGGTTTTATATACAACACACACACACACACACACACACACACACACACACACTCAGTGCATTATGCACTGCAAGACTATACATTTGATTCTCCAAGGATTTCATTTATAACTTATTCATTATATTATTCATAATATATTTTTCATAATATATTAATAAACAAAGGAGGTTTTAGTCACACCATGTAGATGAATCATTTATTCATCTATCTCATAAGAGTCTGGAAAAGCCTTCTCTTTTCAAATACAAAGTAGCAAAAGCTACTTTGATGAAAAATTAGGGTTGAAAACAGACTCCATAAAAAAAAATAATAATAACTAGCAGGAAATAGTCAAGTAGGAGTCTTAAGAATAAATATGATTTTTGGCCACAGTGCAATTAAATTATGGCATTTAAAAAAGAATCAGTTATAACTAATAATGAAAGATACATTGTGTTTTAAAGTTTTGTGTCTATGGAATATTAAAAGAAGAAAAAAATTTACTTAAACATCTTTCAATTAAATCAATACAACTATGCATAATTTTTAATCCACCATTGTAAATTTTAACACCCTAAGAGGAATAATATATCATATTAATTCCAGTATAGAGGAGACTATAGAATTGATTTAAGAATAAAGAATAGATTTTTTTTCCCATTTAGAGATTTTAATTAATTTTTAAACAGGTGCATTTCCCTTTTACCCTGGAATTTGAATAAACTAGAATTTCCCTTCTAAAGTAGAATTTCAGTGCTCTTTCTGGACTTGATTCTTGTCAGGAAAGTAATTCTTTAGTACAGTGGAAATAACAAGAAACTTTGAGAGCAGGTGGAAAGGAGACCCACAGTATCATAATTATCCTACAAAGGAAAGCTAGGTAGAGTCCAACATACTCTTTTAGAGATTAAGAAACCAGATTTCAAATATTCAAAGACAGATAAAATTGAAAATGAGAAATGGTATAAGAGAACAGAACTCTCAAAATCGGAATCATTTGAGATTGTATTATTAGTACTTGCACGAGGAAGAAAAGGTGAAGACAACCGCAAGCAAGCTGTGTGCGAAGCTTTCTGGGGTGCTCAGATTTAAAAGGACACGAGCTGGAGATGAAAGCGGGGACATGAGCAAGGATGATGAGAGAAGAAGGGCCCCAACCTCAAACAGATTCAGGAAGTTGGAAGCCCAGAAGCCTCTGAAGCATATCCCTGAACGAGAAAAGGTCTGTGGCTCAGAAATGAAGCTGAAAAGAAAGGGACAGGCCCATTGCTTGGTCTAGAGAAAACTCAGAATCATTGTGCTTCCATTTTGTTTCCATCTTCACCATCAGGAGACTTTACTCCGGAAAGAGAAGAGCATGCTGGCTGAGAGCAACCAAATGGGGGCAAAAGTGGGAACTTGTTCTGCTCGTTACCTCTTAGGAATACCTCCTAGAGACCCAAAAGGCTTACAGATGACAGAGGACCACCACCGGGAATTTTCAAGTAATCAAGGAGACAGGCAGAGAAGGACAAACATCCTTTTTCAAGAGGAAAGGGAAGTTAGTAAGATTAACCACAGACCAAATGCTTTAGCTCCAGAAAAATTCAAGATTCTCATTCTATTTAACCGATTATGATCATTGAGAAAATAATTCAGCAATCAAATGGAACAAAATTAAATTTAATAAAATCACTACATGCTGGTTCCTTCCTTCTTTCCTTCTTTCCTTCCTTCCTTCCTTCCTTCATTCCTTCCTTCCTTCCTTTTAATAGGGGCTATTACTCTGTTAGATAAGCATATTATATTTAAGGTAAATTCTGACTTCAGGAAAACATTTCACAAAGTCGCATAACACTCTCTAGGTCTCTTTCAAACCTAAGATTTGATTATTCTTTGAAAGTGCCTTTTGGTTTCTTTTCTCACATCATTCTTGGCAAACTTTTTTTACTTCAGATATTGGAAAATCTTGTAAACTAATTCTAATTAAATTGCTATTCGAGATATAAAAATGGACATGTTGATCAATATAAGTGCAATGTTAAATGAATGCTATTACATATGAACAACACATAACAAACTACTTTCTAAAAATGTCCTTAAAACATAGGCCACACTTTAAATTTTTGTCTTACGCCTAATGGAAAAGAAAGTCAGTTATAGAATTACACAGCCTAAGTTCAGTTCTACTTCTTATTAGACCTGGGCAAATTAACCTCTCTGAACTTTATTTTCTTATCCATAAAATGGGCATAATAATATCTGTCTCAATGGGCTGGTATTACATGAAACAATATAAATAAAGCACAAGTATATAAAGTGTTTAATAAATATCATTGTTGATGCCTTTAGTGGTGGTAATCGTTTAAGAGTAATTTCACTTGCCTCAGAGCAAGCCAAGCAGTAACTTGAAAATGGTCTTCTCCGTCTGTATAGGGTAAGATTTAGTTTGCAAGCAACAGACCACCTGACTACAAGTGGCTTGATCAATGTGAATTTGTTTTCCCCATGTAACTACAAGGTCAGCAGTGCTGATCTTGAATTGGTTCCATAGATTACCATGTCGTGGCTCTGGGTCAGCATTGCCATGGTTCGCGTGGGCTTTCCCTCAGGACCACAGGATAAGCCACTGCAGCTGCTCCAAACAGGAAGGAAACAGGAACACGCACTCCTCAAAGGCCTCTCACCCATGACCTGGCAGGAAACTCATTCTCAGACATCCTCCTTCTTCCCCTGCAGCCTTTCCCTAGGTCATCTTGTGGGACACATGGCCGTTCCTGGCCACAAAGCAGGATGGGAATTGAGTATCTGCCATTTTCAGCCACAATCGTGGGAAAGGGGTTCTGCAACAAGGAAAAGGGTAAACTAGTGTTTGCCACCTTACTTTACCTTTGGTTTTCCTTTTCATTATCAGTCAGATATTTTTTTCCTCAAAGGATCAATTCAGATGCCCAAGCCAAACTATAATGCCCTACCTCATTCTGTGCACAAATGTTCATTGTCAGAGGTAAAGACATAAATAAATATATTACCCCCACCTCTCTAATGCAGCAAAACTGTTACCCAATTTAGAAATTATAAATATCACCCCCAAATTCGGCAGCACTGAGCCAGATGGTCTCTCATGATTGTTCTGGCCTGATGACTCACTCTTTTGTCCCTTGTGTTTCACCCTTTCTTTCCCAGAAATCCTTCTGATCTCATCTCCTTGTTTTCTTCCTCTTCCATTAGCTGGATCAAATGTCTTTCAAAATATCACCTTCCTCGTTAGCAATGCAACAGGAGAAGGGTGGTTGAAACGGTATGACTTAAGGGATTGAGTGAGTGTGTGTGTCTGTGCATTTGTCTAGAGAATGTGGGCAAAGAAGCTAGATTTGCCTTTGAACTTCACCCTCTGAACTTCCAAACATAAAATAAAAACCCATCTATACCTTTCTGATTATTCCCAGGCTTGGCTCTGTCTCTATCCTCCCCCACACATCTCGTCCTGGCCCACATACACCCTGCTGCCCACCTCCCAATAAAGAAAAAGTCAGGATGTTAAAAAGATCACTATGTGCTGAAGCAGAAATGATCAGAACTTGAAGCCCCCTCTCTCTAGCTCACCATGCAGCAAGTTGGGGTGAAAACCTCTTCTGCTGCCTGTCTTTCACCGGAAGCACTTTGTTCCATCTCCCTCGTGTTGGACTCATCTAACCAGCTGCCCTGCGTCACTCTTGCTCCAGAAAGATAACCAAGATTCTCAAACACAGAGCACAGTCTCACCCACAGCCAGTGTGCACTGGTAAAATGGAATTGGGTTGGCCAGGTCAATACTTATGTGCCATTGAAGAAATAGAATCAAAACCACTCTATGCCAGGCAAAACCAGTATAAAATAAAATTCTACTGGGATAAATAGTGGCTCCCACAGCATCAGATAAGGATGTTGAGGGTTGGTAGGCACAGGGGAGAAAGTCCACAATGTGTAGGGCAGGAAGCTCTAAGACAGCAGCGGAGTGGCCAACCTCCAAAAAGATGGGGTGTCTCTAGGTAGATTTGGGACTTGCCAGAAACACGTAGGCTTTAGGCTGAGTGACGGGGTCCTCCGTCTGCAAAGGCACTTCGCAAACATGAAATATTCAACAGGGAACAAAGATGGGGATGGTCACTTGAAATACTATCCGGGGAAGGAGCACTGATAAACTGGTGAGGAATGTTACCCTGAAGAGGAAGATACTGAAGCTTACAGGAGCACGACCTCTAGCACGGCTAGCAACAGCGGAAGGGTCAAGTGCTCTGTTTCTGATATCCTACTTTCTGAGTTCAAATTCTGCCTGTGCTGATTGGGGGTCAAGCTGCTGCCAGCTGTGTGAAAACTAAGTGCAGTAAATAACCCACGCAAATGCATAGAACCTGCCCATATTAACTGACTGCCAGCTTCTGTTATTAAGTCCCTCCCATCTTGATTTAGACAATGCTGCGACTTTCCACAAGTAAAGAGTCTGTAAAGAAGCTTTTTAGGGGAGCTCCAAATACCATTTTCAGGAAAAACTACCTGGTCATCTGTGGATTGCGTAATAAATAGGTGGTCCTTAGACCTCAATTTGAGAAATATTGTTAAAGCATTCCATAGGAGATAATCCTATTAAATTTAGACGATTTGGTTTAACAGGGATTTGTAAAGAAATGTAATGGTCTATGGAACGTCTCAAAGGTCTCTGGAAACACTAAATAAATGTAATAACAATAACTCCCTGCCTTTATGAGCTGCTTTTTAGATACCAAGTGCTTACACATGTGCTGTTTTATTTAATGTCTGCTGAATTATCAGTAAATCGTACCTGCTGGAGAATGCCAGCCGCCTACCGTCACAGAACTTCCTGACTCTGGGTCTTGGTTACTTAAAGAGTTAGCTTGGATAGTTAACTTTGTTATTGTTACTTTTTGGGGGTTATTCCATAAGCCACTGCCATTCCACAGTAATCCCCTTCACCCCTTAAGAAACAGGCGATACCCACAAAATATAACTACTTATATAATTGCAAAATAACATAAAAGCCCTGAAACAGAGGGCTTTTAAACAATATTTAAAACATGAACATCTCAAGTGTGGTTTGTAAACCACCTGCATCAGAAACATTTTTATTTAAAAACACAAACATGCAGAGTCCCAAATTCTACCACGGCATAGTAAATCCAAATTTACTGGCAATCCACATCTTTATCAAGTACCCTAGACAATCACTATACACACTAACAATTAAAGACAAGTCTTCTAATATCTCAGGCACTCACTAAAAACAGTTCAATTCTGCCCAGCTGGCTGCTGGGCAAATGGAATATACATAAAACACAGGCATATTATGAGGACTCGGATGTGTGGACCAGTCACTGAGCCAGCAAACCACACACTAGATCAGCACCAGGAAACCCAGGGCCAGGGCTAGGGTGAGGCACGTGAGGCACTCATCGGGCACAAAATGTAACCGGGAGCCAAAAACCTCAGTAACCAAGATAAATAATATCCTAAAGAAATAGTTTAAAAAGTAAAATAAGAAAGAATGCAAAAAATAATCCAAGATGAAGAAAGTATGAAAATTGTAGAGACAGAACCAGTATTACTCATTTTTTCCTTTTGCCTCAGGCTCAAATGTGGCTCCGCACTGGCACTGAGGACGGCTCTTGCTCTCTGGGTCGGCAAGCTGACTGGATGCTCCAGTGCTGTGTTTGTTGTATCTAAAGATGGAGTCTGGGACAAGAGGAATGCCCACCTCTCATCCTCACATTGAGGTTCAGAGGGTTTGAGGCCAAAAACAATTTCATTAACTTGAACACATGGTTCTTTCCTTTGAAAATAAAAGTTAGATTGAGTACTGTGGTCCTTAACTAAAAGGAATTTTATTCCAGCGACAGGATTAACTTGCCGAAGATATATAGGCTCATAAGAAGCCTCACTGACGCTCAACTTAAGGGACTCTGCAGTAATTTTGATGGCCAAATAGGACCCTCTGTGGGATGTCACTCTCTCTCAGATGTTGCTTTCTGATAGACTCTTCTGGGTGTGTAAAATTTTAAATCCTTTATAAACACCAATGATTGGCATAATTGGTGTAATTATAGGTATCTAAAAAGCAGAAAATGCCTATGTAACAGCTGCCAATAGTTGGTTTCAGGAAACATGCAGTCACTTGTGGAGAGCCAGGCTCAGGGTATAAACGCTCGGGTAATATTACTTCCAGATGGACCGACTTGAGTCAGAGATGGCTCAGAGATAGAGAGAAAAGAGCTCCCTCCACAGGGACTGAGCCACGCGGGAACCCCTGGGGTGGGGGTGGAGGGGCATATGCTCTGGAGGAGGGCCTCCTGGGGCTGTAGGGTGAGTGTGCACAGGTTAGAGAACCACAGTGGGCTCTGGCCACTTACTTTAGGGGGAACTGAAAATAGTTTCAATTACCTTTTGTCAGGTTTATTTTTAACTGTCCCACAGTTGTTAAGGCCTGTGTTAAGGGTAGCAAAATGGGGGAAATAATTGGCAGTCCTCATTTGCAATGGTCTGTCTTCTTACAAATGGACATGGAGGAAATGGGAATACCTTGGATCTCTCTACTCCCTAAATATTTGGGCCTAGGTTTCATTTATAAAATGTTGTGGTTTATCAAGAAGTTCTTGAAGCCAGTTCTGTTAGTAACAGGCATTTGGACCTGCAACATTTGAACATAGCCTTTAACACCTTCCCACTCTTAGAGAACATGTGGGTTTGGAAGAAGAAAAGGAATTAATTAGGAGAAGTTGAAACAACTTAGACGAATCACCCCTCCTGTAGATTCCCAAGGCCAACTATCAGTGAGCCTTCCAAAATGGCGACCAAATACCAACCTACAGCTAAAGATATCTTCTTCCACATTTCCTGAAGAATCTCACTTCATTTTGTCAAACTACCCATCCTTCTACAAATGAATAGCTTTATTGAACTTAACTAGTATCTTCTTTTTAAAATGTAAACATGTCTAGTAGTTAAGCAACTGATGATTACTTAATTAAAACGTTTCAATCATATTAATGTTCTTCTAATGCCTGCTTAACAGTGGTCCTAATGGGAAGACACTGGGTTTTATTTTGTTTTGAAGGGACATGGATTTTACTAACAATTTTGGTAATAATAGTCAATGTGGGAGCATGGACTGCTTTCCAGGATGATGTGAGGTTTGGGGGATTGGTACGCTCCATCTAGAGAATGGGTCAAATGGCCTCTAAAGTTTCTTTGTAATCTAAAAAGTTTAAAGTTCTATAATCAGTGACTCTATGATCATACCCTAAAGCAGTGGTTTGATTTTTTCATTTTTTAAGTAAAAATTTTTATGTAAAACAGATGAAAGAGGAACTGTTCTGATTGTATATTTATGTGCACATCTGTTTAAAGGAGAAAGAGAGTAGTGAATCTTGGGCTTTATGATGACTAGATAGGATGGACTCCTTTTCTTACTTATATATCAAGTACTCTTATGCTCATCCCAAAATATCTTTTGCCAATTTGTTACATGGACGTTCCACCAGTAGAATATAGTGTGATACGACTGGCATCATGGTGCAGAAAATAAAAAACAAAATAGAGCATCTAATGACATTGTGGTATAAGTCCATAACTTTCTGGTCACTTCCAATTATTAAAAAGTCAATATAATTTTAAAATTTACCTTCAAACTTGACTTACATCTACTCTCCTTTTCTCTGGAGTCAACTAGAGTAGCTTGAAGTGGGAAAATATTTTCTCCCCATACCACTTCAAAACTTAGCTCTTCCAGTGTGTTGGAGGGAGAGAAAACAATACAAATATCCGGTTACTGAACTGGCCACGGCTATCGTCCTCTGTCTCTGTCTTGATTCTCCAGCGAACACCTACTGGTCATTGCTGGCCTTCTGAGGGGCAGGTATCCAAATGCTGGTTTTCCCAAGAGCACATATGTCGATTCTTCTGACAGCCCCATTCCCCCTCTCTTGAATTCTTCCTTACCACTCCAATTCCCGTTCCCCAAAGTACTACCCACAGACTTCTCAGATTCCTACTTCAGTGCACTTGAGCTGTGGCAACTCATATCCTTTCTGTGTCAAATGGTAGAAGACAATCAACAAACAAGCCAGTTCTGAATCCCTCAGAACTTTCCCATCACTTGACTGTGGAATGGGGTAAGGATTTGCTGTGTTCCCCTCAAGGATGTTTCATGACTCTTTGACACTCTTCCTTCTTTTTCTAGAGTTGTCTGCTTATTTGGACTTGGGTGGGGTGGCGTGAGAATATCGATTATGTTAGGGTCAGTTCTGCTCTGGATTGGGTAGGGCCCCCTGTACTGGGCACTCTCTTTAGGATGTGGTATACTTAATCCCTGCTGTTTACGTCTCTATACCTTAGTGTCAAAATTAGGGCCACAGGGGAAAAAAATCAGTTATATTAAAAACCAAACTGTTTCAAGTGAGGATATTATGGATAGTGGAGGAGGACAGGTAGATGTTCCATAGACTTTAGGCTTCCACCTCCAGAATACAGGGAGGCCAAAGGAAGAATGTAAGAGGAAGTGAAAGGGCTTTCAGACACCAAGAGCAAAGGCAAAAGAGGTATGGGAGAGTGAAGAATATACTCAGCTAATCAGTGGGTAGAAACTCAATGACTGGTACAGAAGTGGGCACATACCCACAAGCAACCAATTTTTTGTCTGGCAAGTGATTGATGAGGTAACCGGTGCTGTCTTAAAAGAGAATTTGAAGGATAAAATATGGAGAAAAGAATCAAGAATTGGGAGAAAGTAAAGACACAGGAAAACCAAGAGAATACCTGATTTAATTAATAGCAGCATGGTCTTGATGCTAAATTAGGCAACTGATCAACCTGCTTACTACAGCCAGGGATTTTGAATTATATTTATTCCAGAACTCTCATGAAAGTTCTAGTTCCCTTGTAGTCATGTATTTCTTTGCAATAAAGTCCCTTGATCTCAGGTTACTTGAGTCTCTGTTTCTTGCAATCACAGAGCCTAACACGAGTAAAGCCAATAACACAACGAGAATCAGCTTAATGAAAGAAGAAAAATACCAAAGAATTGATCTGTCCTCATGTTCATTTCAGTAGTGCTAAAATCCCTATATACTTTGTCACCACATATGGGTCAAGGCCATTTCTGTTCTGTTTTTTTAAATCATATATGTAATCAGAGACTTGGGATAGAAAAGTGACCTCAGAATGATTTGCAGATGTCTTTATTTACATGCTAAAATAATCTATTCACCCACTTTGGGGGGTAAAATGATTGTTTCAAAGTTTGGTTTAATTTTTAATTTTAGTTCTCTTAGACCTATCATTATTTTTTCTCCCCAACAATCACTTTACCTAAACAGCTCGAGGGTAGAAAATTGTTACAAGCCTATGTCCATAACACTAGGACCAAGCAATTCCACAACTAGGAGCTACTCAAGAAAAACTCTCACGTTTCCACAGACATTTATAAAAATGCATTGTTACAACCATAAACATTGGAAATCTTCTTAGCTAGCATTTCTGTAATTTACTTGACCACAAGATATTTGTTCCCAGAACACCCAGTAATATCTTGAGAGACACTATTTGGGAAATGCAAAATATTTTTCACCCTCAACAACCCCTCTCCGTCACCCCCCCCAGTTTTTTTCCCCTCTGATTTTTGGATTTATGAGGTGCTCACCCCAAAATCAAACCTGTTACCAAATTCCCAAATGTACTTACACCACCTCTTTCACAGACAGGCTTCGGACCTACTTCTGCCAGGTGAGGAACAAAGTGCCATGTGTTTTGAGACTATAGCCCCACAAGATCCCAGGAACTTCAAATAAATTATTCAAAGTCTGAGGGGATTGGCACACAGGAGAGATAAAAGGCCCACAACCAGTGTGTGGGAAAGGGGAGGGAGAAAGCAGAGGCCAAGACTGAAGGAGTTCCAGAAGAGACTGTTTTCACAGGTTTTAGGTGTTGGAGCTGGGGAAGTTAGGACAAGCACTGGGAAGAAAGTGGCAATTAACCACGCATACAAGGGGAGCTAATTGATCATTAAACCGGGCGGGGCTGCTCAGCTCTTATAAAAGCAGTTACATGCACCAGGTACTTTAGCCAATCATCCCACTACACTGCTGGGCATTCACTACCCAGAGAACCAACTAAGGATAATAGGGTTTTTCATTTGCCTCCTGTCTTTCAACTGCACTGTGTGTCAGGAAATAGCATATTCATTCTATGTTCAACAACTAGTCTGAAGGATTATATATTTGGGAAAATATCTAAAGAACCAACAGGCTAAGTAAAGGATGATATTTCATTTGTTTCTACTCTTAAATCCTACCCTTAAAAAGCTCCCCCTAAACCCTAAAACTTCAAATGGAATATCATTTGAAGGTCTTGTGTGTGATGCAAAGCAAGTCTGTGTACTGGTGTACAAATGAGTTACAACTGTTTTTAAACAAAAAGTCTTCAGGGTAAAGGGAAGGCCCTACATGAAGCTTCTTGCCCTGACTTGACTTAGGCCTAGCCTGTTTGGCAGCACTCCATAAACCAATTGCACTGAATTGAAACTGTCAGAAGAAAATAAAATGGGCTAAATTTATTATCACCTGTATCCACTGACATACACACATGGAGGTACATTGTTAACTAAGGCACAAGTCAAAATGCAGCAGCCTGGTCAAACGGCCCCCTGGGAAATACTGTTTGGTGATGTGAACCTGTTTTTTCTTTTTCTTTTTAACATTGAGAAGGAAAACAACACATGCAGGAAACCATAAAACCCTTCAAGTTAACTGTAGCCAACGGTCAATCTCATTAGGATATAATGGGTAGGTTGTAGCCCTCTCTGTAAAGGCTGAATGTGCTCCTCTAAATAATTTCCAATTTTCTCACTTTCTCTGCCTCTTACACAAGCGGAAGTTCCACTCTCTATATTTATACTGTTTCTACTCTCTTCTGACTCAGTTAACTTCTTCCAAAACTCAGTCCGAGTTCATATTTTATTTATCTTAGAACTGGAATATACATACATACATACATATATATATACATACAGATAGATATAAATATCTATATATTTTTTTCAATCCAGCTAATCACTTATTCTTACTCTTTCAGTGAGGATGGTAGGAGGGTGTCCTTGGGAAATGGAGAGGAATAGGAAGTCCGAGGGCTGAAGGAAGAAGTCTGAGGATTACCAGTCCTCACCTAGGGGCCTCAGGCCTTGGTTAGGCCTCTATCTCTATTACTGGAGTGTAGAAGACATTTATGGAAATCCAAACTAGGGATCAAGAGAAAGGGAGTGCCCTTTCTCTTACTTCTGACCCCGTGACCTCAGACCAGTCATTGAACCATTCTCAACTCCATTTCTCCATGTAACAAAAGAAGATAATAATCCCTTGCTGTGAATTTATTAGGAGAATACGCAAAAATACTATGGGGCAATGATTCCCACTTCAGTGAGCACCGTAAATATATGGGAGGGGGGCTTATTAGGCCCCCAACCCCAGAGTTTGTGCTAATCTTTATAATCTCTGCCCTTCACAAGAATCTCTAGGTAATTCTAATGTGAGGGTTCATGTCCCAGACTGGGAGACACAGATTCCAGGGACTTGTTCAGAACTGTCTTCTATGCTGCTTCCACTGTGCTAGGCTTGTACATGCATCACCTTTGTGCAACATTCCATGAGGTAAGAAGCTAGCATCTCATGAGCCCATACAGGAGGCCAGGTAGTGTACACGTGTAATTCCACTCTAGTCTCACAATAGCATTACGCGTTAGAAAGCATTCTTTCTATTTAACAGTTTAGAACACTGAGGCTTAATGAGGCTAAGAAATTCCACCACAGTCAAGGTTCTTCACAACTACTTGGTCTAAGAGCCACTCTTCACTAAATCCAGGGTTCCAACTTACTACGGCTGCAATAATACAGGCAGCATAATATGCAAAAGCCTTTTAGAAGCTCTTAAGGCACCACCAAAACAATGTAAATATAAAGTCAACAAATGAGAACTAAACATTTATTATATGCAACGCAACAGGAAGGCAAATGTGGGGAAACAAGTATTGAAGGCCTAGTTCCTGTTCTCTAAGAATTCCAGTCTAATGGGAGAGACCAATTTGACTATATTAAGAGTTTTGGAGAATTAGAAAGATGGGCTAAAATCACTGTGTGTGAGGACTTACATGGCAGCATGTGAATTGCCTGCAAACAGGAATCTGGTAGATTTTTAGCCAAATCTGCCACCACACAGATGTCTGGAGATGTTGCTCCCTCCCTCACTTTCTCTTTCAAATGATAGAATGAAGATATACAAATGTATATGTTGAACATTTTCCAGGATGAATCAGAGAGGAAGGGTTAAACATTAGTAAATATGGATTGGAAAAGTACAGTATAGGCCTCAAAGGAGAAAAAAAGGGCCTCAACCTAAAACCACCTGAGAAAAAGAAAGCATAAACCTTCTACCCTGAGAAATCCAAATGGAGAAGATGGATTTGTAGTCCTAGCAGGTTTTGGGGTTTTTGTTTTGTTGTTTTGTTTGACACATGGCTCTTTCCAAATGCCTCCTTAGGAACCTCAAATTATTTTAAATTTATGATTAAACATTCTGACCCTTAGCATTCCCCAAGCCATGTTTTCTAATTCATGAGCACTCTATAAACAAAGGAAATATGGTACTTGATAAATGTTGATGTCCACTTCCCTTTGCTTTCTCATTTTCTTCAGAATTCTTTTATGCCTCCAGCACCCGGGTCCCAGCACCCCAGAGTAGTGAGCACAGAACCAGGAAAGCCCTTTTAGGCACTCAGTGTACCCCATCAGCTTACATGCTCTTTATTTTTCTCTTGGCCCTTATAGGTAGGTATTCAACTAGGAATTGATAAGACTTGCTTAAGCAAGTATTACTGATTCACAATTCTGACGGAGCACAGGGCCAGAAGCAAGTGACTTTAAAGAAAAATGGCTTGATATTCTTAAAAGAAAATCTGAAATTTATTATTTTCTATTGATCCAAATCATCTGAAAGAAAAAGTCATACTAAATTGTTTGGTTTCTCAGGTTTATTATGCCTTGTGCCACCTAACACGTATTTCTTATGAAAGAAAATTGATTCAGAGGAAAGAAAGTACAAAAATGTTTCTTACATTTATTCTATCACCTCCTAAGGAAGGACACATACAGTTAAGCTTTTATTTTTAAAGCAACATTATCAAAATTCTAAAAGAAAATATTTAAAGCAGCCACCCTTACATGGAAAGTCAAGGGAGAATAAACATAGTTCTAACAGAACCCTAAAAATAAAATATACTTTTTAAAAAATGCATCATATAAATTTATGTCAAGGTTTTGATATTTTGGATCTGAAAAAGCAATCATATTATCATCACTACAATGAACAAAAATTAAATTTATGCACTTTATAGAAGCGTTCTTCCTTTTGCAGAGGTCTTTGAGACTTAAGACACCATGTTGTTTTAAGTTCCTTTTAAAAAATATTACAATTGTAGAACACAAATGCAATTAAAACTACATATATTAGTGACTACATTAAAGAAAAAATTGTAAACTAGTAGACATAATGATCTTCAAAAGATGAAATTATATTGAAACACAGTTGTATTATTTTGGAGGGGGCAAATTACTGCTTTTCATTGAAAAAAAAAATTGCTTGTTTTGGACTACGGTCTCCAAAACTCTCTTTCCAGCTGGACATTCTCCCTTACCTACAAGCAATCCAATGACTAAAGGGTTATTTCTAAACACTTCTGTTTATTAACCCTTCCTCTCCAGTGCTAAAAAACTAGAAGACATATAAAACACACATTTTTAATTAATAAACATTTGGAAAGTGACGGGTTTTGTGAATGGCAACTCTTAACCCTCAAAACAAACAGGAAATAATGCTACTTAACATGTTGTAGATTCCAAACCAAATACTAATGGACCTTAGGAAACCCAAAGGTACTTTTTCTCCTTGTATGTGGGTCTCAATACTACTTGTGGGCCTCTTGTTTATAAAAGTGTAACTCTCCTCCACTAGCTGAATGTGTGCTGTTCACAGATTAAAAGGAGAGCTTTCCTCCCTGCCTTCACCCAGTCAGCTTCTCCAGCTCATCCTTACTGGAGCACTTCGCTGACATTAATAACCATTGGGCATGGCAAAACTTAAGATTTTAGCACTACATAAACCTTTCTGCTTTTAAGGAAAAAGCTTATACAACTTTTACATTTTATAATTGGTAAAGGCTTTCTCCTCCACAATGTATTGATAACAGGCTTATTTGTTCTTAATCTGTGGAAAACAATTCTAGCCATTATTAGATGGTAACTATGGGCAAGTCAAGGAGAAAGCAATTGTAGGAAAATAAAAGTTTTAAAAAGATCAGCTAGCTAGTTTCATCTTTAAAGAATTCTGTCTACATTGCCCTTCCTTTTAAAATTTCAAGACAAAGGGCTTTTTTTTTTTAATGTGGTAAACTCAGAAAATTCCTAGAAAGCGGATAGAGTTGACACATATTCAGCTGACACCATCATTTCAGGGTCAAGGCCTGCCAAGTTTGGCTGAGAAGAACTCAGTATTCCTCAGTAAGATGGCATTTAACAGGCTCCTCTCTGAGAACTTGTTTCAATGCTAAGGCAGATGGTGTAGTTTCTACACATTGTAGGGCCCTCCCTATCTTAGGCTTTGGGCATAATAATGACAAAAGTCAAGATTTAGGGTTCAGTTCCAGCTGATTTTATTTCCTTCTCAAAAAAAGTTATTTACAGAAGGTATATATCAACAATCTGACAGGCAGTGAACTTGACATGATTAGCTGGCATGATTTTTTTATTTTTTTCCCCCAAACATTGTTTTTGTGGCCTTGAATTTTAAGACAAATATTCTACACGGCATATTGCACAGGATGGATGGCAAAAAAAAGTTTAAAAACAAAAACCCTTAACGGAACTGCCTTAAAAGGCAGACGTCCTAGTGCCTGTCATGTTATATTAAACATACATACACACAATCTTTTTGCTTATTATAATACAGACTTAAATGTACAAAGATGTTTTCCACTTTTTTCAATCTTTAAACACAACAGCTATAAACCTGAACACATATGCTATCATCATGCCATAAGACTAAAACAATTATATTTAGCGACAAGTAGAAAGGATTAAATAGTCAAATACAAGAATGAAAAATGCAGTACATAGTGTCGCGAACTCAAATCGGCATTTAGATAGATCCAGTGGTTTAAACGGCACGTTTTTGCTTATAAAAAAAGTGCAAAAAAGATGTGGTTTACAAGTTAAAGCTACAGGATCCCTTTTTGCTGTAAATGCACCAGTTGTAAAGCCTCTGGACAGAACAGTATTTTATTTTTTAAAAAGGTGTTGTTCTTAAAAGCATACAGTGTTTGGCTAATTCTCTTCCCCTTTTCATGAGACTGGGGTGGAAGAGTGGACACTGGTGGCAGGTTAAGGGATACTGTCACTTTAAGAAGCCTGCAGATTGAAGTGTAAACATGGAGAAATTAGGGGCTGATTTTTTAAACTGTGAGATATTAACCAGCCGCCCTATTATAAAATCAGGAAATCCAAACAGCGATTTACACCGATTAACACCCCCTTTATATATTTTTTACAAAAATACACTGAGAAAATAATCAAACGTTTTCATCTCTCTTGTCTTTTTTTGTTTTTTTAAAAGTGTCAAAAGTCTACATTTAAATATAAAAAATTAAAAGTTAAAACTCTAGCCCTTCAGTGAAGGAGACGTAAAATGGCGTGGGTAACAACAACTACCAAAAAAAAAAAAAAAAAAAAAGCGAAAAAAAAATAGAAAAAACAAAAAGGAAGGAAGAAATAAGTAAAAAGAAAAATAAGAAAAAAGGGACAAAGTAAGAAAAAATGTTTGGCCAGTATAAATACGTCCACATATAAAATGGCATCTGATTACATTTACAAGAAAAAGAAATACGAGGATGGAGCATCGGTGAGGGAAAAAAACACGTCTTCTCATTTACACCTAGAAGGAATAAACACATACACACTGAGAAAAAATTTGGTCCTGAATTGTTTTTTAAAGTCCAGCACAGATTTGAGTTGCGTTTGAATCCTTTAAAGAGTTAAGAATGAAAAAAAGCTGGTGATAATTTTGTTGTAGGAATCAAACAGAGCGCCATCTATCTGCTTTTTATATTATCCTACCCTATTTTAAAAACTGCTCAACAGTCTCATACAGAAATCTTTAAAAGATAGACAGGAGAACATGCTATAGTAACCCCACCAGTGAAATAATCCAACACCATCACGATTCCGATTAAGAGAAGAAAAAGCTTTTTTTTTTTCCCCCGAAACCACTCGCCCTCCACTGCCCGGGACCACATCCAACAGTCGCCTCTCCTCCTCCCGCGGGCCCGGGAGGTCCCCTCGCTTTTTTCATCCACGTGGAAGACGGGGGCCCGGAGCCGCCGCCACCTTCTCCCCAACGTGCAAATGCATCTCAGTTTATTCGCCCCCTTCCAGTCTGAGTCCTTGTCGCCCCCGCCCCCCGCTGGTGTGGCTTCTTCCAACCAGGTTCTCAGGCCATTTCCGAGCGCCGGTCACTCCAAATCTTCGGCGGCGGGGGGTGGGGTGGGGTAGGGTGGAGGATGAAGGATGGAGGGGGGGGCAAGAAAAAAATAAAGAAAAAGGGGGGGAAACGGGCACTGGCCAACGTGGAGTCTCTCGGTCCCGGCGCTCGAGACTACGCGGCCCCAAAACATCTGCCGTCGGTCAAACTAGCCTCCCGAGCCTTGCGTCTTCAGGAAAAAAAAAGGGGGGGGGCGGGGTGCTAGGGACAAAATCCCTAGAGGTGCGACGGATTTTGTTTTAACCCCCCTCCTTTCTTGACCAAGAAAAAAAAAAACAAAGTAAGAACACCAAGGGGGCGATGAGAAAAAGGACGAGATTCCTTCAGTCTCGAGAAAACTCCCAACTCGGCTTTTCGCTGGGGTGCAGACCAGTCCGGAAGCCCGGGAGCAAATGGGGGGGGGGTCTCTTCACGCATAGGGGAGGACACTCAAAAGAGCTTTTTCGCCATCACAACAACATCAACAACAACAATAAAAGATCGCCCGTCTCCCTCCTCTCCGCCGCGTCCCCGGAGGATGTGGGGGATGGGAGCGCGGGTCCCCAAACGCCGCGCGCTCCTCTCCGGCGACCGCCACACGCCCGAGCCGGCCCCGCTTATCACTTTTTTTTTTCCTTTTCCTTTTTTTTTTTTTCTTTATTTTCCCTTTTCTCTTTCAACTCTCTCTCTGTCCACTTTTTCTCCCTGTGTCGCCCCGGCCCTCCTCTCCAGCGCGCGCCATCAGTAGGTGAAGACCAGGTTGGAGATGCTGGACTCGAGCCAGTCCCCCGAGATCATCTCGCTGACCTCGGGTGTGCAGTAGTCCGGGAACTCGAAGTGCGAGCCCGAGCCCGGCTCCAGGGTGAAGTCCAGGTCTCGGTCCAGCGCCGACGACGAGCTGAAACTGCCCAGGGACATGCTCTCAAAGTTTGAACTGGGATTCAGGTCGAGCAGGTCGTCCTCGAATTCGTCGTCGGAGGCCGAGGAGCCCGCGGAGGAGGAGGCGGAGGAGGAGTGAGACGAGGCCGAGGAAGACGCGTGCGAGGGCGCGCTGGACGGCGCGGGCGAGGCGGCGCGCAGGCTGGCGTAGCCGCGGTGGTCCGCGGGCGAGCGGCTGGCGGCCGGCGACGAGGCGGCACTGCTGCGGCCGCTCAGGCTGGGCCCGTCGGGCGGGCAGCCCGCGCCCCCCTCTTCGTACAGGCCCAGGGGGTCGCTGGGGTCGGCGGCCGCACCCACGCCGCCCGCGGGCGACGCTGCTGCGCCCAGGCCGCCGAACAGGTAAACGCGTTTCACCTTCTTCTCCGCCGGGGGCTTGCCTGGGGCCGCGAGCGCGGTGGGCGCCGAGGTCGCCGCGGAGGCGGCGGCGCCCGGAGTCCGCGCCTTGTACAGCGCGTGGTGGTCGGAGGCCGCGGCGCCCAGGGGCAGCAGGGCGGCGGCCCCCGCCTGCTCAGCAGCGAAAGAGGAGGCGGCCGCCGCTTTCCCGCCGCCGCCGCCCGCCAGGATGAGCTTGGCGTGCGGCTTGCTGCCCCCGCCGCCTGCCACCTTGGAGCCGCAGCTCTTTTTCTGCGCTGGTTTAGAGTTGGCGCCGCCGCCGCTCGCGCCGCCGCCTCCGCCCCCCGCGTTGCTGCTCCCACCGCCGCCGCCGCCCCCGCCGCTGCCACCGACCTTGTCGCCCTTCTCTCCAGGCTTGGAGGCGGCCGCGGCCGAGGAGCTGGCGTTGGCGTTGCCGGACTTCACCTTCTTCCTGGGCCGGTACTTGTAGTCGGGGTAGTCAGCCATGTGCTTGAGGCGCAGCCGCTCCGCCTCCCGAATGAAAGGGATCTTGTCGCTGTCTTTGAGCAGCTTCCAGCGTTTGCCCAGCCGCTTGGAGATCTCGGCGTTGTGCATGTCGGGCGACTGCTCCATGATCTTGCGCCGCTCGATCTGCGACCACACCATGAAGGCGTTCATGGGCCGCTTGATGTGCCCGCTCGGCGTTTTGCACCAGCTCGGGTCGTCGGCCTTGCCTCCCGTGGAGGCGGTGGAGCCGGGCGTGGGGGACGAGGCGATGCCCAGCTCGAGGCCGGCGCCCGAGTCCGAGCTTTCGCCGGCCAGCAGCGCTTCCGTGTTCTCGGCGTTGTTGGTTTGCTGCACCATGGCCCCGGCTCGGCGGGCGCCCACGCGCGCTCACAGCCTTGCGGCGGCCGCGGCGCTATCGCCGGGCCCTGTCGGCTCCCTGAGCCAAGCGCACGCCAAGCGGGAGGAGGCGCGCGGCGGCCGAGCGGGCCCCTCCACTCCTGGCCGCGGCGGAGGTGGGAGAGAAAAGTCTCCAAAAGATGCAGGGAAGGAGTCCTGCGCCTCTTGCAGGGGAGTTATAGTTCCCAGGCTGGAGACTGTCCCTCTCTGTCTCGTTCTCTCTCTCTCTCACCGCGCCGCAGTTTGCTCTGTCTCTTGGCTGAGTCTGGAGACCGTGCTAAAGTGGAGAGGAGTTTCTTGAATGCTGGTTGCTGAAGCTTCAATGCAAGTTTCTCGCCGCCTCCCAGACAAGTCTTTTTTTTTTCTTCTTCTTCCCCTGAAGCAGTTGATTCCAGTTCACAAGCGCTCTGAGGAGCTCAGGAAAGCGACATCGTCTCTATCATTTAGTCCCTTTCCTACAATGCAAAGCAAAAAAGACTCTGGCTCCAGGACTCTCAGTGGGCGGAATCGGCACTAAGGAGTTTGTGCAATTTTGTTGCAAGGTAGGAAGCCAAAAAGCCTTCATGCAACAGACTGGCATGAATAAATGTATGTTTCCCCCTCCCTTCTGCAAGAAGGGAGCTGGTAATGGCAGAGTTCCTCCAATGCAGACTCTTAAAGAGCGTGCAAGAACTAGAGACCCGGGAGCGAAACAGGCCTCCTCCCCTCACACAGTTTCTCTTGCTGCAGCTTAGAGCAGACCCCAATTCCGCCTCGCGCCTCTTTATCCTTTCACAGTCTTGGCCGGGGCCAATCAGCCGCTGTAACCAACGCTTCCTCGTGCCAAGCCCCTCCCCTGTGCTTCCCATTGGCTTGGAACCCGATGCAATAATAATCTCCGCGTGCAATGAGAAGCTCCAAATCTGACCTCATTCCAATTTACAGAGCAAACTTTTTAAAAGGGCTAGAAGTACAGCTGAGATTTCTGCTGCCTCTTTTTTCCTTTTGCGGGGTGTGTGTGTGTGTGTGTGAGTGTGTGTGTGTGAGTGTGTGTGTGTGTGTGTGAAGAGGATGTTAATGCATGAAATTATTAAGGGGAGAGACGGAAATGTATTCTAACCATTATGTTAGATAACAAGGGGCTTGGAAGGGAGGGAGGGTAAGGGTGAAATACTGTAAATGGAAGCTTTCTGCTTAAAAGCCAAGTGATTATTTTTATTAGTTCTTTTCAGTATTGGCATAAAGAATCAGTCTCTAGTGCAAATCTGTTCCTCTGCTCCTTCATAAAGCCAATGATGTAAAAAGGGGAGGGAAACCTACAACAATAAATCAATGGATATTGAAAACCATTAAGAAAGTGGTACCTAGACACCTGTCATCACAATTATTTTAACAACTCTAGGTACAGCACAGATGTTGATGTGTTGTGTAAATCCCTTCAGAGCAATTTTTGTGCTGTTTGTGGTAGAAAAGAGGAATTTTTGCAATAATGACTTGCTCTCTTAACCAAAAGAGGGTTAACTATGGTTATTTAATGATTTAAACTCCCCCGTAAATCCTGAGTAGCCCAAACAGAGGAGCTTTTCATTGGAACACATTAGGCAGTGGTCCATAATTAACTGAATGGGAGAATTTCCATAGAGTTTTGTATAGGATAATAATGGTGAGTAAAGGATGGGAATCAATTTTACTTCAGAATTAAAAATGCTTCACTCTCTGTCCTCTGCCTCCTCCATATATATATATATATATATATATATATATATATATATATATATATATATATATATATGTTTTCTCCTGTATATTCTTCCTATATATTTGTTACGTGAATCAAATGGAACTGAAAGGCCAAGGCAAACTGTAGGAGGTGGCAGAAGAGAAGGGAGCCTCTAGATTTATATTAGACCTACCTGCTCATCCTTCATACTTGTTTTGTAACTCTGGCTATGTGACCAAGTCTCAGTTTTCCTCATCTGTGATACGGGAACACCAGGAGCTACTTTATATAGGGTTTTTGTGAGGGTTCAATGAGTTTGATGTACAGTAAGCCCTCAGTGAATGGTATTATCCTTCCCTTGATAATTCAAATGCCAAGGGCACTCCTGCTAGCAGAAACAGCCTATTGTTCAAGAGACCAACATTGAAGAGATGGCCACTAATGTGAAAAAAATAATCACAGATGGTGGATATGAACTCCATCCAAGGGCAAAAGTGACAACACTGAACTCATAATGATTTTAAAAGAAAGGAACTTCAGTGAAGAGTATTGTGGTGAAGATAAGGTGCCTAAGTAGTCAGAACACATGCTAATGTGGACACAAAATTACCTTTGTTCCAAGGTGTGAAAATTACAAATTCTTTCCTAACACCATAATAAGTCAACTGTTTTTCTACAGGCCAATGATAGGTGGTTTTGATTCAGATCAAACTAGTGCTAGGTAGCAGATTTCTATTTATCTTGTATGTAGGTTGGCGAGAGTCCCAGGTTGTCAGATTTAGAATTTTACTGGAAAGAACATCCTTTGGAGACATCTGAGTTGATTTCTAAAGATCAACCACAAGCAAGAATGATTTTGTGGGTAAAAGCAAAAAAATTTTGACCATTAGCTACCCAAGTTACATGCTTTTCCTTTTAGAAGGGGAAACACATATTAAAAGCAAACAAAAACCCACAGGGACCTTTTTTGCATATAATAAAGTTGGGTGTATTATCATGCATTTAATTTTCTTTGGTATGCAACCCAAACACACCCCTAAATGTTATCAATGTGACATAAAAATTAAGAGGTCTGTTTATAAAATCTATATCGTCACTAAAACAAAAAATATTTATTTTAGGATTTATACCAACAAAGATTTGAGAGTGTAGCTAATTCAGTCAAGGTGAGTATCAATATAACTGATTATATTTCTAAATCCATTTACGCTTCCAGCACTGAATATGGTAGGGGGAAAGTGGAAGTTAAAGCAGTCATAATAATTTTGTTTATGCTTAGAGCACACAAAGTTTAAAAACTTTATACCAAAAAAATAGTCACTGGTGTATTTCTAATCATTAGATGTATTTTCTATGTTGCAACAAATCCAATAGATTTTAAGAAACACCATTGTTACATGCCACTAAGAAGAAAAACTGCCAATGAAACTGTGACATCCCCCAGTTGTAGGATGAATATCTAATTCAGACATGTTGAAAATGAAAAGAAAAAGTTCATCTTAGAATTGAAGAAATGATATTAGTAATTTCCATTGACTTTATAGGATTATTGTAATATACATGAATGCTTAAACTTCTGAAGTAGATTTGTTTTTATGTGTTATTAGTTCCCTTAAAAGAAAACATGTGACAAATGGCCTTTTATTAAAGTCATCTTTCTCACCAACTGAGTAGGTATGTGCAGGCTGGAATGTGTTAGGCCTCTGAATACCAAATAATGAGAAAAGATTCCTGTCTTCTCATTACCTAACTTCATATGCTTTGTAGCCAGTTCTCCATTACTGATATTTTTTCCCCTAAATACCAGATATTTGGTGGCCCCTACTAAATCAGTACTCAGTGTTCCCTCTGCTGGCTTTGCAGTACATGAAGTAATTCTTAATGCTACTCTTTAAGCCATATTAACTGAAACCAAGATAATTTTGCAAAACAATTTCTTGTTTTAGAATAATAGACTAATTGTCTTTATTAGCAACGAGGCTAGACGTTTCAAATTTTAAATTAAGATAAATATTTTATTTTCCATTAAATATTGGAATTCTACATGATGTAATATATTATCTGCTAATTCATTTCTTCTGCTCTCACACACCTATACAACATACAATCTCACATCCATAAAATAGTATGGGGTGTAGATGTAAATACGATTCCATCCCACTGCTTAATATATTCCTATAGAATATAGGGGGGAAACCTGAAGGGAAATTAGTTTAACAAATCTGGATTTGCACTGATTTGCAAGATTCGCCTTCCTTGGTTATAGAAACAATGGCTATAGGAGCTGGGCTGACCTGACAAACACTCTCTTCAAATAAAAATAGAGGGGAAAAAAACAAAACCCTGTCTTGTTACTTTCACAGACAGGAAAGAAGCCCTGGGAAATGTGATGTCTTTGGCCCTTTTCAACTGAAAGGCCCCAGGCTTTTTGGTTCCACACCTTATGGAAAAGAATCCTCCATCCAAGGCTGTTTTCTCAATCAAGTAAGCAAACATAACCTGCCCTTCATCGTTTTGGGCTGATGAAGTTGTATTGGAACTGGACTTCCCTTATGGGGGTTGCATTGAAAAATAATAATCAAAATAATATGGATGTAATTCTTATTTGCAAAATATCAAAATAGAAATCTGGAGTAAAATGAAATCCAGGATATAGTTTTAGTCTTAGAATAAGAGATAAGAACCCCACATTTCTAATAATTTCTACCATTTTCTCTCCCCCTCCTAACCAGCGACTGGCACCTGATGGGCTTAAGTAAGCCCTTCATACCAATGCCAACTCATTTTCCTTTTCTCTCGATTTTCTGATGAGAACAAGCAGAAAACGAGTGTTTGCCTGAGCCACGAAGATTCGAAGAATGAATTGGAGCCTCTGCCCCATTTCGGAACGCCTAGGCCAGGCACACCCACGCGAAGCCAAGGTTTTGCCAGCTCCCATCCTGCGGAGGAGCCGCCGCCAGGTGGCAGCGCTGAGCCTCCCTGCGTCCGCAGAGACGTGGGAAAACGTGGGGATCCTCAGACTTCCTCCTCTCCCGAACCCACATCCTCCTCCACTACTCTACCTTCCTTAAGTAGCAGTTTAAACGATGAGCGGTTAAGAAGGTGTGTCGGTTAATTTTGATGTTTTTTTGTTTCCTAAATCAAAGTTTAGGGCAACCGATCGCCGCCTCCTGTTCACTTGACGGAAGCTCCCGGAGACTAGGGAAGCCAGCCTCGGCTTTGGAGCTGGTAACTGAATCCGGGAGATGATCAGTTCCCGCGTCCGGGTTTTGCAGAAGCGGGAGGAGTTAGAACGCGGTTCCTCCGCCAGCAGCTCTCCGTTGCTGAGAGCGGTGCCGAAAAGCGGCGCGCGTTACTTCAGGACCAGCAAAAACCCACCCCTCCTCCCGAAAACATGGTTCCCCGGGCTAGGACGCCTGGCCGAGCTCAGCGACGCTGGGGCTCGGGTCCCGCTCCTTCTGCCGGGAGCTCGGAGCGGACTGGGCGGGATTAACGGTGCTCCGCTGGGTCCCACCTCGGCGGCCGAGCCCCACCGTTCGATTCCAGTTGCAGGGAGGAAATAAATTGGAATCGACCAAGGCTGTGCTTTCTGGAGGAAAGCCTTTCCTACTGGAAACATGGTTCAGGCGATCCTGTCAGCAGCACTTTTAACACCCGTCTTCCGTTTGGGCTTTACAACCTGGGAAGGAGCTGAAGACACACGCGCGCGCGCACACACGCGCGCGCACACACACGCACACGCAGCCCAAGGGAAGACGCCCCCGCGCCCTGGCGAGCTCCTACCCCGCCCCTTAAAGTTGTACCCGGCCGCGGCTGACGGGGTCGGGTCGTTTCCTGGGTGCTCGGCTCCTCCATTTTCCCACCCCAGAGCCAACTTGGCCCTGGGCGATGGTGCCCAGTTCCGTCCCTGACCGGAACTACTCGCCACTTGCCCCCTTGCTCTCCGCGCCCATCGTTTGCGCTCTGAGCGCTGTGCGTGTGGGCCCCGCGCTGCGGCCAGCGCCCGACATTCGGAGCGGGTCTGGGCACGCGTCCAGGCCCCGGCAGACTGAGAGGCCCCACTGAGCTTGCAGCTGCCTGGGCTCTTTCAGCAGGGCAGAACAGGCGTGTGTGCGCGGCGGGTGGGAGCAGAACGAGCCACAGGGAGAAGGCAGGTTGACAGTTGGTTGCACCCGAATCCTCAAGCTTCCCCTGCCCGGGGACTGTGAGAAGGGGAAGCGTGCAGGGTGCGCGAAGGCGCGGTGGGGTGGGCAGTCGGGTCCGCGAGCGCCGCAGGAGCGCCCCAGGCTGCCAGGCGAACTTGCCAAAGGGGTGTGCCCGACGCCCGAGGGAGTCGATCCTGGTTTCAGGTCTGGTCTGAGCGGAGGGAGCTTACGGTAGGCAAATAACGAGCAGAGGCTGCGCCCCAGGCGTGGTTCCTTAGAAGCAACGCTTTGTGGAGGGGTCCGGCGCTGTGTCCCAGCGCGTTCATCCGCGTGTCTCTGCATTTCCACAAGTGTCTGGATGGGCTCCCTACCCCACCCCAGGCGTCCCGAAACCGTCCTAGTGACCCCAGCACGCGGTGGGGATGCGAGCACAACCCACGAGAGTCCCACCCCCAACCCAACAGCCGAGTAAAAGCGATGACAGTTGGAGCCCTGTGGCGAAAGAGGCTGATTTCACTTATGGAAAAGCCCTTCAGAGCAAACCTAAATCCACGTTAGCAAACCAGTTGACCTACAATTGGAGCGTGTGCGAGGGCGGGCTGGGTGCGCGCGTCTGCTGGGAGGAAAACTCGCTGGGGAGTGGGCAGAGTAAGCAAAACAAGATGTCAGATAAGAGAAAGACGGGATGGGAGGAAGAAAGGCGCTCGACTGCAGCGAGCGGGTGGAAGGCACAGAGACCGCACTGGCTGCCAGGTGACGCGAGGCAGAGAAGAGAGGCGAGCGCTTTGCGGGCGCAGGGTCTAGCCTCTCCCACTCCTCCGTTCCCCTCCCGGGATCCCGCGGTGATCCGACACCACGTGTGGCGGGGAGCTGGTAGGGAGGGGAGGGGTTGGGTGGGGCAGGGACCAAAGAACTCAGCGCCCCAGACGGCGCAGGGTGTGCGGCACATCTGGCATCCGGGACTCACCATCTGCTCCGAGCTCACCGCTGCTGCGGGCAGGGGCGTGGGCTTGGAGAGATAAGGATACTGCCCGGGGAGGGGATGGCTTGGCGTCAACCTGCGCAATGTACTCGGTTTACAGTGCCCCTACTGTGTGCGGAGTGCAGCCTCTGTCCCCTCCAGCTGCTGGGCTCAGGAACTGCACCATCTGTTCTGTTACAACCTCAAGCTAGAAAGGAATCCTGTGTAGATGGTTCTACAATAAGTTCACAAGTCGAACTATAATCTATAAGCAAATTTGCCATGCTAAGGAGGGTGGCTGAGGCAGTGTAGGGTTCTGGAGAAGAGGAAGGTACCAACGTTTGGTGATTTTTCACTGCTTCCTGAAGCGTGAATGACCCTTCTCCCCTTCCTGCCCCACATTCTCACAACACAAAGATCGAAATCAACAGTCACAATTAAAATAGTTTAGTGACACTTCACTGGTCTACGAAGGTTTACAAATAGCTGAAAACCATCCTTAAACACTCAAACTTATTAATTTCACAAATACCAGACCTAAAACACTGCCTCGTGGTAACAAGTGTTTTGTAATGTAACTTTACTATCCCGAAAGAAAATTCATGGATAATATAACCTACTATGCATCTAGTATTTTTTAAAAATCAGCATAATTCTCAAACTAAAATATACAGGAGAAATGCAAGATACAAAATTACAATAAAACAATATGCATTTTAAACGTGCATGCTCAGGCTATATCTCACTAGAACACCCAAAATAGTGTCTAAAATTCTCGCTAGGGAGTAAGTACTACTGTCCCCCGGCCCCCCCCGCCCCCCCCCGCCGTGAATTATGTAATATGGGTGTCAGGCAAGTACTAAGTAATGAGAAGGGTACTGATATTCTAAATTCTTAAATTCACAGTGGATGTGGTAGATTCTTAGGATAAATCTGCCCAGTGGTATTCCTGCTTTATGTGGACCCGACCCCATTGACTCTGGATGTGGTCAGTGAGTTGCTTTGGCCAATGTCACATTAGCAAGCATGACTCAAGCAGAAGCCTGATAAGCGCCACACCTTGGGCTTTGTCCACCTGAAAGCTTGAGAAAACCATGTTGGGAAGAAGCTAATCTAACTTAATGGAGGATAAAAGGCCCTATGGAAAGATCTGAGATGCCCTGCCAACGCTAGTGTCCTGTCCCAGGCATATGACTGAGGCTATCATGGAGTTCAATAGGAGTGTCAGATGGCTTCAGCCACATGCTTGATCCCAGACAAATCCAGCAGAAGAATCACTCAGATTGACAACCTACAGCATTAGGAGAACTATACGAGTACATCACTGTTTTAAATCACTGTTTGGGGTAGTTTGTTATGCAGTAAGAGAGGACAGAGTAATATTAATCACAATACCGTGTGATAGATGCCAAAATACAAACCCATCCAAGGTTATCTTTTCATAATAACTCTAGATCTTCATTATCAGTTCAATCAATATATTCATCAATGCCCATGTGGACATAGTGGTTAACCAGACTTCAACAACCCCAGATCTCATCTACTCTAGTTGCAAATTGTGCTTCTTTTCCACTTCCCATAATTTCCCTGAAATACTTTCACCCCTCAGGCGATCTGCTGCTCACAGCACTGTTGCATATCATTTTCTGTCATTTCTTCTGCTATCTGTGGTCTTTCCTGGCTAGCTCTTTTTTTTTTCTTTTTCTCCTGGTCTCATTTCTCTCCATTTTCTGCGATTGTTTCAAAATTTATTTACTTATGGTCACTAAACAAACAAACCATATTAAGCCTTCAATAATTTGCTTCTTTAGGATATCTTGGATTTTTTGCCATTGCTTCTGCTTATAAACTTTTTTCAGTCAATTGTTGGGGGTGAGATGACTATCAACTCTCTAGACCCTGAAAAAAGTGTGGTGTTCACACTCAGTGTAATTCTAAAGTCAAGGGATGGTGTATTAGACAGGCTTTTCCAAAGAAACAGAACCAACAGGAGATAGATAAATATTAGATCAGTGAAAAAGTAATTGCGGTTTTTGCAATTATTTTTAACCTTTTAAACCGCAATTACTTTTGCACCAACCTAATCAATAGACTGATCTCAATTACTGAGGCTGACAAGTCCCAAGATTTGCAATTAGTAAGGTGAAGAGCCAAGGCTGTAGTTCTAGTCCAAATCTCAGGAGGCTGGAGACCCAGAAAAAGCTGATGTTTCAGTTAAAGTCCTAAGGCAGGAAAACAAAACAAAACAAAATAAAACAATGTTCCAGCATGCAGGCAGTCAAGCAGGGAATTCTCTCTTATTTGGGGGAAAGTCAGCTTTTCTGTCCTATCCAGGCCCTCAACTGATTAGATAAGGACCAGTCCTATTAGGGAGGGCAATCTGCTTTACTCAGTCTATTGATTTCATGTTAATCTCATCCCAAAACACCTCACAGAAAGATCCAGAATACTGTTTGAATATCTGGGCAACTCATGGCTCAGTCAAGTTGACATGTAAAATTGACCATCACTGAGAGTTAATAACAGTCCAGCCTTAGATAAGTGACTTTACTCAAGGATGGCTTTATGTATAGGTTGGACAAGTAGCCACCCAAGCAGGTATTTTGATGGAAAATGGAGAAAATCTGCAATCTTCTGATATCTCACCACTCCATCCAATAAATAGCATCAAAGTTTCCCTAGTTAGGATTCATCCCATTAGATTATAAAACACATTTTTCTAATTAAAATGCAGACTTATCCAAGAAGGTATTGTATTGAGCTACTATTAGGCAATAATAGCTTACAGTACAGTTCTTTATAATAGCTTTTCTAGTAGGTTTAAGTAGGTTTTAACATGGGTAAGAGAGGTTGGGAGAGAGAAAGAGGGAAGGTCACTTTGAGAAGGGAAGGTTTGAATGTAATGCTCTCAGCTAAAGGGTATGATATGATAGATGAGAAAAGGAAGAACTAAAGGCTAAAATTTGCTGCCCTCTTTAAACATATAGTTTTAATTTCTCAAGACTGGAAAGTTCCTAATGTTAATATACAAGATGGTATCACTAAAATTACTTCAAGTTGAAAGTATGACATATCTTAGCTCAGAATAGATATAGCTTTCCTTTCGTGTATATGCTTTGAGGATAAAATGAAAAAGAAAAACATGATTCCTAGCAAAACTCCATGCTATGTTATTAAAGAATATGCTTCACTAACCTTCCTTTAAAAGTAATTTTATTATGATAACCATTGCATATAATACCTAGATTATTAGAATTTGGAAGACTTTTAAAAACACAATAGTCAGAGGAAATGTCTTTGTGTTAGTTTAGGTATTCCTTACTGTATTTGCCTTAAGAGGATGGACTATGCTGAGATGTAGACATGTCCTAAAAACTCATTCCTACCAGTGCAAAGTCCACCGTGAGCCCAGCAACTCCCGAAAGCGGCCCCTTTTCCCAGCAGTGGGTTATGGAACTAGGCTGGGTTATTCCATTTCAAAACATGTGACTTCTATGGTTGCCATGAAAGGGAGAGTGTAGAGAACGCTCACTCATTCTTAAATGCCTCTTCTTGAAAGAGACACATATCATTTGTGCTCATAGCTCATTGGATATAACTAGGCACAGGCCCTACCTGAAGTATGGCTGTACTCTGTGTCTCAGGAAAGAGGCAAAATGGGTTTGGGTGAATACTAGAAATGTGTTCCACATTACTTATGGATTTGATATACTTCATCTAAATTTCCTATAAACTGAATTTATTTTAAGTGAATTCCATTTTTCTTTCAGCTGCATGTAAAATTCCAAGTTACACTCTAATACTTAGACTAATTTTTTTACCTGGACTAATACTTTAGAATACTTTTCTTTTTTTAAAATGACATTAAAAGTAAAAGAAATCGTTAGAGATGTGAACACTTCGGCTTCCGAATATGATGTGGAAGTAGCAAAACACTATCACAACTAGATAAAAAGAAAGATGACAAAAGTCATATTTTTTAAAGATATAGGAGAGCTATAAAAGCATATAAGACTAGAAGAAATAAATTTTAGAGAGAGAAGAGGCTAAAACTGCCAGCCATCTTCTTGGCTGGGAGTATTTGCTGAGTTTGGGCATAGGCTCTAATAGGTAAATAAAGGGGAAAAACAGAATTTTTTTATATCCATATTGGTCAGTATGGATAAATGGATTCTACACGATCATTGAATCTTCTCTCATAGGATATTTACTGAGTGCTAGGGCAATGTAGCAGACTGAACCACAAAGACAGAGAGAAATTAGTTGCAGACCAAGCCATGACAGAGAAAGGGTCATGCAAAAAAAAAAACAAACAAACCACCACCAACACAAAATATATATGAGCATATAGTCATGTGTCTCTTAGCAATGGGGATATCTATGAGAAATACATCATTAGGCAATTTCATCATTGTGCAGACTTCATAGAGTGCGCTTACATAAGCCTACTACACAACTAGGATATATGGTATAGCCTATTGCTCCTAGGTTACAAACCTGTACAGCTTGTTACTCTACTGAATACTGCAGGCAACTGTAACACAATGGTAAATATGTGTATGTCTAAATATATCTAAATGTAGAAAAGGTATAGTAAAAATATGTTATACAGTACTTTTATACAATTGGCAGCATAGTAGATTTGTTTACACCAGCATCACATGAGTAACCAGTTGTGGTAAAACTTTACAGTGGCACTAGGTAATAAGAATTCTTCAGCTCCATTATAATCTTATGGGACCACTATAGTAGATGAGACCTGTTGTTGACTAAAACATTATGGAGTACATGAGTGGGAAATATGTATATCTTCATTTTAAAACATTTGTCAGATATTGAATGTGAATGAGGCAGGAAGCTAAAAAGCCAAGCCCCAAATCTCTGAAGGTCAGAACTTTAAGGGTAGAGGAGACAGAGAAAGAGATCCACCAGTCTCTCAATCAAAACTATAGGAATGCCATGTTCAAGAAAGAACTGGGCTTGCAACACAAAATAAAATTTCCAGAAGTCTCCTGGTACTTAAGAGACAAAGTTCCACTGAAGGATGGAGTCTTCAACAAACAAAAGAAGGTCTGGCCCTCAAGACATTTAAAACCACAGAAGGATTGGGGCTAACTGAAGGTGTGAGCCAACCCCAAGCTAGCACCATTCTTGGTTGGGTTGAGATGATCAGCCCCTAATCTTATCTACTTAATAGACAAAACCATAAGCCCTCTCTGAAGGAGAAAGAGCAACAATCTCAAACTCTATAGTTGTCTTATCTATAGTGTTTATCATACAATACCAAATAATGAGATTTGCAAAGAAGCATGAAAATGTAATTAAGAGAAAAACTAGACAGTAGAAGTAGACCCATAGATCATCAAGATGTTAGAGTTGGCAGGCATAGAAGAAAATAGAAAAAGTAGATGAAAAGATAAAGTATTTAAACAGAGACTTGGAATCTTTAAAAAGAAACAAATGGGTGTTTGAGAAATATTAAGTACACTATCTTAAATTAAGAACTCACTGAATATTTTTTACATAAAACAAGAAAAAAGAAAAGACAGGATTAGTGAATCGCAAGACAGATAGAAAATATACAAATGTAAGTACAGGAAAAAAAGAAATAGAATAAAACAGACTGCAAGAGTTATAAGAGGTACAGACAAATGATTTAGCATTTTGTTATTAAAGTCCTATAGAGAGAGAAGAGAGAATGGGTCAAAAGTGATATTTGAAGAGATGATGACTGAGAATTTTATAAAAATAATGATAGGTATAAATCCATGGGTCCAAGAATCATAGTGATCTTCAAGAAGCTTAAAAACAAAGAAAACTATTCCTAAGAATATCTTTGAAAACCAAGAGATAATCTTAAAAGCAGCCTGAGGGGGGAAAGACATTATATTAAAAGAAGACAAAGTAAAACTTATGACTAATTTTTCAACTGGAACTATGGAAGTTAAAAGACAATATAATTATATCTATGAAGCTCTGAGAGATAAATAAAAAGAAACTATCTAGAATTCTAATAAATGAAAATATCCTTCAAAAGTGAAGGTTAAAAAGAAATAGAAATGATGCAAACAAAAGCTAAGAAATTTTGTTTTAGGCAGACACACTCTGTAAGAAAAATTAAAAGTTCTTTAGGCTGAAGAAAAATAATCCCAGGTAAAAGCACAGATGTACAGGAAGAAATGAAAAACATAAGAAAAGGTAAATATATGGGTAAATTTAAAAGAATATTGACATTTAAATCAGTTATGGTAATTGTGTCTTAGGGGTTTTTATATAGAAGTAAAATACATGGCAACAATAACACAAAGAGTGGGAGAGATGTGAATGGGGTTAAACTGCTGTAAGTTTCTTACATTTTTTTGAGATGACAACTTTAATAAGTCAAGATGCATATGCAAATTTTTAGCATAGCCACCAACCCACTAAAAAACAATACAAGTAGATATGACTAAAAAGCTAATAGAGGATATAAAATGGAATATTAAAAATATTTCATTGTTTCAGAAGAAACAGGCTCTCATCTATGAAATTACTTGATTTATAACAAAGACACCACTATAATTTTGTGGGAAAAAGAAACTTTATTTTTTCCCTAATATATGGTGTCAGGGAAATTATATATCCACACAGAAAAAAATGAACCTTGACCTCTAATTCCCATCATATACAGAAAAAATAATTTATCAGATATCGGTTACAAATGTGCAGAAAAAACAGGATATATTTATGACCTTGGAGTAGGCAAAGGTTTCTTACACAGGGCACAAAAACACGAAGCATAAAAGAAACGAAATACTGGTATAACATATTCATAATGCATATATCTAATGAAGGATACATATTTTTTCTCATTAAAAAGAGGGCAAAAGGCTTGAACAGGCACCTCACAAAAGAGGCTGTGCAAATTGCCATATGAAAAGATGTGTATTAGGGAAATAACAAAATACAGCCATAAAGAGGTACATCTAAAGACCCACAAGAATGGCTAAAATTGAAATAGTAACAATATCATGTATTGGAGAGATGTAGAACATCTGAAATTCTCACACATTTGGTGGGTATGTAGCTTGGTATAATCACTATGGAAAACTGTCACCATTTACTAAGCTAGTATGTCCTACAAACCCACTCCTCAACATATGCTCAAAAGAAATGAGTGTATACCTGCCCCCCAAAAAACACATATAAGAATGTCCATGTCCCAAGTTTGGAAACAAACTAAGTGGCCATTAACAGAAGAATGGATAAATATCTTACGAAATTTCCCTCTGATGGACTACTACACAGAAACAAAAGAGCAGACATTATATTGAGCAAAAGAAGTTAGCAAAAAAGAGTATGTGTTGTATGATTTTCATTTCTATGAAGTTAGCTCAAGAATAGGCAAATCTAATTAGTAGTGATAGAAGTTAAAGAAGTGGTTATCTGGCCATGAGGGGTTGACTGGAAATAGATATGAGAGAACCTTCTAAAATACTTGAAATCTTCAATATGTCCATGGGAGTAATGCTTCACATGGGTGTACACCTATGTAAAAATTTATCAAGCAGTACACTAAAGATCAGTGCTTTTTATGCCTCTAATGTATATATACGTCAATAGAAAGATAAAAGCAAATCAGAAAAAGACGAAGATATTGAAAGGAAACCTACTTTTCAATACTTTAAAGCATGAGTTAGCAAACATCAGTAAAGGGCCAGACAGCAAATATTTTAGGCTTGTAGGCCACATTCCCAGTCACAATTACTTAACTCTACTGTTGTAGTACAAAAGCAGATATAGCCAATATATAAATGAATGACCACGGCTGTGTTTCAGTAAACTTTATTTACAAAAATAGGTGTCTGACCAGATTTGGTGTGCCAGCCAAATTTACTGAGTCCTGCTTTAAAACATTAGCAAAGAAATCACCCTGTAGTTAAAAAAAAGTACCAAAATACAATTCCTTCTTCTGTAATATGAGGTTATTACAGTAAGGTCTCTTCTAACCCAAATACAGTATGATTGTTTTTGAAGCACTGAAATTAGGGTAGGTTTTTTGTTTTAGTAAAGATAAAAAGGGGTGCCAGTAATCATACCAAAATAGTTAGAAAATACCTCTCCTACCTTTCACCTTTTCTGTACCTTCTCCCTTCTCCCCTATGGAATTAGGAATGAATTTTCACTCAGTATGAATTTAAATACTTGTGGGATACTCCTTCCACAGTATACATGGTGTCAGGAGCTAGTATATAGTGAAAATCAAATTAGATATAGTTCCTGCCCTCAAGGAACTGTTTGATGAAAGAGTCAGAAAGTAAGTAAATACAAACATAAGTATGTAAGTGTAGTAAAGAAAAATAAATTGGCACGTGAGAAGGAACAGAAAGAGCATAATTTAAAGGAGTTGGTGAGGGTAGACTTCTCTAAGATTGGGTCATTAAATGTGAGACCTAAAGAATGAATAGTAGTTGTCTAGGTGAAGAATGGTGAGGAACATGGGGTAGGCAGAGAGCACATCAAGTAGAGGGAACAGAATATGCCAAGTCAGGAGAAAGGAAAGCTTGGCACATGAAACTCATGTGGCTAGAATGTACTGAACATGAAAAAACAGTGGTACAGAAGAAAAAGGGGTGGTGGGTAGAGCCCAGCTCATACAGGGCTCTGGGTTATATTAAGCCGTTTAGATTTTGTTTTAAATGCAATGGAAAGTCATGGACAGATTTTAAATAAATGAATGGCATGACTTGATTACCATCTTTAAAACATCACTCTAATCACTGTGTGGAGAATTCATGGAGAAGGCACTAAGATGTCAGGGAGAATCTTTTGAAGATGTCTGTGGTGACCCACCCTAGAAATGATAATGTCTTGGGTAGCAATGAAGGAGAGAAATAAATGGTTTGAGGATACATTTTGGAGGTAAAATTGATAGAACTTAGCAATGGATGCTTTTAGGAAGCTGAGGGAGAAACAGATGTAAGAAAGTAGGGAAGTACAAAATAATCATTTAGAAAAGTGATCAACTGAGTTCACTGGAGATGCATAGTTAGGTTGCCAAGCAGTGTTTAGGTTGGATGTTGGCTTGTCATTGATACCAGTGAGTTCAGTTCTGTCTTTTTTCCAGTTTGGGTGTGAGAACAGAAAGATGGTTGGGTTCATCTGGGGTTAGGGCTTGGTGTGTTTGATGGGAGAAGGAAGCATGGGAATTACTATAGTTTTTGCAAAGGAGTTATTATACTGAGGGACTGTAAGTACCTAAATAAACAGAAAAGTCAAGTCAAGTGGGGCTGACGGGCAAAGAGAAAGACATGGGGTTGTGGATTGGAAGTGTTAATAAGTTGGAAGACGTGGGATGATGGAGTCAACAAGTGGAAAATACAATAGTTTTATTTGAGAATGGGATATCTGATTTTGTGATTTTATAGGTTGCTAAGGGAAAGAGTTCAATGAATCAACAGCTCGCATTTTGGGTGGGTCATCGAGTATATGTTGAAGTTGTCTAAAATGATGACAGGAGGAGGTGAGGTGGACTGGAAGATTGGAAGCCAGATGTTCAAATCTCAAGTGAATCAAGTGACAGCAGATGACAACAATAAGGAGGAGGAATGTGAGATTTAGCTGAATGGTGAGTCTCAAAGGAGAGGGGACTCTTACAAGAGAGCAAGTTGAATGTCTGAAAGTAAGCAAACATTGACCCAACTACCTAACCTGAGGTGAGAATAAGCAGTTTCCACTTCAGAGGCCTACAGGAGAAATGATGTTCTCAGAACGGCCTTACGTTTCATTGAGACAAAGAGGTATAAAGAGTGGGGGAAACAGAGGTGGAGAGTTCCGGAAAGTTCATTGAGCACAGAGCAGCCATTTTCAAGGGCATAATGAGGTCCAGAGTTGAGTCAAATGGACTGATAATGCAGAAAGCAGGTTGGAGCTGAGAGTTGACGAGATTTTTTTTAACAAATATAATAACAAATATAATAACTGTTTGGGACATTTTCATTTTAAAGCTCTCTTCATTTTAAAGTTGATAGTAAAAATACACAACAAATTAATGAGTATAGGATTTCTGCTTGGGATGATGACAATATTCCGGAAATGGATGGTGATAATGGTTGCACGACACTGTGAACACACCACACTAAATTATACACTGAAAACTCATTAAAACGGAAAATTTTATATTATATATATTTACTACAATAAAAAAATGCAATAATTAGCAATGGTTTTAAATTAACAGCCTGTTGGCTAAATCTGATCTCAGCCATGTTTTGTATGGCCTCAAACTGTTTTTGGCCATCATTGTATATTTAAAAAAACAAAATTGGTTTCTAACATTTAGAAATCTAGAGATTTTTGTACAAAATCCCTTTAAAAACTAGGTTGGATGCACATCCCTATTTGGGACTGACCAGTTGGAGCCAAAGAAGGCCTGCTCCTTTTCTGTGAAGCCATGTCTTGTCAACATGAAGGGTGAAGTTCTCCCGCCATTCAGACTGGTGCTGCTCTGTTGTTTCCCTTTTCAGAATTTATAGAATGGTGAAATAATTTTATAGCGATTCCTCTACAAAGATGAGAAGATGAAAGATAGACTGAGCAGGAAGTTTCAAGAAAAGTGGGAGAAAACACATTTCTTGGTAGAAATGAGGCTGGGTATTTAATGAGTAAACAAAGTTGGTCCCAAGAATACAGTCTGGCCAACTTCAGTTATTTTTATTACCTGCCTAGCTCCTGAACGCGGTTGTATTTGCCTTCCTGATTTATATAAACCGTTTATTACTTTAAGTTTTAAATAATCTCTGTAAACCTGAAAGCCTAAAAGAATTTAAAGGCCGTAGAAAATCTCTAATTTTCGTCACATTTTTCTTTGACTAATAAAGATATCCTAACTTTGAGCCTTTGGGGAACAATCTTTAGGGTATTAATTAATTGTTCTCAATAATATTCTCAATATTTGTTCATATAACAAACTGATACATTTTTTGTTTTCTCTCCGTGTGTGTGTGTGTGTGTGTGTGTGTGTTTGCATATGTGTGTGAGAAAGAGGTCATGTATATCCATCTTAGTTGTTGGCACATAAATGCATTGTTTATGCCAAGTCAATCAATAGAGATGGGAACATTAAATCATCATGTGTCAACATTACTGTGAAAAAAAGTTCTAGTACACGAAATATGCATGTACTGTCACCCGAAAAAGTACACTGACTCCTTTTTGAAAGTAAAAATGTAGTAAACACCAGATATTCTGGCACTGTGATTGACTCTAGTTTAAAATATCTAATACTTCTAAATTTACATACAAGGCATTTTGCCTTGTTTTAGTTCTCTTCCAATTGGATGAACTTAACCTTTGGACATCTTTGCTTGATAGTGACAGTGCATTGAATTACCATATCACTGGATGAGAGTTGAAAATACACTTACAGAGAATGAAAATGTTCAATTTCTACTTAGAAATGGAGGGTTGCCCCAGTAATATTGGCCACATGTCAGTAATGTCAGTAATACTGACATCTATAGGTGTCCTGTGACATTAGGAAATAAACCTATGACCCAGGCCCAGTCATATATAAATAAGCGTAGTGGATGTATTCATTTCCTAAGGCTTCCATAACAAAATACCAGAGTGGTTTTAAACAACAGAAATCTATTCTCTCCAGTTCTAGATGCAGACACCTGAAAGCAAGGTGTTGCTGGGGCCATGCTCGCTTTGAAGGCTCTAGGGGAGAATCTGTTCCATGCCTTTCTCTAAGCTGCTGGTGTTGCTAGGAATCCTTGGCATCTCTTGGTTTGCCGACATATCACTCCAATCTCTGTCTCTGTTGTCACATGGTATATCCTTGTGTGACTTTATCTGTGTCTCTTTCCGTCTTCTTACAAGGACACTCCGATTGGCTTAGAGCCCACCCAAATGGCCTCATGTTAACTTGATTACATCTGTAAAGACCCTATTTCCAAATAAGGTCCTATTACAGAAGCCAGGTGTCAGGATATCAACATATCTTTTTCATGGACACAAATCAATCCCTAATAGAGGGACAGAAAACTAGACAGAGCATGATCATTGAATTACCTCTTAGGTTAGATTCTGGCCTAGGCATATCCAGTCTCAGCCATGGCTGAACTGTTTTCTTCCCTCATGCTGGTTTCTGAGCCATCTCCTGCTTTATCCATCTACTCTGCATTGGTGAAAGTCTGTCAACTTTCACCAGTTCATACATGTTCCTGTCTGTGACTAGTCTTCCTTGTAGCATGCTGTCTCCTTAACCCAAACCCTGGAAATAGAATCCCTTGAGTGGAACCTACAATGCCATTCCTGTAAATCATTTTCCTCTTGTCTTTGATTCTTCCCTGTGCTGCTTAGATTTTTCTATTGTCATTATTTCCGTCATCTCACAACTCTCTTGCCTCATTATCCTTCTCTTTCATGTACTTGTTGAAACCCAATCTTGAATAAGTCCAACGATTTTGGCTCACAGCTGGGCAGCTGACCACTATCAGAGGAAATCACACAACAGTCACTTTTCTCTCAATTCTCTGCAGAGGCATTTCATTCTCTCCATAAACTCGTTAATCCTGTGACATCACCAATTTCCCCTCTTCAACTCTTAATTCACAGACGAAATACACAGGTACCATCTTAATTTCATGCCACCAAATCTGCAAATTAGCCTTCATCTATACTCATCACTTTTCTCCTTTCCACTTGCGACAAAGGAAACAAAGTCCATCCAGGGTGTTAAACTGCTCCCTGCCATCTCCGGATTCAATCACTTTCTATCTTCTAGAGATCTCTATGACTTTTCTCATTTCTCCTATACCTTCATGCTCCATCGCCTTCATTAGCTTTTCCCTTTCAAAATTTTAAGTCTCTTCTATTTTCTATTAACAAACAATTCTCACCAAAAACTCCCCCTTTAACTTGTTAGTTACCTTCAGTTTTTAAAAATCATTATAATACATTTTATTTACGCAGTATTTTACAGGCACTGTGTCTTCAATTTTTATTCTCTCTTGCTCTCCCCTTTCTCAGTTAAACTTCTATTGATATCTATATAAATAAAAATATGTCTTTATTTGCTGTCCACAATTGCTCTCACACATGCTTTCTTAGATGCAACAGAATCTCTTAACATGCCACTCCAAAATTATTAAAGACTTTTCTTGTTGCTGAATCCAATAACATTTTCTTGTCTTTTATTTTCTTGCCTTCTCAGCAGCATGTGGAACTACGAGCAACTATATGCCAACAAATTGGACAATCTGGAAGAAATGGATAAATTGCTAAAAGCATACAATCTTCCAAGGCTGAATCAAGAAGAAACAGAAAATGTGAACAGACCAATTACTACCAACGAAACTAAATCAGTAATCAACAAGCTCCCAACAAACAAAAGTCCTGGACCAGATGGCTTCACAGGTGAATTTTGTTAAACATTAAAAAAAGAAGTAACACATATTCTCCTCAAACGATTCCAAAAAATCCAAGAGGAGGGAAGGCTCCCAAGCTCATTATACGAGGCCATTACCCTGATTCAAATATTTTGAATATTAGCCTCTTATCAGATACATGATATGGAAATAATTTCTCCACTTTGTAGGTTGCCTCTTTGTTTTTTTGATAGTTTCTATGCTATGCAGAAGCTTATTAGTTTCATGTAGTCCCACCTGTTTATGGTTGCCTATGCTGTTTGTGTCATGTTAAAAAAAATACCCAAGACCAATATCAAGAAGTTTTTCCCATATGTTTTCTTTTAGGAGTTTTATGGTTTCAGGTCTTGAATTTTTAGTCTTTAATCCATTTCAATTTTTGTAAGTGATATAAGATAGGGGTCCAGCTTCATTCTTTTGCATGTGAATACCCAGTTTTTCCAGCACCATTTATTGAAGAGACTATATTTTCCCCGTTTTGTATTCTTGGTGCCTTTGTCAACGATTAGTTGACCATATAGTATGTATGGGTTTATATCTGGGGTCTCTACATGGTCCAGTGGTCTATGTGTCTGTTTTATTGCCAGTACCACACTGTTTTGCTTACTATAACTTTGTAATATAGTTTGAAATCAATCAGTGTGATGCCTCCTGCTTTGTTCTTCTTTCTCAAGATTGGTTTGGCTATTCAGGGTCTTTTGTGGGTCCATACAAATTTTAGGACTTTTTTTTCTGTGAAAAAATGCCAGTAGAATTTTGATAGTAATTTCATTGAATCTGTAGATTGCTTTGGGTATATGGACATTTTAAACTATTAATTCTTCTAATCCATGAACATGGGATATCTTTCCATTATTTCTGTCATCCTGTTTTTTCTTCATCCATGTCTTATAGTTTTCAGTATATGGATATTTCATCACCGTGGTTAAATTTATTTCTAAGTACTTGATTGTTTTGAGGCTATTGTAAAAGTGATTGTTTTCTTAATTTCTCTTTCTAATAGTTCATTGTTAGTGTATAGAAATATCATGGATTTCTGTATATTGATTTTGTATCCTGAAACTTTACTGTTTTGTTCATTACTTCTATTAATATTTTTCGATGGACTCTTTAATGTTTCCTATATATAATATCATGTCATCTGCAAACAGACAAATTTACTTCTTCCTTTCCAATTTGGGCTCCATTTAATTATTATTATTATTACTATTACTGTTATTATTATTATTATTATTGTTCTTATTATTATTTTGACTAATTGCATTGGCTAGGATTTCCAGTACTATGCTGAATCAAAGTGGTGATAGAGGGCAGGCACCCTTGTGTTGTTTCTGATCTTGGAAGAAAAGCATTTAGCTTTTCACTATTGAATATGATGTTAGTTATGGGTTTGTCATACATGGCCTCTATGAGGTTGAGGTCCATTCCTTATATACTTAATTTGCTAAGAGTTTTTATTGCGACAGGATGTTGAATTTTGTTAAATGCTTTTTCTGCATCTATTGAAATGATTGTATGATTTTAATCCTTCATTCTGTTAATATGATGTATCACATTTATTAATTTGCATATGTTGAAGTATTCTTGTATCCCAGGGAAAAATCCAACTTGGTCATGGTGTATAATCCTTTCAAAATGATTTTGAAATATTTTGCTAATATTTTGTTGAGGATTTTTGTATCTATATTCATCAAAGACATTGTCCTATAATTTTCTTTTAATGTCCTTGTCTGGCTTTGATATCAGGTTAAACCTAGCCTTATAAAATGAGTTTGGAAGAGTTTGGAAATGTTCCCTTCTCTTCAATTTTTTTTTCAGAGTTTGAGAAGGATTGGTATTAATTCTTTTTTAAATGTTTGGTAGAATTCACCAGTAAAGCCATCAGGTCCTGGATTTTTCTTTGTTGTGAGGTTTTTTATTACTGATTTAATCTCCTTACTCATTAATGGTCTGTTCAGTTTTCTATGTCTTCATGATTGAGACTTGCTAAGTTGTATATTTCTAAGAATTTATCCATTTCCTCTAGTTTGTGCAACTTATTGGTATATTATTGATCAGAGTTGTTTTTTATGATCCTTTGTGTTTCTGTGGTATCAGATATAATGTGTCCTCTTTCATTTCTGACTTTATTTATTTGAGTCTTCTCTCTTTTTTCATAGTCTTGCTAAACATTTGTCAACTTTGTTTATTTTTTCATAAACCCAACTCTTACTTTTGTTAATCTTTCCTATTATTTTTCTGACCTCTATTTCATTTATTTCTGCTCTGATCTTTGTATTCCCTTCCTTTTGTTAACTTTGGGCTTCCTCTGTGCTTCTTTTTCTTGTTCCTTGAGGTGTAAAGTTAGGTTGTTTATTGGAGATTTATTTTTTCTTACTGGAGGCATTTATTGCTATAAATTTCACTCTTAGAACTGTTTTGCTGCATCTCATAAGTTTTAGTATGTTGTGTTTCCATTTTCATTTCTTTTAAAGTGTTTTTTTCCTTTTGATTTCTTCTTTGACTCATTCATTATTCAAAAGTATGTTATTTAATTTCCACATATTTGTGAATTTTCAAGTTTTCCTCCTGTTATTGACTTCAAGTTTCATACCATTGTGGTTAGATGAGATATTTGGTATGATTTCAGTCTTCTTAAGTTTGCCAAGACTTGTTTTGTGACTCTAACACATGATCTATCCTGAAGAATGTTCCTATGGGCTTGAGAAGAATCTGTATTCTGCTGCTGTTGGATAGAATGTTCTATGAATGTCTGTTAGGTCCTTTGTTCTAAAGTATAGTTCAAATCCAATATTTCTTTATTGATTTTCTGCCTGGATGATTCATCTAGTATTGAAAGTGGGGTCTTGAATCCCTCTACTTATTATTGTTGTATTGTCTATTTCTCTCTTCAAATCTGTTAGTATTTGCTTAATATATTTAGGTGCTCTAATGTTGGGTACACGTGTGTTTATAATTGTTACGTCCTTTTAATGGATTGACCCCTTTATAATTAAAATATGACCTTCTTTGTCTCTTACTATAGTTTTTGACTTAAAGTCTATTTTGTCTAATTCATTTAGAGCCTATGTGTGTCTCTTTGTCTTCATTTAGAGCCTATGTGTGTCCTTAAAGGTGAAGTGAGTCTCTCGTAGGCAGCAGATAGTTGGATTTTCTTTTTTATCCATTCAGCCACTCTATGTCTTTAGATTGGAGAATTTAATCTATTTACATTTAAAGTAATTATCAGTAGGTAAGGACTTTCTAATGTTTTCTGGCTGTTTTGTAGTTTCTTTCTTCCTTTCTTTCACTCTTGCTGTTTGCTTTCTGGTTACTATGAGGCTTACATAAAACATCTGATAGTTATAACAGTCTATGTGAAGCTGATAACTTTGCATAAAAAACTACCCTTTTGCTCTTTTATTCCTCTCTCATTGTACACTTTTGATATCACAGCTTAGAACTTTTTATATTATATATTCATTAGCAATAGTTATTTGTAGCTATAGTTATTTTTAATACTTTTGTCCTTTAACCTTTATGCTGGAGTTAACATGTTAACTTAATATGTTGTTATCTCAATACATTAATTAATATTAACACACCACCATATTACAGTATTAGAGTATTCTGAATTTGATTATACAGTTATCTTTATAAATGTGTCTTATGTTTACATGTTATTAATTAGTGTTCTTTCATTTCTGCATAATGAACTCATTTCACCATTTCTTATAAGGCAGGTTAAGTGGCGATGAACTCTCTCAACTTTTGTTTGTCTGGGAAAATCTTTATTTTGCCTTACTTTCTGGACAGCTTTCCTGGGTAAAGTATTCTTGGTTGGCAATTTTCTTTTGGTGTGTTGAGTATATCATCTTATTCTCTCCTGACTTGCAAGACTTCTGATGAGAAATCCAATGATAGACTTATGGGGGGGGGGTCCCTTTGTATATGAGGTTTGCTTTATTTCTCTTCGCTGGTTTTAAATTTCTCTCTTTGTCTTTCATTGCAGACACTTTTATTATAATCTATGTTGGAGAATATCTTTCTTGGTTGAATCTCTTTGGTGACCTGTGAGATTCATGAACTTGGATATCCAAGTCTATTCCAAGATTTGGGAAATTTACAGCCATTATTTCTTTAAACATTTTTTTTTCTACTCCTTTCTCTCTCTCTTCTCTTTCTGGTGCTCCACTAATGCATAGATTGTTTTTCTTGATGATATTCCATAAGTCATATAGGCTTTCTTCACTCCTTTTCATTCCTTTTTTCTTTGTTCTCCTGACTTGATAATTTTAAATGACTTGTCTTTGACTTCACAGCTTCTTTCTTCTGCTCAATTAGTCTGCTTTTGATTTCATTCTTCATTTCATTCATTTTATTCTTCAGCTCAAGACTTTCTGTTTGTTCTTTTTAATGATTTCTATAAATCTGTTAAACTTCTCATTTTGTTTGTGTATTGTTTTTCTAGTTCATTGAATTGTCTTTCTGTGTTTTCTTGTAGCTCACTGAGCTTCATTAAGACAACTATTTTGAATTCTTTTTTTTTTTTCCAGGCTCAAAATTGAGTTTATTTTGATAGTGGGTTTCAATGGTCATCATAACTGAAAATTATAAAACCAAATGGTACAAAGTCCAACTGAAAAATTGTGTCATTGGCTGGACTAATTAAATCACAATAATTTCATAATTATGCAAAGGGTTTAGTTCAAATTCGGTTAGTATATTTTTATATTCCCTGAGATCCATTACTTCTTTTAAAGACTTTTATTAAAGTATTGCTAACATACAATATTATATTAGTTTAAGGTGTACACCAATTATTCAACATTTACATACATAAAGAAGTGATTACCATGATAAGTCCAGCAACCATCTGACACCATACCACACTATCACAGTATTATTGACTATATTCCCTATGCTGTACATTACATCTCCATGACATATTTGTTTTATACCTGGAAGTTTGAACCTCTTATTTCCCTTCACCTTTTCCCCTCCTTTTTAAAAAATTTCAATTACAGTTGACATTCAGTATTATTTTATACTAATTTTAGGTGTACAGCATAGTGGTTAGACATTTATATAAGAAGTTATCTCCCTGATTAGTCTAGTACACACCTGTCACTATACATATTATTAACTATATCTATGGTTTACTTTACATCCCTAGACTATTTTGTAACTACCAATTTGTACTTCTTAATCCTGTCCCTTTTTTTCACCCACCCCCAAATCCCCTCCCATCTGGCAACCATCAAAATGTTCTCTGTATCTATGAGTTTGTTTTTCTTTTGTTTGTTTGTTTATTTTGTTCTTTAGTTACCACATATAAGCAAAATCACACTGCATCTGTCTTTCTCTGTCTGACATATTCCACTCAGCACAATACCCTCCAGGTTGCCACAGATGCCAAGAACCCATTCCCTTCCATGGCCAAGCAATATTCCATTGTATATATGTACCACCTCCTCTTTATTCATTCATCCATCGATGGACACCCAGGCTTCCTCCACATCTTGCCTATTGTAAACAGTGCTGCAATGAACATATGGATGCACGTGTCCCCTTGAAGGAACGTTTTTGGTTTTTTCGGAAAAATACCCTGAAGTGGGATTACTGGGTCCTTCTTTGTCTCTTGTTATAGCCTTTGTTTTAAAGTCTATTTTGTCTGGTATAAGTACTGCTACGCCAGCTTTTTGTTTGTATGTTTGTTTCCATTTTAATGCAATATCTTTTTCCATTCCTTTGGAAAATTTCAGTTTGCACGTATCTTTTGACCTTAAGTGAGTCTGTAGGCAGCATATGTAAGGGTCTTGTTTCCTTATACATTCCACCCTCCTATGTCTTTTGAGTGGAGCATTTAATACATTTACATTTAAAGTAATTGTTGATAGGTATGTAGTTATTATCATTTTGTTATTCATATATTTTTATCTTTTTTCTTTGTCTTCTTAAAGAAGTCCCTGTAATATACTTTGTAATACTGCTTTGTTGGTGATGAACTTCTTTTGCTGTTTTTGTGTGGGAAGTTCTTTACCCGTCCTTTAATTCTAAATGATAGCTTTGCTGGGTAGAGTAACCTTGTTTGTAGGTGCTTTCTTTTCATCACTTTGAATATTTCCTGCCAATTTCTTCTGGCTTGCAAAGTTTTTGTTGAGATATCAGCTGACAGTCTGATGGGATCTCTCTTTTAGGTAACTAACTGCTTTTCCCTTGCTGCTTTTAACATTATGTCTTTGTCTTTAAATTTCAGCATTTTAATTATGATGTATCTTTGTTGGGCCTCTTTGGGTTCATCTCGTTTGGGACTCTCTGTGTTTCCTGGGCTTCTATGTCTATTTCCTTTGCCAGGTTAAGGAAGTTTTCTGTCATTATTTCTTGAAATAGGTATTCAATTCTTTGTGCCCTCTCTTCTCCTTCTGGTTCCCCTATGATGCAAATGTTGGTACACTTGACGTTGTCCCAGAGGGCCCTTAAATTATTCTAAGTTTTTTGGATTCTTTTTGCTGTTCTGATTGGGTGTTTTATGGTACCTTTTCTTCTAAATCCCTTATTTGGTCTTCTGCTTTATCTAATCTATTGTTGATTTTCTCTAATGTATTCTTCATTTCAGTTGTTGTATTCTTTATTTTGGACTGGTTCTTTTTTTAGGTTTTTTATCTCCATTTTTGTGTTTATTATCTCTTTGTTGAAGTTTCCCCTGGGATAATTGAGCATCTTTATAAGCAGTGTTTTGAACTCTGCATCTGTTAGATTGCTTGTTTCCATTTTGTTTAGTTCTTTTTTGGAGTGTGGTTCTGTTCTTTTATTTGGGACATATTTATTTGTCCCACCATTTTGGCTGCCTCCCTGTGTTTGTATCTATGTATTAGGTAGAGCGGCTATGTCTCCCCATCTTAGTAGATGTAATGTGGGGCCTAATGGTGCAGTCTCCCTGGTCACCTGAGTCAGGTGCTGCAGGTGTGTCCCTTGTGTGGGTTGTTGTACTCTCCTGTTGTAGTTGACTGCTGTTTGTACGTCAATAGGAGGGACTGAACCTTGGGCTGATTGGTTTTGAGAATGCTCCATGACTACAGTGGAGGAGTTGTTGTCTAGAGGCTGACCCTACAGAGCAGTATTCACTTTAGCAGAGCTATGGTGCCTGCCCCGTCTGTCCTTTGGGTGTGCAGTCCTTACAGAAGGCTGGGTGATGCTTCCACTGGACTCAGTTCGAACCTGGCCACCAGGTGTGCCAGCCCCAGGGACTCCTGAGAGGGGCCCAACCACAGGCCAAATTAAGCCACAGTCTGTGCTCTTCTTTGGGCCACCTGGCATAAGCCACAAAGCAATCCACAGATGGCTACATGTGCTTTGCTTGGACATACCTAGGAAAGGCTAAGCCATGAACCAAGGTTGGCTGACACGAGGGTCAGATTAGGGTTGTTCAGACAGAGTTATGGTACACAGCAAAGGCAGATGCTCCTTTTTTGGATTTTATGAACCTTTGAGAGATTTTTAGGAAAGTCTGCAGCATGAGCCAAGACAGGCTGTTTGTATGGAAAAGCCACTGGTGGTCTGCAAGTTGGATGGAGCAGGGTCTCAGGGAACCATCAGAGTGGGGCAAAGAGTGTTAGCCAGGTTGATGGAGACTCAGATATGGTGGTCACCTGCCTCTGCATGCCAGAAGCTGGAAGGGTTCAACAAAGAAATAATGGATTCTGCCAGGACTTTTGTCTTGGATAAAACTGCCCCTCCAGCCCTGGCCCTGAGCCAGACAATTCAGTTCCTCCTCATATGTCCCTGGCACGTTGTGAGTTGTAGCCCCAGTGCTGGGGCAAGTATATGTGTGCACAGGCCCTTTAAGAGGAACATCTGGAACGCTAGCAGCCCTTGTCTCAGTCAGCCACAATCATTTTGGTTTCACAGCCAGAAGTTATGGGTGACTTCTCTCCCTGGCACTGGAACCCTGGGCTAGGGAGCCTGGAGTGGGTCCAGGACCCCTCGCTCGTCTGAGGGAGACCTCTGCAGCCAAGATATCCCTCCTGATTTTAATGGTCACATGCAGGTGTGGGACCAGCCCACTCAATGTCTTTGTTCCTCCTACCAGTCTTGAGGTGGCTTCTTCTGTGTATCCTTAGGTGTAGGGCTTCGGTTCAGCTAGACCTCAGGCAATTCTCAATGGTGGTTGTTCTGTCGTTTATTTGTAATTCTGATGTGGTTGTAAGAGGAGGCAAGCACGTCATTTACCTACTCCACCATCTTGATCAGAAATCCTTTATTTTGAATTCTTATTGGTCAAATTGCAGATCTCCATTTCTTTAGGGTTGGTTGGCTACCGGAAAATTATTGTGTTCTTTTGGTGGTATCATATTTCCTTGATTTTTCATGTTACTTGAAGTCTTTTGTTATTGTCTTCACATTTGAAGAAGTAGTTACCTCCTGCGGTCTTTATTGACTGGCTTTGGGAAAGAAATACCTTCTGTCAGCCCTACTGAGTATTCTGAGGCTTTCTCAGACATTTTCTATGGCCACACATGCTCCACATTTCTTGAGGGTAATTTCTTAAGGTGGTATTCTTTCCCGTGATCCTGCAAAGCCTGGCTGAGTGCTAACAGCCTCCCATTTGCCCTCCCTAGGTCACTGCTGAGTGCTCAAGTTTTTGTGCTTTCTCCCAAACCTGCAGAGCTAGGCCACCTTCCTACACATGCTCACTACCTGTCTGCAAAGGCCAACACTCGCTGTCTTTGGGGGAATGAACAAGGAGCCAGTCACATGATGGTGGAGGTGTGTGTGGATGGGCCATACAGAGTGTTGGGGGTGCTTGTGGTCCAGTTGGGGAGATCCGCAGATGAGGCATCCCCAATGGCTTGTGGCTGGCCTTCCCAATGGAGTCCACATAGCAGTTAGTAGGATCTGCATGCCTTTCTACGCTCCAATAATAGCCTGGCTGCTGTTTTCCCAGTCCCTCCCCATCCTTCAGTCATATAGCACATATTAATATTCTGGATGGGACAAGAAGGAAGTGGCCTTCTTTGGCAGCATCCTGCACAGCTGGGGAAGGGGGGCACTCACTCACACGTTTTCACTTCCTTGGAAAAATCACTTGTATAGGAGGTCTCTTGGCACTGAGCTGTGCCACCTTGGGGGAGAGGTGACCTGGGTAAAGTGAAAGTGTTTCTGTTACCCTGTTCAATTCTTCTCCAATAGTGTGTTGGAATTTCTCTGTTGTACTCCTGTACTTGCACAAAGGCACTTTCATTTGTGGGTGATTGTCAAAATTGGTGTTCTTGGCGGGGGGGGGGGGGAGGGAGGTGTATGTGTGTGTAGACAATAGAAAACTCTAATTCCTCCATTTTGCTGTCACCAGTATCTGCATTTCATGTTTTGTGATGCAAATTGCCATAACTATATAAGCTTTTTGGAAGAAAACAATTTTTATTTCAATGTAATGGAAAACTGGATTTTGTGTGGTTTTGTTTAATACGGACTGAGGCTCAGAGCCTTTGCTCTTTGGAAATACACTTGGAATTCTGCTGGAAAATGTTACCCTTCTCTTTTCTCTATAATATTGATATACCTGTCACATTCAAGCAGGGCCCATGATTAGTCTTAATGTGCAGGTGTTCCTAACTGAGGCTAGATGTTTGAATTTACTTCATTCTATGCAGCCTGTTTTAATTTTGATTAATTGCCATCAGGAATAATAACTCCTTGGGGCAGACCATTAGGAAGCTACAGAATCGATTATGTTTAGCTACAGAATATGTAGAACTAGTCGCCACCACTGAAATGATCATAGCTACCCTGTATTAGGAAAATAGATTTTTCTAATTCTGATGTGAATATCAGTGGCTACAGTTGGTGGGCATGAAAGATAGGAACAATATGCTTTAGGTATATGCAAGGGAATCTATCTCAGTACACATCTGAAATAATTAATTGGCGGAATAAAGAGTCCCTGACACACAAGATAGCTTACCTGCTATCTCGAACCCTAGACCACTTGGTTGAAGCACTGATTGCTTCACTTTGTGGCTAATTCACCAGCCTCCTAACTTTCTTCAGCTTCCTTACTTCTGGTATAGTTTCTTCTTGGCCCATTCATACTCAACAATTTGCTCACAAACTTTGCGCATGACTCTCCCTATGCCTGGAACACTGTTCTTCCCCTTCTCCATTTGGCTATGTCACATTCATACTTCAGGACTTCTCTTAAATGCCACCCGCTCTAGGAAGCTTTGTTGCATCACTTCCCTCAGGTAGTGGCTCTTCCCCGTGTCCCATTGCATCTTGAACTCATTTCTACATAACTGCTATCATATTTTATTACCACTCAATGTCCATTTCCTCTGTTAGACTGTGAGGTCTTTGAGGGCAAAATTTCTGTCTTGTATTTCTATAGCCCTAGTTTAATGGATCCTAACCTTTTTGTACATACTGCCTTTGAAAATCTGATGAAAACTACAAACTTCTTCTTTAGACAAAGTGCTCTAAATTTTGCCAATAATTTCAAGGCGTTTGGGACACTCTAAATCCATTTGTGGACCCTAGAAGTCCATGGACCTCTGGCTATAATCCCTGCAACTAGCTCCTGGAGACGTCAAAATAATTATCACTTCATAAACACTTACTGTGTGTCTGACACTTTTCTGAGCACTTTATATGATCCTCCCCATTCATTACCCTATAAGGTAGACACTATAATTACGCCTACAGGAAACTAAGGAACAGCATGTGAGTAGCTTCTTCAAGGTTATTCCTGAGCTTGCTCTGTTAGCCACATTACATTGCCCCTCAGCCTCACTATGGTACTGTTCATAGTACTCTACCTAAAAGGCACTGCATAAATGTCTATTAATGAACCATAAAATAAATACAAGCAATAGTCTTACACGTCAGGAACTACAAGGTCAGACAACTCGCAAACTCATCCTAGAAAAAGTGCTACATACCTCACTGCTGAATATCACTACAGTCACCTTTGAAGTACTCCCCTTGGGAAGCTATGCACAGACACCAGCACCAAGGCCACCCTTCAAAGCAATTTTGGAACTCTTTTTCTGGAATGGCCATTAGAGCTGTCATCGTATTACCCTTGATGTCCTGAATGTCATCAAAATGTCTTCCTTTCAATATTTCATTTATCTTCGGGTAAAGAAAGAAGTCATTGGGGGCCAGATCAGGTGAGTAGGGATGGTGTTCCAATGCAGTTATTTGTTTACTGGCTAAAACTCCCTCACAGACAGTGCCGTGTGAGCTGGTGCATTGTCGCGATGCAAGAGCCATGAATTGTTGGTGAAAAGTTCAGGTCGTCTAACTTTTTCATGCAGCCTTTTGAGCACTTCCAAATAGTAAACTTGGTTAACTGTCCGGTTGGTACAAATTCATAATGAATAATCCTTCTGATATCAAAACAGGTTAGCAACATTGTTGCAACAAGTTCCCGAAGTTAATTGTCAGACCTTGTATGCACAAATTTGGAATCATGCAGAAAATAAAGAGCCTTATTATTTAAATGGTTTGTAAATGCTATGAGCTTTCTCAGTGGAGTAAAGAGCATATTGTATAAGCTACACCAACCTTCATTGAGCTTTAAGGATAAGGGGTAGGAAGGTAAAGAACTCTTACTGAATACTTGATACATGCTGGCATTCAGTTTGGTACTTCCTGAACAAACCACATCATACCTTAGTACTAACAGACTTTAGAATATAATTGAATTTTGAGTCCAGTGTTGACCCCAGGGGAGAACTGAATGGAAACATAAAGTGCTGTGTCCTTTAAAGCAAGCGTTTAAAAAATCAGAGTTTGTTAAATTAGAGTTTGTAAAAGCCAAGTTGTTGGCTCTCTGTAACATCAAGGAGTAGAAGTTTTACTGGAGAATGGAGAAAGGTTAAGGAGGTAGGGGTGGGGTAACTTTTTTCTTTCTTCTAATAAAGATAAGCCTTTCAAGTCTTGTGTGATAAGAGAGAGTTTTACAATCACAGTTAGGTGTGAACACTGCATACCCTCAAATAATGCACACACACAGACTTCTGCTCTCGTTTCAGAAATGCAGGAAGGGAAGGTGGGAAAGAGAGAGAAAGAGAGGGATATGTGATTATCATGTGCCAATACTCACGTGAAATGATTCCAAATAGAGTCTCTCAGCTAATCTGGCTTGTATTTCCTACTCTGGTCGATGGCTCAAAGGTCAAACGTCTGGCAATGTGTTGGAATGGGGGCCTGGCAGGAGAAGCAGCAGCAGGGAGACTTTTCTTGCTCAAAAAAACTTGCAGTCTTCTTCAGATTAGTATGAGAATATAAACAACATTGGCAAAGCTAATCACTTTCCATGAACAATTTTACCCACACTTGGGGAGGCCTGAAAGCCAGGAAATGCACTTGGCATCATTCATTGCCGATGGTTGCTAAGACTGATCTTCCTGCGTTCAACAGATCTGATTTAGGAGCTCCATCTCCAGGGAAGCCTTGAACCACACATAACTTGTATGTAGAAGTGGCTCAAGTCTGTGCAGGGCCAATGTACAACCCTAAAGCTCTTGAGGGAATGAACCTACACGTCTGGTGGGGAAGGGAGCTCCCGACCACCCACAGGAATCAGGTTGTGTGATGCTGGTCATTGTCCAAGTTTGTGTCCTCACGATGGATCTCCTCAACGTACAACTTCATCTTACAAATTGCAGGTGATACTTTTCCTATCAGTAATTTTAATTGCCCTCATGCTTATCTACAACACTGACTCTAGATTTCTTGGTTTTTCAGTGTCAGTATATTTGGAGTAAGGAGGAGGATATAAAACTGGCACAGGACTTTCTAGAACTAAATTTGGGGAAAATATCTGGCTTCATTTTTTTTCTTTTTTTATAATATAAAAATATTGTCTTAAAATGTATTAGCAAGTCATTTAAACACATTTGTTTGGAGATGTGTTTAAATTAAAATTTTCTGATATTAGCTTGACTATTCTCTGTAACTTAGCTGTCTTAATCTACAAGCAATATGACTCTTACTTTAAAATACACTCATTTTTTCTAACAAATCATCTAAAGGGGCTAAATCAAGTCAGCTGAAACTGAGTTACAGTAATGGAGACTCTAATTACCCAGTCTGCATCTCAAGTAGGGTTGTAATTCATTAAAATTCTTCTTGCCCCTTTTCAGTTGGATGCATTTCAGCATTCTAAATTCTAGTCTCTTCCTGTTTCAAAAATGTAGACAGTTAATAGAGTATATTTGTATCTCATTTGTTTGTTAATTTGATTTTGTAATGATCTCATTGTCCCTGCATTTCTATAACCCGTGGCTGTGCCTATATTACCAGTCAAAATGCAAATTTTCTTAGAGGCTGGCCCTACAGTCCATAGCAGAAGAATTTTGATCTTGCAAAATATTTGCATTTGGATGAAGGATTCCCACCACATGTATGCATTTGCACCTGGATGCAAATCCAGGGAGAATGGGCTGGATGGTGGGCTGGGGGAGAGGCTTTGGGGTTTTTAGGGTGAAAGAAGGTGTTACACGACATGAAGAACCCCGAGCTACAAAACAGGACTTGGGAGTGCAGCCTTTGCTTTTGACCTTTTGGAAGGTCTGCATAGGTTTGTAGCCATAAGATGTTGTCAGGTCAACTGCATATTGTCAGGGTGGGTAAATTTATTTTAATAGTCTGCTCTTTGGCTTTCAAAGACCTTTCTGGGCAGCCCTACGAGGAGAAGATATCAGGTCCCCCGCCTGCTTGGTGGGGGTTACTCAGTAACTGACTGGTATAAACTCTTCATGGGAATGTGTGTGTTTTCTCACCATGGACCATATCAATTTTGTAACTAGGCACCCAGGGAAGTGTCAAGGTATTCATCCTAGGGATGCATGGCCTTGGGGCTGCCCATGTGAAGTTTATCTTTGTTTGTTCTAATGTTTGCTATCTGCAGAGGATTACTCAAGGACTAGTTTGGCTTAGGTGTGAGGTTGATCCTTTCATTTCTTCTCACCCAGTGAAAACATCGGGTCTTTAGATTACAAACCAAATGTAATTCCATCAGGATGACTAGACTCCAGAAAGAAAATAGAAACAGTTGAGAATTACTGAGAAATGAGATACAGTGTGGTTTTTTTTGCACGCTATTTAGAGAAGCAAAGACTATAATTTATACTAGAATTCTGCACTGTGTTTTAAGATATGAGTTGGAGAATCTTTTACAAACCATTGCTTGCTCCAAATCAAAAAGGAAAATGAAGCTGGAAATAACTTTTAATACATATGCAATTACCTGAATATTATTTTACTGGCCTGAATAGAGAACATGGTTTTAGATTATATATGACAGCTTAATATTTGTTAATAATCTCATATAAAAATTAAATCAAATTGTATATCGTATACTCTGTATTTTACTTAATGTAATTTTACTAAATAGGGATTTTCAAGCATAGTTCACTATTGCTAATTCACAGTGATTATATTGGTTAAGAATTATGCACTGTAAGAACATAAAATTTTTTTTAGCTGATTAGGAATTTTATGTAATTACATCGGTCCATTAAAATATCCATAGCGTGGCTAAAATAGCAGAAGCACAACACCTAAAGTGATTGCTGGAAATTTAAAAGCTATCTTCCTAGCTTTTGCTTTTTTTTTTTTTTTTTTTTTGTCCTGTGGAACATGGTGTACCAAAGATCTTATTTGTTAAGTTTTTTCAAGGTGCTTTTAACAGCCCTCCCTTTAAATAACTTCTGCAAGAGTCATTCCTTCTTTAGAAGAGTAACAGTATTTATAATTTGGGCCTTAAACCCTTGGGAACCCTTAGAGTTACTTTAAGGAGTCCTAGAATCTATATTTATACCAAGTATGACCAAGGACAGAATAAGTAATGCATTGGAATATATGCACCACTATTTTTGAGCTGTTGTAATGATTAATAAATATAAAATACATGCTGCTTTCATGGTAGATTTCGGTATCCTCAATCAACAGAGACTGAAACAGAACTATTATTAGGTAGAAAATAGGCTCTCATACTTGAAAAGTTTGGAAACTGCAGAAAACAAAAGTGGAAAGTGTTACCAATACGGCAAGTTTCCATTTCAACTCAAGGTCCTTGTGTGAACACATGCTCAAAGGAGTTACTCAGTTCTAAGAATGAAATATGCTTATATAACATACTGGTAACAAAAGTATAGAGCATTAGGATTTTTGAGAGAAAACAAAGTACAGGAACGCATTAAACAAATCTGCGAATATGGGGTCTGTTGTTTCCTTTTAAATGCTCTCAACTTACTACATTGTGGCTCAATAGATGATAGCTCGCTGTAGAGGTCTATACACTCATTTGAATCACGCTTTCAGCCATCCAGGATCCACTGAATCATCGCTAAGGAGAGGACTCCAAAAAATACATCTAGCTCCACCCCCTTTCCCAAGCTGATCTATACCTCTCCCACCTCAAGTCAATGCTGGCTCAGGAAAACTGGAGTGCTGAGAGTAGAGGCCAGCTGGAGGCGATGTACCGGCAAGTACCAAGGCAAAGTTATGAAGAGAAAAAGTCCTTTGTCAAGAGTAGAATCACTAACCAGCCGCCGGAGCACACAATCAATGAGTCCACTCCTATCCCTCTGATAGAAACAAAACCGATAGCCTAACATTTGAATATAAAGGACAAGGGGAAGAGGAGGCATGTTCAACCACAACCCAGAGTTGTCCACAACTGGGAAAAGGTGCTTCCACTCTGCACAGGCAAATAAATCCATTCATTTATTATAACGCCACAGAAGTTATATTGTTTATAAGTAATTACAGTTCTCTTTCATGTTTCCACATTCTGGGTCTAAGGAGAAAAGGGAGTTGGGCCTGCTAACCTTCCTATGCAACTAAGAGGCAGTTTATGGCCGGCCAGGTGCAAATGCCATATCTAATCTCTCTCTGTGTCTGCCATGTAGCAGCTGCAGCAGGTGGAGGGAGTTAGGGAGTTATTAAATATCAAGGAAATGTTTGTGCCAATATTGTCCCACTTCAGGGTGGTAAGAGAAATTTACAGTTGTTTCTCATCTAGAAAGCATGACGATCATTACTGGGGAAAAGCCATTTTTACTGAGATCCCAACATTGGGGGTGAAGGCAAAGTGGCTCACCCCAAATCCCAGGGGAAATTTGAGACCCTTTTTCAGTCTGTTTCCTTTTTGGTGCTGTGGCCCCTGTAGCTGCAGAAGCCTGTAAGTGTACTTTCCTACTGCCATTGGTTCGCTGTGATTGTGGACGGGACACTCAGGTACTCAGAGCCAAAGTATATTCAAGACTTTCTTTAATTCCTCATGAATGCCTGAGGATATTTAAAAGGTTAATAATACAATTTTAGGTAAACTGAAATGAGATCCTGAAGAGAGGGTATAAGACAAAAGGAAGGTTTGTGTGAGTTATTCAAATGCATTGGTGCAGTGCAATAAACACTGTCTGTGAGAATATGAGGGTGAGTGCCGGCTCAAGGACTCACTGGAAACTTAGTTAGGACAAGACATCTGAGCCCCAGTGTCCTTGTCTGTATTAAGAAAAGTTGATCGCTGCAAGACCCCTTTTAGTTTTACAAATCTATAGTAAATGCATACCACCCATTCAGGAGAGGGTAGGCACTGTGTCAAATAGAAAACAAACTAGACACAATCTATACCTATGATTTAATAATGGAGACAAGACTAACACTGGTGAAACCCATTCACATGACATTTTATACTAAGATATTAATGTAAGAATAATCTATGTATGTATATCAAATCACACATTGTGTATCTTAAACTTATACAATGTTATGTATCAGTTATATCTCAATAAATCTGTAAAACACCAATGAAGCTGGAGGATGGTTGGTAATGATATGCCATTGTGTTCTATCTTTTACTCTGTTCTCTTTAGGTTTCTTTTTTCCCAAAAAATATTTAGATGAGACTACAGATGGCAGCTGTAGCACGTAGAAATTACATTTGCCAAATGTAACAGAAATCTGATATCCTAGGCTTAACCAAACAGGGGTTGTTTTTGCCACAAGACAAGGCCTACGGTGATACACAGTGAGGGGCCTGTGCAGCAGCTGCACAGTGGCTTCAAGCCCCAGGCTATTTTTCTTTCCTCTCCATTACTCTTACAGTCTGGTTTCCATATTCGTGGGTCTCGCCTCTTTAGTAAGCTCACCTGGAAGCCCACCCAGTGACTTTACTTTCACGTCATTGGTCAGAACTGTTTCACATGACCACCCTAGCTGCAAGTGATGCTGGGAGATAGAGTACTCTAATTGAGCTCATTGCTACAATGGAACCAACCAAGCATTTGTCAGGAAGAAGGTAAAAATGGATATGAGATGTATAATATAATAGTAGTGGCTGTCACAGGACTCTCACGAGATTCACATATCACACAGTTTGGGGAGGACAATAAATACATTGAATGATGGAGTCAGAACTCAGAAGGATCTGAGGAGAATGGAATAATAAAATGAATCTAACATGCCAAATTCAATACAGTTAAAGTCTTTCTTGAGTCTAAAACATCAACTGTATACAGAATGGGAGAAATGTTTCTTAATAGCACCCTATGATCATATCTATTAATTTCAATTTACCACCAGAGTAGTAACAGCAATCAAAATATCTCACATTACTGGAATGTTTGCTATTAGTCATCTCATTTAATTCTCACAGTAATTCCAAGGTAGATTTATTATTATTATTATTATTAGTTATTATTCCTATTTTATTTTTGGGAAAGCTAAGAATTATAAGTGACTTACTAAAGCTAGTAAGTGGGGAGGTCATAAATTAAACATAATGCTAGAGCCCTTGTTATTTACCTCTGTATTATACTGTTTCCCAAAAGGAAAAGTGATCTATTGTCTAAAAATGCTAATTCAATCTTGGCATTAATTAGTATCAAAATGTATGTCTGAGGAGATAATAGCCTCTGTCTTTTCTGATTAGAAAAATATTTGCAACATTGCCCTTAATTCTAGAACCCACATTCAGACAGATAGGAACCAGTAGCTCCTTCCTACACTCTCACCACCTTTACTTCAGTTTCAGAGGATAAGATGGATGCTCGCGGCCAACTCTGCCACCTTGCTTTTGACCCCATCTCGTGTCTCCTCTGGAACTCCATTAATTAATTCTCCTGTTTCCCATATCTCCAACTTACCACTTTATACGATCTTTTTTCCTCAGCCAATAAAATTCTTTTAAAAGTTTTCCATCCTAAATAAATAACCACTCCAAAACCCCATTTATAGATATGTACCTTTTTAACTACTACTTCTAATTAGTCCTTGTTAACCATACTTCTTAAAAGAATATTGAACATATGCTGCCACCATCTCCTTATCTCCTTCCTCAATTTACAACAGTGTTGAACATCCCCAGTAACTGCAGAATACAAAGCTCTCCTCAGTAGCAGCCATCTTTATATGTCAAAGAAGTTAACAAACTGGATGCCGGTTGGATGTTTGTATCTTAAGGGCTGATCATTTATCTAATGTGCATCCAGAAAGCATTACAATTCTGTTAAGTAGTCTAATTTTCCCAAATGTGTTCTGCTAAATCACTTTAATGTACTATGAAACTCTGAACCTAAACTCTGAGATTTTATTGGCTCTGTACTGGTTTTCTCATTATATTATCCTTAACATAATAATGCTGACTTCTTCAGCTCTCTTTCATACCTAGCAAATACCTTTGGTGGCTGTAACAGCATTTAACTTATCATGGAAACAGTGGTATGTTGAGTGATAAAGTAAATGAAAAAATGGCTGGTTCCATTTTGAATCAGTGGAATAAGCAACAGGGACATGAAGGATATGAAAAAAGAAAACCTACTGTCAGCTTGTATCTCTGGGATTGTCATTCCCCGGCACCACATCCTTTGAGCTTAGAAGAGCCTTGAGTCAATGTGGCAAAACTTTTTGGAAGTCATTTTACAAAGGCATGGAGAAACTTACAACTTACGGTTGTAAGTTTCAACTACAAGTAAGTATATTTCTAAATTTCACAATCTATACTATATTAAGAACACTGGTGGTGTTGAAAAGTTCTAATTCTTGCCAGTTTCAACTCTTCAACCATTTCTGTATTCTGTGGATTGTAGCAAGCAATATCTCTCAAGGAAAAACACCTAAAATTTCCTAAAGGTGAAGTGAAACAATAATTAACTTAATCTGTTAAGATACACAGAATAATTTCTCTACCACTTATTCGGCTTTTAGCAGTTTTTTGTTCTTGACCACTTGTAAAACATGATAAGAACAAGAAATTGCCAAAGACAGGATCGAATGAGAACCATGGTCTAGGAGCAGTGAGGGTGGAGAGTAAGAATTGGTATAGAACTAGCTCATTTTATATTTCTTGAATTACTCCAAATTTAAAGAAAACAATTATATTAGTACTTATATTTAAAAATGGCACTTCAAACTTCTCAAAGTACACTTGCATGAATTATGCATTTGGGTGCATTATTCACAAAATGGTTTTATTCTCAGTTTAAATTAATAAGCCTGAGCTAGAGAAGGTAAGTGATCTGCCCAATGTCTTCTATCTCCTAGCTCAAAGATCTCTCCCCCATGCCACACACATGCACATATTTACTATTATCTCTGACCTTTATTAGTTTCCATTGCTGAGGTGAGAGGAGAGAGAGAGAAGGGGAAAGAGAAATACAGCCAGACTTGTAATTAGAATGAAATGGAACAAGAAGTTAGTGATAGTTTGAAAGCATATTGCAAACACATCCAGATACTAGAAAGAGTCCTGCATTAATAAACAAACAAGAAATTCGCACCACTACATAGTTTTCCAAAATAGACTGCATTCACGAAGAACTTTTAAAAGCGAAGAACCTTTTCTCTAATATAGGAAAAAAATTAAACTTCATACCAATTTTCTAACCTACACTTAAAACTTGCATGTTACCATATTTTACCAAATAACATTATTTAAAAGAGTTAGCATTAAACAGAACTAAGGAAAAAGAATAACTTTAAAGTGTTCGACAGGTACAAGAAATAGTTTAAAAGAATATTCTATTAAACATGTTTTCATGGAGTGATCAAATAGCATGCAATTATTTTGTAATTACCTTTTAGCTCTTTGCTATGTAATTATTCATTTGGTTATATGTGCTTTACAAATTAGTGCCCCCAAAGATCTTTTAAAAATTACACAGAACATGGTGATTATCCTTAGAGTTACATGGTTTCTCAAAGGGTAATTGCCATTTAATTTGCTAGGTCTGAATTCTTATCATGACCTCGTGGTAATCATGTACTTATGAGTAACTTGCATGAGTGTTGGGGCCTCAAAACATTGTGCATGGCTGAAGTATGAGAAAGTGCGGGAAGGTGCCAATCCAAAATGGTGAATATTGTGTGCTCGTACATGCCCCTAGTTTTACAGAGCTTGCTATAAATATTGTTGAATGACCTGTATGTATGTACACATGTAAACATACACCTGCAGTTTCCTTAGGTCTCCGAAAGGCTGACCAACTTCATTTTACCCAGTCAATCAAGGGTCACTTAAAAAGTCACATCCATTTGTTAGATTTATTAGTCAATGAAAGAGAAGTATAAATGTCTCATGTTTCTTTTAAAATCAAGAACTAAAGTAAAAACACCTTTCATTAAATACAACAGGTAAAAGTGCACAATTTGAGAGGTAGAGTAAGAATGATACAGGAGATTACCTAAGGTCTTGAAGAATCAGAGAGCCATGTGTTTAACATGAAGTCTGAGTTGAATGTACAGGTATTATAAAATGATATGAGATTCTGGAGGGGACAGTGTATCTGCTCCTTGAGCTCAAACTGTGGTGAGCTGAATCCAACTCCAACTAGTTTGTGAGAAATGTTTGTTAAATATTTAGGAATTTTGCAAACTGGTTGTTAAACTATTGGAATCTTGAAATCAGCCACAGTGGGAGTATTTACACGATGGAAATTGGCAAATACTACAAGCCAAGAACTCCCTGCTCCCTCAGAGAACCAATTTACCAGCATACTACTGAGTTAAAATATTAGGATGGTGCAAAAGTAATTGTGGTTTTTGCAATTGTTTTTAACCTTTACTTTTGTTTTTAACAATTTGTTTTTAAATTTTAAAAACAATTTTAATTTGTTTTTAACAATTACTTTTGCACCAACCTAGTATCATTAAAGGAACACTTTAATGAAAGCCTAGTTTTCTAATAATTTCTTATTTTCTTATAATTTACCCTATTTACCAAATGTTAGATTTTATCCCTTCCCCTGAGTGACTCCAAATCTAGTTTCTATTTTTTCTTTCTTTCTCTAGACAGTTCCAAATCATGTAGAGACTATTACAAATAACACTAATTCGCAGGCAGCGTATATTTAAATATTAATAGTTAAAAGCACAGATTTGAATTTGAACCTTGATCAGACAAACTGGGTTTGAATACACAAGCCTATTTGTACCAGATATGTGATTTGAACAGTACTCTGGTTTTCATGCCTCTATTTTCCTATTTGTGAAAGGGAATAACAGGGCATAACAGTTCCCACCTAATGGAATTGATGTAGGAATAATAATATTATCTTTCCAATAAGGTTGTTGTATGGATTAAATGAGTTATTATATGTAAAGCATTTGGAACTCTGGCTATATGCATGTACAAGGTTGGACAATTAAGTTTGCAAACACATCCTAGAAAAAGTGCGACATACTCATTGCTGAATATCACTATGGTCACCTTTGAAGCACTCCTCTTGGGAAGCGATGCACTGATGCCAGTGCCTAGTCCACCCTTCAAAGCAATTTTGGAACTCTTTTTTTGGAATGGCCATCAAGCTGTCATCGTATTATCCTTGATGTCCTGAATGTCTTCTTTTCAATATTTTGTTTATCTTTGGGTAAAGAAAGAAGTCACTGGGGGCCAGATCAGGTGAGTAGGGAGGGTGTTCCAATACAGTGATTTGTTTACTGGCTAAAAACTCCCTCACAGACAGTGCCATGTGAGCTGGTACATTGTCATGATGCAAGAGCCATGAATTGTTGGCAAAAAGTTCAAGTCATCTAATTTTTTCATGCAGCATATTCAGCACTTCCAAATAGTCAACTTGGTTAATTACTTGTCCAGTTGGTACAAATTCATAATGAATAATCCCTCTGCTATCAAAGAGAGGTTAGCAACATCATTGCAACAAGTTCACGAACTTAATGTCAGCCCTTGTATGTATTATTGTATTTATGATCAAAAAGATTAAGGTTATCATGCTCATCTGGCACAATGTAGACACTCACTAAATGGTAATTGTTTCTGTTTTTGTTGTTGTTTTGAAGTTCCATTATTATACCAAATTGGTATTTGGATTGCAAATACCTTTTTCTCAGGTTTACATCACAAAAATGGCAGCATGAGGAATGCTTTTTGAAATCTCTCCTGGAAGTTACAACAAATTGAACAGCTATAATTCAACAAAAAATAACCTGAGCAACACACAAGCATGTCTGAGAGATCTGCACATTGAATACTGAATGTGGGCAAATCAGGCAAGTAAGGGAGGAGAGAAGGGGGAAGTGCAGAGCTGTGGGTTGTGGGCCACAGAATGCAGTCTGGAGCTCACTGTAGTCTCCAGAGAGGGAAGAATTCAGGCTGTAGGTGCACTCCTTGTGGCCCGCATTCCTACCTGAGGGATCAGCCTATAACACAGCTGAACCCAGAATTCGGAGCAGAGACCTTGGAGCAAAGACTGAATACAGAAGGATGAGAACTGTGGTTTAAGCCCTCACTACTAGGTAGAAAACAGAAAACAAAGACACGGAGGCTGACCAACTCACCCCCACCCTCCCAGAACTCACCCCCACCACCACCCTCCCAACGTTAGAAGTGGGCTTCAGAAGAAATGGTGGCAGTGTCAGAATAAAGAAAAGAATATCTACAGCCCCGAGAACTGGAGAGAAGTCCTTCAAAATGCACAATGTGACTAATTCCTGTGATAGGGAAGGAACTGTAGGGGCAAGACAGCCATGGGCTGTCACCATTGCTTGGAATCACAAACACCCCAGCCGTCTCTCACAGCCCACCCTGCCCCTACCTTTCTGGGTGGATCCCTGCATGGGCAACCACGGTTGCTGAGACACACAGACTGTAGAGGTAGCACTGGGGTTTCAGAAACTCAGAACTCTATCACCCCCTGAAACCCCGGGGAACTGCTCACAGATGAGAAGCTCACCTTCTAGGAAATGCCCCATCACGTGAGAAGCCAGAGTAGTGCAAGAGAAAATAAAACTCTACAGTGTGAGAGAAAACAAAAGGCTTCAGCGGGAGAGAAAAAATAAAACATTCCAGCAACACCTACTGGAAAGCAAAAGAAAGCATTTTCATATCATTCTGCTGCAGAACCCATCCCTGTAGATGCTCAGGCAGAGAAACGAGTCATTAACTGCCATGAATAACCAAGGTTAACTCAGAAAGAAAATGAAAAATCTACAGAAAATGAACTTAAACACATGTAAATATGTGACTTAAATGGCAGAGAATTCAAGATTGCAGTTCTGAAAAAACTCAGTGAAATTCAAGAAAACACACATAGGCAATTTAATGAACTCAAGAACCAAGTCAATGAACAAAATGAATATTTTACCAAAGAGACTGAAATTTTAAGAAAGAACCAAATAGAAATTCTGGCGATGAAGTACTCAATGTAAGAGATGAAGAATGAAATAGCCAGCTTGGAAATAGAGTTGACTAGATGGAGGAAAGAATTAGTGATATCGAAGATAGAAATCTGTAAATGACACAGATGGAAGAAGAGAGAAACTTGAGAGTTAAATGAAAGTTCTCCTTCCGTCTCCATATATTTGATCCTGTTTACCCTCATCTACCACCACCCCTCCTGTGACATATAGATGATGTATTACAGAATTGTACACCTGAAACCTATGTAACTTTACTAACCATTGTACCCCAATAAACTTTAACTTAAAAAAAAGAAAAGAAATGAAAGAATTGTACAAGAACTTTCTGACTCCATCGGAAAGAACAACATAAGAATAATGGGTATACAAGAGGAGAAAAGAGGGGAGAATAGGGGAGGGAAGGGAATTTTATTTTCTCTTGCACTGTTCTGGCTTCTCACAAAATAGGGCTCTATATACACTTAAACATATCATAAACGGTAAAGAAGATAAAAACGTTTTAAAAAGGAAAAAGAGATTAAAAAGAAAACTTGCAACTCAGAAATTAACTCACAGCATAAGGAGGGATAACTAGTGAAAACAAAAACATAAAATAGGAGAGAGTAAAGGTCTGAATCTATAAAGGGGAATGGAGATAAGAAGCATGCTGAAGAAAAAACACTACTGTATATAAGAAACTTTCTTTTACATAAACTTATTGGTAACCACTCCAAAAAAAAAAAAAATCTAGAACTAAGACATATAATATAAAAAAAGAAGAAACAGAGGGAAAAAGTCATATAATATCACCACACTAAAATAACAAGCAGCAACAAAAAGACAAAGAAACAATGGAGACAGTGACAAAAACAAAACATAAAATGGCTATAGGAAATCCTCATATATCAATAATCACCTTAAATGTAAATGGACTGAATTCACCAATAAAATGGCACAGAGTAGCGGATCAAATAACAAAACCCAACCATATGCTGCCTGCAAGAGGCACATCTCAGCTACAAGGACAAACATAGACACAAAGTGAAAGGATGGAAATCGATACTCCAAGCAAATGGTATCCAGAGAAAAGTGGGTATAACCATACTTTTATCAGACAAAACAGAGTTCAGGATAAAAAAAGTAACAAGAGAAAAAGATGGATATTTCATAATGATAAAGGGGACAATACAACAAGAAGACAGAACACTTATTAATATATATACCCCCAATCAGGGAGCACCAAAATATTCAAAGCAACTACTAACAGAACTAAAGGGAGAAATTGACCAAAAGAAAAAAAAAACAACACCCACAATTATAGTAGGGCACCTAAATATGTCATTGCCAACTGTGGATAGATCATCCAAACAGAAAATCAGTAAGGAAATATCAATGTTAAATGACACATTAGACCAAATGGACATAATTGACATTTATAAAGCACTTCATCCTAGAACACTAGACTATACATTCTTTTCTAGTGTACATGGAACATTCTCAAGGATAGACCATCTGTTGGGACATAATACTAGCATCAGCAAATTTAAGAAGACTAAAATCATACCAAGCATATTCTCTGATCACAAGGCTTTGAAATTGGATATCAACCGCAAAAAGAAAGCAAGAAAAACCAAATATGTGGAGATTAAACAACATGCTATAAAGAACGACTGGGTCAAAGAAGAAATAAAAGGAGAGATCAAAAGATACACAAAAACAAATGAGAATGAAAATACTTTATATCAAAATTATCCGGATGCAGCGAAAGCAGTAATAAGAGAGAAATTTATATCATTATACACCTATCTCAAGAAACAAGAAAATCCCAAATAAACAATGTAACATTACACCTTAAAGAACTAGAAAATAAAGAACAAATGAAACCCAAAGTCAGCAGAAGGAAGGAAATAATTAAAAAATTAGAACAGAACTAAGTGAAATAGAGAACAAAAAGACAATAGAAAAACATAATGAAACAAAGAGCTGATTCATTGAAAAGATTAATAAAATTGACAAACCCTTAGCTAGACTCACTAAGATAAAAAGAGAAAAGGCACAAATAAACAAAATCAAAAATGAAAGAAAAGTTACCGTGATTACCACAGAAATACAAAGGATCATACAAGAATACTAAGAAGGACTATATGCTATCAATTTCAATAACCTAGAAGAAATGGACAAGTTCTTAGAAACATACAGTCTTCCTAGACTAAAACACAAAGAACTGGAAAATCTAAATAGAATGATCAACAGTAAGGAAATGAATCAGTCATCCAAAGCCTTCTCAAAAGCAAAAGCCCAGGACCAGATGGCTTCACTGTTGAATTCTACCAAACATTCAGATAGTATCTAATACCTATCCTCCTCAAACTCTTTCAAAAAATTAAATAAGAGGCAATATTTCCTAATTCATTTTATGAGGCCAGCATTACCCTGATACCAAAACCTGGTAAGATTGACACAAAAAAAGAAAATTACAGACCAGTATCTCTGATGAATACAGATGCAAAAATCATAAACAAAGTTCTGGCAAATCAAACGCAACAATGCATTAAAAAGATTATACATCATGACCAAGTGGGGTTCCTCACCGGGGCACAAGGATGGTTCAACATATGCAAATTGATCAATGTGATATACCACATAAACAAAATAAAGGACAAAAATCATGATTATATCAATAGGTGCAGAAAAAAGCATTTTAGAAGATATACCATCCATTTATGATTAAAACACTTAACAAAATGAGTATAGAAGGAAAATACCTTAACATAATAAAGGCCAGCTATGACAGTCCCTGAGCTAATATCATAATTAATTGTAAAAAACTGAAGCCCTTCACTATATGTTTAAGAACAAGACAGGGCTCTCCACTATCACCACTTCTATTCAACATAGTATTGGAAGTCCTCGCCAGAGCAATCAGGGAAGAGAAAGAAATAAAAGGCATCCAAATTGGGAATGAAGAAGTTAAATTGTCACTTTTTGCAGATGACATGATTCTTTATATACAAAATCCTAAAGACTCCACCAAAAAGCTGTTAGAAACAATAAACAAATACAGTAAAGTTGCTGGCTACAAAATAAATGTACAAAAATCCATAGCTTTCCTATATATACTAACAATGAAATTTCAGAAAAAGAAATGAAAAAAATTCCTTTTGTAATTACAACAAAAAGAATAAAATACCTAGGAATAAACTTAACAAAGGATGTGAAGGACCTAAACACTGAAATTTTATAAGACTTTTTTAAAGAAAAATTGAAGAAGACACAAAGAAATGAAAAGATATTCCATGTTCATGGATTGGAAGAATCAACATAATTAAAATGATCATATTATCCAAAGCAATATATGGATTTATTACAATCCCCATCAAAACCCCAATGGCATTTTTTAAAGAAATAGAACCAAAAAATCATCATATTTGTATGGAATCACAAAATACTCTGAATAGCCAAAGCAATCCTAAAAAAAAGAACAAGGCTGGAGGTGTCACACTCCCTGACTTCAGCTTGTACTACAAAGCGACAATAATCAAAACAGCATGGTATTGGCAGAAAAACACAGACCAATACAATAGAATTGAAAACCCAGAAATAAACCCATATAAATATGGGCAGATAATTTTTGACAAAGGAGTCAAAAATGTACAATGGAGGAAAGAAAAACTCTCACTAAATGGTGCTGGGAAAATTGGAAAGTCACATGCAAAAGAATAAACCTATCTGTTATCAGTCACCATATATCAGAATTAACTCAAAATGGATCAAAGTCCTAAACATAAAACCTGAAACAATAAACTACATAGAATAAAGCATAGGTACTAAACTTATGGACCTTGGGTTCAAAGAAGTTTCTATGAATTTAACCTCAAAGACAAGGGAAGTAAAAGCTAAAATAAATGAATGGGACTATATCAAACTAACAGGCTTGTGCACAGCAAAAGAAACCATCAACATAGCAAAGAGGCAACCAACTGAATGGGAGAAGATATTTGCAAACAACACCACCTCCGATAAGGGACTAATATTCAAAATATATAAAGAACTCATACAACTCAACAACAACAACAAAAATCCAATTAGAAAATGGGCAGAAGATCTGAACAGACACTTCTCCCAAGACATAGAAACGGCCAACAGATATATGAAAACATGCTCAACTTTACTAGCTGTTAGGGAAATGCAATCAAAACCATCCTGAGATATCACCTCACATCTGTTAGAATGGCTATCATCAATGAGACAAATAATAAGTGTGGAGAGGGTGTGGAGAAAAAGGAACCCTCATACACTGTTTGTGGGAATGTAAATTGGTACAGCTGCTATACCAGTGTGGAGGTTCCTCAAAAAATTACAAATAGAATTACCATATGACTGACTCAACAATCCCTCTCCTGGGTATATACCAAAAAAATCTGAAAACATTTATCTGTAAAGCTATATGTACTCCAATGTTCATTGCAGCATTACTTACAGTGGCCAACAAATGGAAACAACCAAAGTGTCCTTCAATAGATTGGATAAAAAAGATGTGGTATACATACTCAATGCCACTCTGCCATAAGAAATGATGAAGTACTGCCATTTGCAATAACATGGATGGATCTTGAGATTATTGTGCTAAGAGAAATAAGTCAGACAGAAAAAGTCAAGAAGCATATGATTTCACTGATATGTGGGATATAAAACTGAAAACAACAAAGGAACAAGACAAACAAAGAAACAAAAACTCATAGACACAGACAATGGTTTAGTAGTTACCAGAGGGTAAAGGGGTAGAGGGGATGGTAGAACAGGGTAAAGGGGGTCAAATACGTATATGGTGATGGAAGGAGAACTGACTTTGAGTGGTGAGCACACAATGTGATATATAGATGACGTAGTATAGAAATGCACACTTGAAACCTATGTAATTTTACTAACCATTGTCACCCCAATAAATTTAATTTTTAAAAATCAGTAAACACACACTTTTCTTCAGGGGCTGGAAGGCTCCTCCTGGCTATGGCCTGGCCATTGAGAGAGTTCCTGTTGTCACATCTGATGTCATTTTCTGGAAGTGGACCTTGCTCTGACCATGAGCAAGTGCAAAGTGGGTGGGTCAGATGACCACCAAACTGTGGAAAGAGGCAGGACAAGAAAAACCAGGTGACCTGTCCTTTCTTTGAACTGATAGAACATACTGCCTGTAACCTCAGTGCATAAGAACTGCATGACTTTATTTTGTATTCCCTTGGGATTCTATTTGAGCCTAGGGTACCATGGTAATAATATTACATTACCCTTTTGTGATTGGACTGGGATGGTAGAAGTGAGGGTGGTTCTGCTCCATCTCTTCTCAGCTGCTCCTCTACCCTCTCCCTATAATAGTGGTCCTGCATTCAATTACAGTCGGATTGCATTGAAGTCCCAGAGATGGGACAGAACCTGTGGGACCCATCCATGGTCATGCCCCTGCCAACAGAAAGAGGGAGAGAAGGTGTCTCACTGGCTCATATCCAATGGACAGAGCCGACTTAATCTTCTAACTCCTTGCCCTCTGTGGACTAAGTCCTCCAGGCCCTCCAGCAAAGTCTCTTCCACCAAAGCTCAATCTCATTTATAGAGGAATTCTTAGCTCTGAAAATTATAGTATGTCCCAGCAGGTGTGCAAATTGGCCATTAGACTCCACAAGTGAAAATATATTCATGAATGAGGCTATGTAACCATAGAAGCAAGAGACCTGATTACACAGTTTCCATATAGTGACCTCTAATAAAGTGTATAGTTTTAATTTGACTTCTCTAAAATCATACTGAAAATATATCCATCAATAATTTCTCTGCTGAATTGTGATACTGTCTTAGATTACAGAAGTTATGCAAAATTAACACCAGCCCTTCAAATCTCTATTACCCACAAGAGTCAGGATCCACAGGGTAACTCTCCTTCGAATCCCGGGTTGGTTGTATATAGTTTTTCTGTTGTTGTTTTTTGCCTATAATCTCTTAAAAAAAAAAAAAAAACCCTTTGCTTGTTGCAATGCAAATAATGTCAACCTGCCACAATGATGACTGATTAAATGTGAAGATGAAGGAGGAATAAGATGAAAAGAATCATGGTTAACAGCTATTGGGAGCTTATCATGTGTGAAAATCCATGCTAGTAGTTTATGCACAACATGAATATACATAACAACCTGTGAGGCACACAGTATTATCAGCCCTGTTTTACAGAAGAGGAAGTTGAATCCCAATGGGTAAATGAACTTGCCCAAGGTCACAGAGATAATCACTGGTATGAGTTCCAAAGAGAGGCACTCTGACCTGAGAGCTTTATGCTTAACTGTTGTGCTTTATATTCTTAAGCATTTTGGATTCTGGGGCTGAAATAAAGAAACACATGATTACAAGTTGGTATCATTAAATATATTACAACATGTAAACCAGGTCTCTGGGAAAAAAAAAAAAAAGCCCTGATCTTTAGTGGCTATTCATTTCCATGGTATAAATATTCCCACTATGGTTGATTTCAAGCTTCCAATGGCTCAGTACCCAGCTTTTACCAACTCCTGCACATCACTGACTAAATATGTAATAGGATGTGGTCTGATGTAGGTTTAAGAGATTGGCATCCTGGACCTTAGTACTTCTTGACTTACATGCTGCTATAGCAAGACTCAGTTTTGGGGGGCTTCAATTTCCTCCCTCATATGTAAAGCAAAATTTGAGAAAATCAATTGCCTTCACTTTTTTTTAGTTGGAAGTCTTAGGAAGGGTCTATAAAATGTGATTTGACAGTATGAAAGTATAGTAGTATTTTTTAAATGTGAAAATGGGGAACTGCTAGTCACTGAAAAGGTCACTTTTGAGAAGAAATAGTCGGTTAGTTTATCGAAATTCAGTAAATACAGTCATCTATTTCCCTTCCTAGCCCTTTATCTTGTCTAAGTGCTTATTAAACTTCCTTTCTTACTGGGTAATAAGACAATCAAAGTCACTTTGCAAATTCACCTTCGAAGGATTTTGATTTCATAAGGCAAACTTTCTTAAGCTAGGATGTTTACTACAATTATTTTCCTTTGTAATCCGATTTATTGTATTGCATATGCATATAAAAGTATTATTCAGAAGTAATCCAACTTCACAAGACTGCCAGCGAGTGCATGGCTAAATAAATAAATAAATAAATAAATAAATAAATAAATAAATAACACGCATATGTCAGAAATGGCGATTTCCAGAGGGCTTAGGAACAGAAGATTTTTTCCCTTATCTGTGCTGGAGAGGGCAGATTTCTAACAAAGGCATGGAGCGCCACCACCTCACTGGCTTCACTGCCCAAAATGCAAAGGGAAATAAAATGTATGCCTTATTTTTCTAAATATCTAAAAATAAATGAAATTTATGAGCCCTCAAATGTACACAGCATTTTGATTGAATTTCATAAAGCACGTCATCCATGTTTCCATACACACACCCTTTTAAAATTCTTAGCTACATATGTTTTAAGTCAATATTTAGAGTTGAGAATTAGCATTCTTTCAGTCATTGGGAAGCGTATTATTTCAGGATAATCTACAACGAAAGAAGAGCTTGATGTTCTCATGTTGGGAACTTGGATGTCTCTGAGCTTTCTTATCCAACAGGAAGGTGTTCTTTACCATCCCCTCATTCCTTTCACAAATCCTAAAGACAAGCCACCTGCCAGGCAGAGTGAAGGCACGAGTCATCAAGATGCAAGTGTTATGCCCCTGCCCTGCAAGAGCCTTAGGATCCCTGAGGAGGACACTAAGGGAACAAAAAGTCAACACACAAGGTGGCCAGTGCTGTAAGAGAGGAAGGAAGCAGGAGCTTTGGGAAGATGTGACTACCATGTGTGGCTACACTGTCCCCAGTTGCAGGGGACACGTAGGTGTAGCACAACTATATAGATTTTCTCTTGTTAAAATTATTTCCTTTTTATTGATTTGTACAGAATTTTAACAGTACAGATAGATACATTTAAGGATTCATTTTTATTTTCTCATTCTTGTATTCAACGAAAATACGTACAGTATGTTTGGATTTCTTACCACAAATTCACATGTGCAAAAAGGAATACATTGCATATTTAATCGGTAGTTCTCCATCTTGGGTACATGGTAGATGCTTTTTTAAAATACCAATGCTTGGGCCACTTTTTCCTTGGTGGGCAAGGATGAGAGAGAAATCATGAATAAAGATAGGATGTCCTGAGGAGGATGAGAGTTACTTCCAGAGTCTCTGCTGTCCACACTGATCACCCACATTTGTGGCACATACTGGCTTTGGGGGGTTCCAGGCTGAGCCTTAGCTACCCAACTGGTAGGTCAGCACCATAAGCCCGACCACCTGCCATATGATGAAAGAGAGATGTTCCCCTAGCAAGCCCCCTTGAGCCTCAGGAATGATTTCCCACCTGGAGAATTGGTGCTTGAAAACCCCCAATTAGATAGCCGTACCATTTCTAGACACTTAATTTTCTTCAAAAATGTCAGTGCCTCTGAGGAATTACACTACAAGTTATTGGTATTTGCGTCATTTGGGACCCATCTTCTGACAGCTGGTTTTAAAAGAAGGTAGCACGGCAAATTTATGAGCCTGGGATTCCCTAATAAGAGCTGGAAAAGCTGCAGAAGAGAGGCTATCTGTGGCCCTCTCTCGGTAACATCCCTCAGCAGGGGCCTACAGCTCATTCCTGCCAGCTCACTGCCTCAAAGTAGAATCAGTCCTTTATTTAAATGTCACTTAACACTTATAGTAGTACTTCTACAATTCCATGGATGATGCTCTTTATCTAGTTCTGACCTCTCTGTTTGCTGTCTATAAACTACCTCTTTGGAGCAGGATGCATGTCGAGAGAACCAATGAGAAGCAAACAGAAAAATAAAATTCATAAGACACAAATGGGAAAAGGCATCACTGAATCCTTACAGAGTGACTAGCTCAGGTCAATCCTCAGTATGCTATTCATGCAACGTGTACATGTCTGACTCAGAATCATAAGCTTCTGTCTTCAGAGAGGCTGGCCACGGACGGTTCTGTAGAGCTCTTAGCACATTCTGAGTGCTCTGTTAGTGTCGAGGGTATGAGCTTATCTTCAGAGGATGTCTCCTCAGAGGAAGGTGCTATGCAAATACTAGTGTTGCTATTCTTTTAGCACACATTTATAATTGACTTTCTGTTAAACATTGCAGCAAGTTAAATTAATTCAGTATGATTACAGTCATTAAACAATGCCTGGTAATGACTGCCTTCTTATTTTAGCATTCCTCAACCCACTGGGGTAATACCATATAAGGCTTTTGCTCCATTGTTAGATTAATTGGAATGCACAACCTGCGTTTTGCAAGAAAGCACGCACACGGCTTTATAGCAACCAGGCCATGATTGAAGGCTGCTGCTGGACTAATTTACCTTCCAGTTTTTCCTATGGCTCTTGCCATTCCACTAGGTACAATTTACTAGTTCATTACAGCATACAAATAGCTTAAGGCAATTTCTAGCTGTTAAAAAATGAAGTGTGCTTTCAAAACCGCAACGTGGGCAGGCATTCTCCCAGTTATTCTTCTGACATTGAAACTAATGAAAACAATAAGGACAGTGATGATTTTAACCTGTTTTGGCATTGGTATAGTCACCCCAAGAATTCCCTGCCATCTTAGCATGCAGGACAGAAATAGTTAAGTCCTGAAGGCGGTGAATTAAAAACTCTGCCTGAGAGAAAAGCAGTGGAAGATGTCCCAGCCAGGTGTGCAGGATGGCTGCCAGGTGTGGATGGAGAAAGGCTGCTCTCTTTAAGCCACACTTCACAATCTAGGTCATCTGTCTGGTGCCACCCTAGCAACTGGCCTGATTCTGTGGAGGACATTGACTGATAACACCCTGCAAGTCAGCTGACTGCTGTGTCATAGCTGCTGCTTTCTGCAGTATCACAACTGCCAGAGCTCCGGTCCTGCCGTTTCCTAGACGCAGTGCAGCAGAGCCAAGGCAGACAAGTAGGCACAAAGCGACCGAGTTTCAAAGTGTTCTTTTCCTGCTACCACTTAGCCTTTCTTACATGAGGACTATTTACCTTTGTGTAGCCAGCAGCAGAGAAGCAGTCTGAATGTACACGATGGCTTCTAACTTGGCAGCGTGAGTTTTCAGCAGAGCAGGTACTGCTCGGAGCCTGGTGGCCAAACTGCCTGGTGGAGCGCGGCTGGTTTCCCACCACCGGTGGGAACAGTTTGGGGGCTTCTTATGCCACGCTGCTAGACCTGCAGGAAAAGGCTAGGACAAAGGAGACAGTGCTTGCTATGGTTGGTCTGGCCGGGGCCTGTGCAGGCTACTCCACTGAACTGATGCTGTGTGACTCTCCCAGCTCACAGTTAAGGCTGGTCACAGGCGCTGGCGGAGATCCCCAGTCCTCAGTTAGAGCACGGTTTAAAGGAGAAGCCAGACTCACTGACCTAAATCAATCCCAGTCCTCTCTGGATACGGGGACAGCTGTTGACTAGCAGTGACACGACCAGCCATCAAGTGGAGAATCGCTGTGACGGCAGTCTGTGTGCAGGTGGAGCCTGGGAGAATGGCAGTCTAATTTCGGTCATCCGATGGCTTCTTCTTATTCTCTAAATAATCGTGCTCGCTAAGTATACAGTTGTCTGGATTAGTCTGCCTTCCACGCAGTCTTCATCTGCTCTGGTTGGAAATCACGGTGCCAGGCAAGCCTGCTAGTACTGGCTCCTTTCTGCGTGATGCTTGCTGTGCAACTAGGATGGGTCACGCTGACAACAAAGAAGGAAGGAGAAAGCATCACTTTATCTTCTCTTGTGATGTTAGCGGAACATAACTCTTCTTCGCAATGATGCCCGTGTGTGTGTGTGTGTGTGTGTGTGTGTGTGTGTGTGTTTAATTCATCTGATCGAACAGCCTAACAGATATCATCATGGATGTGGTTTATAATGATTTGGAAAAAAAGACAGCCGGTGGAGACGGCGATTTGAGACAGCAGCACATTTAGGTTACTGCCAATTCGAAATACTTTGGTTTGTGAAGCCGAGCCCTAAGGGACAAGCCTGGTAACTGAGAAACAGATCGTAGATAAAGAAATAAAAATGACAAGCGTAATGGAGGCTCTACGAAGGGACTGTCAGAGCATCAGTTCATGGATGGCAATTGCACCAGGCTGAGATTGAATAATTCATAGATTGAAATTACCCTGCTTTCACCTTTCCATTTAAACCAGCATGATCTGAATCTCTAATAAATTTTCAAGATAAAGTAAAATGCCAATTTGAATCTGAAGAGCTTTTCAAACCAGATGCTGCATCCCTGAATCTTTCGGTATCTTTCACAATTATCCTGTGAGAACTGCACTTCATCACGAAAGCACCATTACCAGGGAAAATAACTGTGATTACAATAACAACAATAGAATACCATCAAATGATCTCTAACTTACCTAATTTGCTAAGACTGACTGTGTGGTTTTAATGCCCATTGTATGTCACCATGCCTGGCACCGTGGATCTATCTCATACCGGAACAAAAGTGAGACAGTGTGTGTAAGACCTTACCTCTGAAAGCCTAGCCAACAACATTCTCCTAGGTTACAGTGTCTCTTGTGTTTGGTTTGCATTTTTGCGTTTTTGTTATTTTTTCCCGAAGCCTATACCCCAAATGCCTGTTTGGGAAAATGGTGAGCCTGTCATGGATTTGGGGCTGATTTGTTGACATGGGACAGCACCGTGTTGTTCATTTATATACTCTTTTTATTTTAATGTATACAAGCGTGTGTTTAGCAAAGGGAGGCAAGATTCTGTTCTGGGAGAGTGGTTTAAAAATGCAGCCAAGATGAAGTGTATGTCTTTGTCTCGTTTTTGAAATCCCTGTCTGCTTTCAGGTTAGAGGTCCTTTCAGGGAAGTATAATCCTGATGTGATGTGTTAAAAATTTTCTCAGATTGAAATGCAGCTCAGGAGACACATTCAGTAGTAGCTCTGGCGCAGCCTTTATTTAAAAAGCATGTATGTTTGACTGAGTGATTAAATGAAGCTTTGGTACAACTTTGGTTGTGTTTGTGTCTGCCTGCTCTCTAGTAAAAGCGTAACCAAAAGAGAGAGAACTTTTTCTCTGACAGGCTGCATGGTTCATCTCGGGCTAATTGTGCCAGCTGAGAAAGTGGCATGGTTGATAAAGCCTCATTGGAGAACAGACTGTAATCATTTATAGGCACAGTGACTTCTGGAATTACCCTCAGTAGCATGAAGACAGTATGTGGGTTCCACTAGTCATGTGACTTAAGTTTGAGGGATGACAATCTTTGGGGAGAAGGTAGGTCTGAAACTTACCTGTCTCAAACTGTGAGTATTTCGTTTGAGACCCTGAGCTCTGATAGGCTCCTTAATCTGTTATCATGGCTTTGTCCCTTCCTGCACCCTCACAAATACCTTTGTCAGAGGAGGTAAGTTGTATTTCTAATCATTTGTATAACTGATAATGTTCATTGTCTTGTTTCAGTGGGTATATGTTTTCTGTGCTATACTTTCTTTCCACTTACTTTTATTCTCACAATCCTCAGGCTAACTAACATTTTTTTTGTTCTGTGCTGTTTAAAAAATACAAATGAAAATGCGTCATTTTTAAAAAGTGATTTAACTATAGTTTTTTGTTCACTTTATCTAAATACATTCAAGGTTTTAATGCTTTTCAAAGGAAAGAGGAAAACAGTTTTACTTAGTAAATAGTTTGTTTAAAAATAGTAAGCAATTCACTAAATGCCCATTATGTTACCATATTGTTTTCTTTAGATAGCCCACATTTCTAATACTATTATTCTTATCTTTCCAGAAAGTGGCGTGGCTGTTGATGACAAAGGGCTTTTCACATATCCACAGTGCCTATGTGACAGTCTTTTCTTTTTTATTAACAAACAAACAAAACAACAACAACAGAAACATAGCCTGGATATTCTGCAAAGGGCTTTTAATTTTTGGCATTTTAAAACTCTTCAGTAATCAAAGTCTGAGCATGGTAATTAATTATTGATTGAACAAACTGGTTTACATGTCTGATATTTAAGTAATACCGGTATCCTAAAATTATTGAAGAATAATTGGAAATCAGATGTTTGTTACTTTTTTGGGACTCAAATTCATCGTATTCACTTGATAAAAATAGCAAATTTGAAACTGATAGCTTTTATGATTCAAGCATTTATACTTTATATTCTTAGAAAATCAGGGGTTTGTTTTATTTCTTTAGATTGTAAGTGCCACTAAGACTTATCATTTGCTAGTGCTTACTGATATTGAAATTCACCTGTTTTGCTACAAAAAGAAAATATTTATCATATAGAGCTGCTAACTTAAAAATCTTGAACTCCACTAGTTCCCTGAAACTAAATTTTCTTTTCAAACTCTATTTAAGTAATTAAGTGTAAACAAACATAATATTTTAAAATAAGTTTATTAGATATATTTTAATCTATTGTTGATAACTATTACCACTATTAATGGATGTATCTTAGAATGCTCTAATAAGCATAGCATAGGTACCAAAGACTACAAGGATAACTACAATTGCAGGTAATTTGAAAAAAATAATCAACTGTGAAAAGTATACTATTAGGGGTTAATTTGGGTGAATCTCAGACAATCATGGCTCAATGCTTCTTTGTAGCTTGTTTGTTTTGTTTTGTTTTGTTGGTGGACATGAGAAAGATAGGGAAAAAATTATGTCCTCCCTCCTTGTTCTGAACTCCCAATCACTGCATCAGCTGCAGCTACAAGGAGTGATTTAAAAATTTAAATACTCAGAACCACACTCATAGAATCCAGAAGAATGCTTTGTACTTTAAGATAAAATGTGTACATTTCATCACTTGATAATTGCAGTCTTTTCTGGACATTAGTGTATTTTAGATTACATCTCATTATTAAGGTCCAACTTAGAGGGAAAAAAACCCAAAACAACCAACCAAACAAAAAAACTCTTCAGGGACAATATATATTAATCTCTACTTCGAATCTGTTAACTAGGAAACAAATATTGTGGTGAATAGATGCATTCATATATAGTCAAATGGAATATTCGTAGTTGATACGAGATTTCTCTAACATGTAACAAGAACAATAGCATAGTATATATTTCCCCTAAGATTTAAGTGTATAGTAATGAAACATGCCTTTATCAAGTACCAATATACTAGGCTGCCAGGTGACACAAGAGAAACAGGTAAAGATAGAGCACTCTCGTTATTCAGGGAGCTTTTTAAAAATGGCATGATAAAAAAAGGTTGAAAATCTTGTGTCTGTGTACAGTCTTTTAAAAGAGCGTCTTCTCTCTACTAAGAGAATCTCTCCAACATTTTATTCTAAAAATTTGCAAACAAACAGAAAAACTGCAAAGTTGTGAACACCCATATAACAATCACTTAGACCTTATAAATAATGTTTTACTGTCCTTGCTTGATCATATATGCTATATCCAACTATCCACCCCTCTGTTCATCCATTAATCCATCTTAGTATTTTGATGCATTTCAAAGTATTGTTGACATCAAATACATTTTACCCCTAAGGATATGCCTGCTGAAGTGTTTAACTTCAATATTTGTTTAGTGCTTTCCTTTAAGTAAAACTTATATATGATGAAGACAGAATTTTGAAAGGCAACATTCTGTTATTTCTTATGAGGCATTCACTATTTTTTTAATATGATGAGTGGTTGGATTCAAACCCTCATGTTCTGTGTTTTAAATTGGAAGGTACAAACCCCCCATTTGTGGTGGAGGGAAACAGGTCCTTCCCAGTCTCAATCCCCATCTCCCAGGTAAACCTTTACCCACAGAGCGGGGAACCACTGGTAAGTCCGCATCAGTATTGGGATGGAGGAGCTCTCAGGACATACATTAATTTCCTAGTCTCTTCCCGTTTTTGGACAAGCTTTCCTTTCCTTCTCCTTCAGGCCCATGAAAAGTTATCCCATTTGTCTCTGAATAATTACTAGCTATTCTCCTACTTGGGTTCTTCTCTGCCTCTTGCCTTGCCTCCCCTACTTTGCCCATTCACCTTTCTCTTTTCCACTTCCTCCCTACTCCTAAACTTTTTTTCTCAGAGCAAGGGAACAAATATCTTCATTTTTCAAGTCATTCTACTACATTCAGTTTCAAAGAAACAATTATGGGAAGCAAAGATTAGGGATTTAAAGAATCATGAAAACTTTAAAGCATTCAGTTTCTCTTGGTCTTAATAAAAACAAATGAATTAAGGATTGCCTTCTCAAGACCTTTTCATGCATTCATCTCTTGGATCCAGTCTTGTGGATGAGATGTGTCCATTCCTCTCTTAATTGAATCCTAAATCAGGCTTCTCTAAGATTTGTATTGGTATAGCTCTGAGGATCGAGGACATTCTCCATACTTCCAAAATCTGCTAAGTTTTGTAGACTGCAGCATCTAGTCACTAGCCCTGGTCCATTGCATGTGTATGCAGTAGTAGCACAGGCCTGCCTTTTAAGTTATGCACCTGGCCCTGAAACCCCACCCCACCCTCACCCCGCGACGGGTTGAGGAAATTCTAAAGCTCCTTTCCTTAGTCTTTGGTCCATGTGCACATGGCAATTGCTTTCTAGGTGGCTTCTCCCTCAGGCTGTCTTTCTTCATTCAGTTCAGGATGCCTAAAGCTTTTATTAGATGTTAAAGATATCCTTAGACAGTTCCAGCTAGGTCTATCTTTGGCTGGAATTCCACCAATTTGCCTATTTTTATAAAGCACTAATTGGTTGTAACAGACTGATTGAGACTTTAGGCTCTGTAGGAAGATAAACCTGGATTGTAATTTGTGTTGCCATCTAGCTAGCTTGTTACTCCAGGCCAAGTTCCTGAACCACTTTAAGGTTTTCTTCAAGGGTTGCTGGATTAAATAAAATAAATACATAAATAATGTACATAATTATATCTTTTATTAGCTAGATATAATGTATTTGACACAGTGCCTGGCACCTACTTGGTGCTCACTATATGTTAGTGTCACTCTTAGCAGCAGCAGCATTGTACCAACAGAATGTGCCATCATCCTAGAACTCAACTGACTCTCTGTTAGTTGGGGTGATCCTGGCAGACTACCCTCTCTGCCTATGCTCAGATTTGCTTGTCTTGATGGACCTCCCATTAAAGTCGCGCCTCCTTTTTCAAGCCTAAAAATATCCTCAGCGTTCAGCTCAAGGTGGAGCAGAAACAACCCAAAGAACTCCATGAAGGATGAAGCGCTTCTGCGTGAGCGCTCCGGGTTTTCCTCTGAATTAGACTGCCCTCATTCTTTCAGAATTCTATATTGGAAAATCAAATTGTGGAATAGCTACCAGCCTAAGTTTAACTTAATTTTAACAAAAGAAGAGGCACAGGATCTTTCCCTCTAAGAGGGCCAAAGAGTAGCATCCTGGAAGATTCATGTTCTACTGCTTCACCTCCTAACCCTTTCCATTCCACCAAACATAGCAGATGACTGAGGATCTACCGGAGAAATACAGCTTTCAGACCCATCCAGGGGTCCCCTGCTTTGGGCCTCTCACTTTTGAGGGCCCTGCTTTGCCTCTCCACTGTCATTCCCTGTCACAGCCCTCCCCATGGGAAAGAAGTCAGTGGGTCAAGGGACATGTCCACCCAGATCCTGTGCATCACCCTGCTCCCAGCACATGCTCCAGGTAGCCAGACCCTGGAGTCCTGTATTCCCACACACATCCCTGTACCTCCTGGCCTGCACAGCTGAGTGTGAACTGTGTATGCACTCCTAGCTTGAGAGGTGACAGAGGAAGCAGCTGGGGAGCTGCCTCGAGTGAGCTGGACTATCCATAAGTGTAGGAGAAACCATTCCTAATGCAGGAAAGAACTGGGAGTGGGCAGAAGAAGGAGTCAAGCCAGAGGCGACTGCCCATTCTGACAATGAACACACCAGAGCACGGAGAATCCTAAGTTCAATTCTGGTCTTAGGAAGGTGTATCTGTTAAGGTAAGAGTAGAATTTATTTTTTAATATCATATTGGCATGATTTGTACCTTTTAAGTATTTAAAAATATGGTATGGAGGTCTCCATTTGTACTCTCACCCAGGCCTTGCAAATGCTGGGGTCAGGCCTGCACCTGAACTAGCCTTTGAAGATCAATTCTTCAAAAATGTGATTGGTTGGTCATTGTTACATTAGTGGGCAAGTAAATCTTTACTGTTAGTGCACAAGGAAGAAGGCTGTTCATTAAAATCTAGCAAGCCCATTCTCTAGTTGAGTTTGTTATTCCAAAAATTTTCTTGTAATTAGTAAATTCTAAAAATGTGAAGTTTCCACTTCACGTTTTCATATAGAACATTCTATATGTAAAAAAGTGAAAATAGTTCCTCTCTCTCTATTTTCCTGTCTCTCTCTCCTGGCATGTCAAAATGGTAAACTGGTGTTTGCACTTGACCTAACCAGAAAACCAGCAGATAGCTGAGTTAGGTAGGTGACACTTAGGATCGCCACATTGAAGGGTATGAACCCAACAGTGCCATGTTATTGAGCTACCCGAACACAAGAGCTCTCTTTCACTACACCGAATTCAATATTCAGTACTGAATAGGTGAGTGTAAAACAGGGAAGTTAAGAAATTAATGCCCAATGGAAGGAAAGCTGTTGTTTTATAAAAATAAATCCTGGAATAAATGTGATAATTGTCTCAATTGGGTTTCCAAAAGAAAATTCTAGGGACAAAAGGAGATATAGGAAGTAGGGAGAGGGAACATGTCTGGGGCTGTGCAGGTGTTCTGCCCACAAGAAATGACAGACATGTTAACGTCATATAGTCCAGCACAACAACCCACTGGGATTTGAATCCTGATTTTAATGCTCACTGTCTGTGCGACCTTTGATGAGCTTTTAACCCCTCTTTGTTTCACAGTTTCTTCATTTAGGTAATATTTACAAAACACTCAGGAGAGTTGCTAGCATGTACCAGGTGCTACTGAAGCGTTTGTTAAATAACACAGTAAAAATGAAAGAGGAAGAACTTAAAAGTCCAGAGAGGTTGTTGCGTTGTTCCCAATCACACAGTGAATTAATGAAAGACCCACCATCCAACACAGATATTCAAATATCAGTCCTATTTCTGAAAGTTAAATGTTGCCCAAGAACTCATTTTTGCCAAAATAAAATATATATATTTGTGTCACTTATTATATCTCTAAAGAAGAAACAAAAAGAACTTCTAAAAAATACTGCATTATGTTGTCCTGATAAAGGTTTCAGTTTTTGTCCTGCCCTCTGTGTCTTATATGTTGCTTTTCACACTATTATTTCCTTTGCAAGTTAACTTCTTATTCCCAGCCAATACGTCTGCCAAGATAAGTCACTACTTCATTTGAGTGAGTTAATGAGTCCAGAAAAAGGACCAATACCTGCCTCCCACACACCATCATTACACTGTGCACTGAGTATCATTACAAAAGTAATGCAAATACATGGAAGAAATTGGGAAAATGCACAGAAGCATAAAAAGGAAAATAAATGTCAATCATAATCCCACCTATCCTGAGACAAGCACTGATTGTCTATGATACAATCCTGTATGTGTATGTGTAATAAATTCTAAAGACTGGATTTGGATTGCATGTCCCTCTTTGTAACCTACTTTTTAAAAATGAGCATATCAAGAGTGTTTCCAAATCACTGAAATAGTTTTTAAAAACAGAACCCTTTAATTGCTGTATATTATTTCAATATACAACCCCATTAGTGGGATAGTTAAGTTTTTCCAGATTTACACTATTATAGGTGTAATTGAATGACATTAAAAATTGGATGTGGCAGAATACAAGTCTGTCAATTAAGTTCGCGAATGATTGTTGCAATGATGTTGTTAACCTTTTTTGATATCAGAGGGATTATTCATTATGAATTTGTACCAACTGGACAAACAGTTAACCAAGTTTACTGTTTGGAAATGCTGAAAAGGCTATGTGAGAAAGTTAGACAACCTGAACTTTTGGCCAACAATTCACGGCTCTTGCATCATGACAATACACCAGCTCACTGTCTGTGAGAGAGTTTTTAGCCAGTCAACAAATAACTGTATGGGAACACCCTCCCTACTCTCCTGATTTGGCCCCCAATGACTTCTTTCTTTACCCAAAGATAAAGGAAATATTGGAAGGAAGACATTTTGATGACATTCAGAACATCGAGGATAATACGACGACAGCTCTGATGGCCATTCCAGAAAAAGAGTTCCAAAGTTGCTTTGAAAGGTGGACTAGGGACTGGCATCAGTGCATAGCTTCCCAAAGGGAGTACTTCGAAGTTGACCATAGTGATATTCAGCAATGAGGTATGTAGCATTTTTTCTAGGATGAGTTTGCGAACTTAATTGTCCTACCCCATATATTGAGAATAAACTGAGCTTGTTTTCTAGGCCGTGGGTTCATTATAAAACAGTAGAGGTCTTTCTTTCCTTCTCCTCCCAAGGACCCACATGGGGCTTTGAGTCATGGCCATCTGGACTTTACTTGGTCTCATGGGCAAGTCAACAGGCCCTTTTTTTCAAAAGTGTGTGCTCAGGGAGGTGAGTCAACTGAGAGTCCTAAGGTGGAAAGGGTTAGAGGCTTTGACATTCTAGAGTCAAGAGGGAAAGAGCCAGTCTAGAAGCAGAAGGGTGGGATATTCCCAGACTGGGAATGAGGTGGTGATTTCTCAAGAGGGAAGACATCTCTGGGAAACTTGGAGGCAGGTGGTGGCATCCTGGAGGTGGCACGACCTGAAAGGGGGACGGTGAGATACTTGGGGACTACTCTACATTCCTGGGATTGAGTTTGGTCCAGAGGGTTTGATGTCATCAGCAGAGGAGCTGGCCTTTACAAAATGCATCAAGCCTACAGAGTAAACCTCCTAGGAACTACCTTTCCTAAATTCTTGTACTGCCTCAGCTCAACGATTCTCTACAATCCCAAGGGATGGAAGAGGAAAACTCAAACTTAGAAAAATGATGGAGCTTCCTACCAACCTAGCTGGTGGTGATAAACCAGACTTATTCTGTTTAGAAAGACTATATGCTACCCAAATGTCAGGTGGACTTCACGATTATTGTGTGGGTAACTTCGTATGCTTGATTATCTGCTTGGGATACATTCTTAGAAAAGAAATTACTAAAAAAAAAGGATTTCAAATAATTTGTTTTATAAGTTTCCGTATTTCTCAAGTCCACTAATTCTTCTGTTTAACCCTCACAAAAGATTGTTAGAGAAAGAAGGAAAAGCAAAATCAGCCAAGTTTAATTAAGTATAAGCGATCATTAAGTATTAATTTCCATTTATAATCTACCCCATCCCAGAAGACTTCAATTACTGGATTACTTTATTGATAAACCGAAGAGATAGTTAATCATGTAAGCAAACAACATAAACTTCTACATGAGAAAGTGACATATACTTTATCAATTATGCAGACTGTCAAGAAACTATCTAAATGACTGGAAACAGATAGGCACTAGAATAAATGTAAATAAATCTGAACTGGCCCCTCAGAACCTGCTGAAAATCTCTTAGTGGCTTCTCAATCGTCTCAGGGCAAAAACCAATTCCTTGGCAAACTTTCCATTTGCATGACCGTGGGCAAGTTACTTAACTTCCCTGAGCTTCAATTTCCGTTTCCATGAGCAATGGGTAATACTAGGACTGATTTCATGGGTTGTCAAAAGAATTAAAAGTATTACTCATGTGATGTATTAGAAAAGTACCTGGCACTCCATGAGTACTATGTAAATATAACGAGCGTGCAGCATGCCACCTAGGACATGCCTCCTTCCCGACTTTCCAGGGTCATCTTTCCCTGCTCCCTTCACTTTAGGCCCCAGCAATATTGAAATACTTGTTATACTCTAACCTTTTCTCACTCTCTTTTTCCTTGTCTTTGTACCCTGAAATGACCTTTGCCCCCTCCTTCTAGAAAATTCACCTATCATTCTTCCAGAGTTAGCTCTTCTGTTATCTCTCTCCTTGTAAAACCTTTCAGTCTGACCTGGGCACCTTTCTGGTATTCACTTATGAGACTTAGCAGAGTCTATTTTAATTAGTGCTGCTGAATCCCATCCCCAGGTGAGCTCCCTGAGCTCAGGGAAAATGCCAGATTTATTGTTGTTTCTCTAGGGCCCAACCCAGTGTGGCCCATCAAAAATATTCAATGATCATTAGCTGAATGACTGCCTTTGTCATAGGATCACTGGGGGAAGAACGGGACTGTTGGCATTTGTAGAATGTTTTCAAGCATTTCCACAAACATTTGATTTGTATGGAATAAGCAAGCGAGGATAATTCCCACTTTTACAAATGTGGACACTGAGGCTCAGCGAAGTAAAAAGCCTTTCCCAAGATGTCATAGTACTTGAGAACAGAAGTCCAGTTCCGCTTACTCCCCTCCTGCTAGCACCTTTTCTGCATTTCACAGCTCCATTTTTCTAAAGTGGTTTCTAGAAGACACCATGTGTGCTTTTGACTAACAGCTGATCTCTCCAAGTAGGAGTTATAAGAAAATTAAAAAACAGCAGTGGAAAATCTGGAGACCAACGAGCTGGTTGGAAACGTGGAGTAGGCTGAAGAGGGTAAGGAATAAAGAAGACTGGGGTTATAGAGAGGTGATTTGGGGAGGCAAAAGAATGGGGCAGGGTGATGTGCCCTGCCTCTGGGTTGGAGAGCTGAATCAGAGATTTCCTACCATCATTTGACAGAGGCCTTTAAGCCAACACCAATCATTCTGGTGCCCTTTCCTTCCTTTCTGGGCCGCAGGACACTTTAAAATCTGCCTCTGTGATTCTTGCCCACAGTGTATGGAGGCCATTCAGGCTTCACCAACCAAATGGAAACCAGCTAGCTGCCCTTCACTATCCTCTGATCCATGACGACCTTCCCATTCAGGAGCTGTGATCGATAGCCCATTAGATATCTTTCTCTGCTAAACTGTCATACTTGGCTTTTAGAAGATTGGTGAGGCAAGATGGATCCATTCCCGACCACAGTTGTGCTTATGCTCAAGAAGAATGAACACTCTTCAGAATTTCATGCCCCAGATACCAGTAAGAAAGGGGCTGTGACAGACAATGTGTAATTTCATTATCTCTCCCTGGAGTCTCTAATTAAATAACGCTTTATTAGAAATTTTGTAGAATTGAGCTGAAGTGTTCTTTCATGCTGCCTTTCATTTTCAATCCCTTCTGCTTTACAAGCTAGATAATGGTAATCCTTTGTATATTATTTTTCCAATTTCAAACTCCTCTCATATATGTCATCTCATTTGTTTCTCACACCCCTGAACTTGAAGCATACAGAATTTAAACAACTTAAATGCAGATGGTGAGCAAGCAGATCAGAAACTCAGGTCCTGACTGCAGATTCGGTGTTCTTTCCTCACCCCTCTGAGGATATTCCTACCAGGACCCATCTAACTCTCAGCCTCAGGTGAGCCTGTGGGGCAGTTAATGGAAGCATGGGTTATCATTACTTACAACTTAAAGTTGTCTGAAATCAAGTTTTGGGGAAGAGAGGACAGAGTGAACTTTTACACCAATTAATGAAGGCCGAGTCCCCTTTCAATTCTTATACCATGAACATCAACTATTTTGGCAGAATAACTATAAATGATCATGAATTGAAGTCTCAAAAAAGATTTCATACATTTACAATGATGGGCCTTTATGCTAAGGACAGTTCATAGTAGGAAGGCAGAAAGATATTGAGTAAAAAGCCTTGAATATGGAGTGGAACAGACCAGGCTTTCCACTCAGCTTTGCCAAGGACTGGCTGTGTGGCCTTGAGAGTTGTTTTTTCTCTCTCTTTGGACCTTAGTTTCTTAATTTTTACAATGTAGATAACAATAACTACTTTGTAATTTTGTGTGACTTCACAATAGGAAATACCTCTAACACTTAGAACACCAGTTTATGAAAAGATACTCAATAAAAATCTGTTGAATGGGTGAAATGAATTTGAGATAAATTACATAGAGATAACTCTAACTTTCAAAGAGCCTGGTGCGTGGTGAAAACAAGAGCTTTCAGCTCTCAAAACTCTGCAGAAGCACCAGGAGCTAATAAGTTTCCCTAAACTAATCTATTCATGTAATAAAAATAAATGTGTATGAAAGAGATGATTTGTTTGGTTATTGTGAAACCAATCCCAATTCTCATTCCGGTCACTTAAAAGACCACAGAGGGAGAAAGTATCTTTTATATCATCTTCTAACATGTAAAGGGACTTTACCCCAAGTTTCCTCATGCTTTCTAACTGACAAGTATTGGCTAGCCAGAATCTTTGGTAGGTTTGTGAAGTTCAGGCCACTGGTACATCTAAATTGCATCACATTTGCAAATCTTGTGTAAGTTCACAATGGCACATTGTCTGCTCTGCTCCAGGGCATGAAGGATTGTCTGGAAAAGGTTAGCTGCTGCCATTACGGAACATGGTGCAGCCAAGACTACAGTGCAATATGAAGCAGAAATAAACCCTGGGCTCTCCACACGTTTGCCAAGTGATTTACAAATGCGTTTACTTTAGAAGTCAGCATAACACATAATCTTGTATAATATTATGTCTAGGGAAGCTTTGTGACTCTGCTGTAAAAAGCCCACATCATATTCAAGTAATTACTTCCCATCTACCTAATAGGGGCCTTGGATCAATTTTTAACTTTATCCAAAAGCATTTTGGTAAATTAAACACATCTTGATTTCCAGATCTTTTACTTATACCTTGGTTATCCTGTTCTTTTTTTCTTTTTTTCTTGACATACCTGAAGCTAGTTTTGAATAAGAGCAACAGCATTACCCTTAGAACCTTTAAAAGCAAAGTGCTGTTGGGAAATTTTCCAATGAAGTAGACAGAGGGGCAGAAGGACTGATGAAGAGGGGATCAGAGGGTATAAACATCTTGTCTTGTGCTGTATTTCACAGTGCTGTGAGAGGTATGGAAGTTACAGCTTTGAAATAGTGAATCAAATAATCATAGACCTAATCAAATCACCTGACGCAGGCTTCAGGCAACTAAATGTCTAAATCTTCTAAGACATATAATATTGAATATTTCTCAACTTGAAGATCTTCAAGGATAGAGGCATCACTGTCTGCCTCAGTAGCCTGACTAGCGGGTTAAAAATCTTTTTTCTTTTTTTTTTTTTAACTCATTGACACAGACAACAGTATGAGGTTACCAGAGGGTTAGGGAGATGGGGGGAGGTTGAAGACGGTAAAGGGAGTCAAATATATGGTGATGGGGGAGACTAGACTTTGGACGATGAGCACACAATGTAATATACAGAGAATGTATTATAATATTGTATACTTTAAACGTATATAATCTTATTAACCCAAAAACATTTAATTAAAAATTTTCTTCCCTATATCCAACTGAAACTTCTTTTGTCTTCTAAATGATGAATGAAAAATGATTGTTTGGTCTTCCTGCGGTGGATAAATATAGATCGATAGCTCCAACACCCATTCCTAATCACGTTTTCCCTTCCTGTCTCCACTATAGAAGCTAGGAAAATTAACTATTCACTTTTCCAGCTTCCTTTGTAAATAGATGTGATGATGTGAAAATTCAGGTTAATGTTCAGGGGGTGAATATCTGCTGGGTTTGGTGATGGAGCCGGGCTCTGTATAAGCTTTTGTTTTCCTAATAAAACATGACAAATATAAAACATGACGATACCACTTTTCCTTCCTTTTGTCTTAAATGCAGATGTCATGCGTGGAGCTATGGTAGCCATCTTGGAACCATGAGGGGAAAGGCCAAGAGAATCACAAAGACATTGGTCTTACATTTTTGAAGTCTTGAACCATTGCCAGCAACCATTAACCTCGAAACTTACCATGTTTCCCCGAAAATAAGACCTAGCTGGACGATCAGCTCTAATGCATCTTTTGGAGCAAAAATTAATATAAGACCCAGTCATTATATTATATTATATTATATTATATTATATTATATTATATTATATTATATTACATTATATTATATTATAATTATTTAAGACCCGGTTTTGTATTATAGTAAAATGAGACTGGGTCTAATATTAATTTTTGTTCCAAAAGATGCATTAGAGCTGATGGTCCAGGTAAGTCTTATTTTTAGGGAAACACGGTAATAAGAAAAATCCATCCCTATTCCTTTAAGCCACTATCATTGGGTTTTCTATTATATTTACAACTGATCTCAATGCTATCTGAAATGCACCATCTAAAAGACTTCGTGTGGCTGAAGAGATCATAAATCCATTCAACGTCTCAAGGCAGGCTCTGTTCTCTAACTGTACTTTCATAAGTTCCTCCCTTCCTCAAATCAGGTTCATGAAGACATTTGTTCCTTTGTTGCTTTTCTCTGTTTATTTTAGGTTTACCTCCCTCTCTGCTGCCGCATCCCTAAATCTGCTCCATCTTTAAAGGCACATAATGGTCTGTAGTCTCTCCTATAGACCAAGCCCTGCACAATTCCACAGTAAGACACTTATGTGTGGGCACTGTGTTGCCTAGACTTTCCTGTGCAGCCTCTCTGTAGTTACCTTTTCCCATTGTCTCTGTAAATGCATTTACACTTGTTAAATCACATGTCCTATTTTGTTTTGTGTTGGATCTGTGTGTGTGTACCATAATAAAATTAATTCAGTGTCTCTTAGTTCAATATTAGTTTGTAGAATAAGGCCAGTGATCCTTCCTGTTTTAGTTTCTTCACAAAACAAATATTTGAGTGATAGTGCAGTTCACTGGCTTCCCCAAGTCCCTCTACTGGAAATGCAAAGGAGGGGCAAGAAATTTACATTGACTGGGATGACAAAATGACATTAATAGCCATTGGTTACTTAGGAGATGCTATGTAGCCTTACTTCTTCCATCATTCCAGGTAACCATGGAGCTTCTATAAATAAAAAGGAGTTTCTAGAAAGTAGAGGTTTTGATTCCAGAAGCTTCTTTATAATCACAACTCCATTCATGAAAACTTTTTTTTTACAAGACTCAATTTCTCTTTAGTCAACGTAAGAAAAATTACCCCTAGAAGTTAAATAGTTACTAAATAAAATAAGATGGTTGAATTAGATTATCTTTAAGGTTCCTCTAAACTAAATGAAATCTATTTCCTTCTCTTCCTGAACAATTTCATCCCAAAGCCATTAGATTAAGCAAAGGAAAGTAGAATTTCACAGGGGATGGTGCAGGGAGGAGGGAGACATGATGGCCTAGAATGGAAAATCAGAATCCAAGTCAGGCAAGGAGGGCGTCCCCGTGGAGGGGTAGCCCAGTGTGGAGAGTTGGAAACTAAATGAGGGAGATTGATCAAATTAAGTATATTAAGAGTAATGGAAACCATGTGTATTAGTCGGCTCAGGCTGCCATACCTAACTACCATAGACTAAGTGGCTTAAACAACAGAATGTTACTTTTTCACGGTTCTGGAGGCTGGAAGTCTGACATTGGGATGTCGACATGGTCCAGTTCTGGCAGGCAGGGGTCTCTTCCTGGCTCTCATGCAGCTGGCTTCTCACTGTGTCCCCACAGGGCATTGGTTTCTCTTCCTTTCCTTATATGGGCACTAAATCCATGACAAGGGTCCTGCTTTCGTGACCTCACCTAAACCTAATTACCTCCCAAAAGGCCCATTTCCAACTGCCATCACTTTGGGGGTTAGGGCTTCAAAATATGGATTTTAGGGAGACACAATTCAGTTTACAGTACCATGTTTTTAACTACCAGAGAAGGGAGGTACCAATTACGAACACATAATGGGAGAAAAATAGAATGAACCTATGGGAATTGGAAGTGGAGAAATTAGTATGAACTCATGGTTTTCAATATCTAGATGGTTATAGAAATAAGGGTGTGTGTAAACATGTGTATCTATATGTAAATTCCCTAGCGCTGTCCACTGAGTGTGCTTTGCAGCAGCATTATGAAAGAAATGAACACTTAGGGTCCAGATCTTGGCCTCTCCACAAATGGAACCAGGATTCCTTGGAGAAATGGCTAATTCCGGGGTTCGGCAGGCAGAATATAACATGAGCATGAAACACATTTTTGTGTGAGAAACTAAATAAGTGCTCAAAGAATGATGGAGTCAGGTAAAAAAAGCACAGGATCACACTTGAATGGGCTCCTAGCCAAATGTGGGATAATTTCAGCAGTAAAATAAATAAGTATATTAATAGATTTAACAGAGCAAATAAAATAGGAAACTACGAATCTTTACATATTAATAAATAAAGTAAAAAAACAGATGAGGAATGGAATATTTACATAGTTACAAAATATCATGGCACGGAATACTCCTTCATTAGAAAAGAAAAAAGAGTAACTGTTGCAGCAGGCACGACGAGAGTTGTGGGGAGCAAGGAGGGTGGCGCAGGGTTAAGAAATGCAGTAGCCAAGAATAGAATGCAAGCAGGGCCAAGGGACTCCAGCCTCAAGGACTGAGCCCCAAATCGGGCCAACACAGAAGTTTTATTAGTTAGGTGAGGAAGTAAAGGAGATAAAGCTTGTCAATCTCAAGATCTGTGAATCCCATGCATTATAATAGGAAACTGATTCAAGCCAATCACCCTTGCCTGCAGGCAGCAGAACTGTAAGTCTCAGGATATAAGTACTTCCCCAAGGGACAAAACCTTTATGCATATGAATAGATGGAGAGCACCTCACTGAATGTCTTCCCCTGCAGGTTGTGGGAAGGAATGCAGCTACAGAGGCAGAGGCTCTCCTTAGCAGGGGGAATGTGGGGGGCTGTGCCCACCTCTATCAATCCCGTAGGTTCCCCTGTTGGTCCCCACGTGGCTCCGCCTGGCTTGGGTTTTTCCCTCCATGGGGAATCTTACCCATCATTGGCTGACCAGCCATATGTTGGGGCCAAACAGGGAGACATAAGGTGTAAGCACAAAGGTGAAGCAAAGTCCCTGAAAGGATCCATCTCACAGACTCTCCTGTCTTTACGGGCATGTACGAGAACACGGACGGGTAGGCTGCTGCATGGCAACAAGTAACTCTGCAGTGGAGAAGACTGGCAAACATCATCTTAAGCAACTGAACTGAACAGTGCCTGTAAGGAGACAAATTGAAATTGTATACCACCCATCATGACACAAACAGAACAGAGCACCACCTCTGTGTTGTTCCTGCCAAAGATGCCAAACCTGAATATAATCACAAGACAGTAGTGATAATCCACATTGAGGGATTTTGTATTCTACAAAGTAACTGTCCTGTACACTTCAAAGTGTGTCAGGCTCATGAAAACCAAAGATAGATTGAAGGGCTGTTTCCAACAGAAGAAAAGGGAAGATGGGCAATAACCAAAGGCAATGTGTGATTGTAGACTGGATCCTTTTGCTATAAAGTTGAGACATTGATGAGACAATTGGAGACTCTTAATAGGCTCTAAAGATTAGTGGACAGCAGTGTATCGATGTTAATTTCCTGTCTTTGGTGGTGATATTGGGGTCATGTAGGAGAATGCCCGTGACTGTAGGAAAAAGTCTGCATGAAAACATTCAGGGTGTTGGGATATCGGCGTAGCACTTACCCTCAAATGAGCTAGTGGATAAGGCATTTATTTAAACTTCTCTGTAACACTATAGACATGTTAAAAACTGCAGAAAGCAAAGAAAATGGAGCTACGGGTTCAGCATTCACTTAATGCAAACAAAAGAAAGCAGTCACATTCATGGCGAATTATAGATTCCTAGAGCCAGACTCTCATGGCATCTCAACATTTAATGTGTGTGATGTATTTTATATCTTTATAACATCTACCGTAGAGGCTTATATACACTTGATTAAATCTCTCTGGTGACTTTTGTCTTTTACCTTCACTATGGAATGATGATCCATACACTGAAATTAGACTTACCAAATAAAGAACTGTTTATTTTTTTTTAAGCAATGGCTACTTCTAACAGTCCAGTTGCCTGGTGGGTATTATTGATACAGACGATTAGAGATCAAAGAGGAACATGGATTTCAAACAGCCTCTTGCTACTTTGGCAGCTTACTTTGCAGTGTGTGTCCACTGCCCATTGAACTGAGCTTTTGTTTCCATTTGTAAAAGCCAAGTCCAGATGCCAGCACATCCCCAATCAAAACTCTCCAAAAGCTCCCAATTTAAATTTTTGCCTTCACCAAAAGAATACATTAGAAATAGTAATGCAATTCTTATTATATTAATGTGCTAAAAAAGAAAAACCTAAGACTCAGCTTAAATATACAGGGAGGAAGCATTTTTTCATTTTGAATTTAGACTTCAGATAAAGCGATGCAACTTAGTTATGGGTGTACAACCAGCTCGTAGGCGAAAGCAAGTCTTCCTTTCATTTTGGTAAAACCGCGTTCTTATTTCTGTTTGTTTTGTTATCTTTGCCAGCGATCCTGGGTTCTTTAACTTTATCTATGTAACAAATGTCTCTCATAGCTTACTGCCTTCCAGCATCGAATTAGGCACTGAGACCTACCAGTTGACGAGATTGTCATGGTCCCTGCCCTCATAGAGCTCCACTGTGCTGTATGTCACCTGATGCTGGGCCGCAAGGCCATATGCCAATGTGGGGACTTTATCCATGGTCAGGGGTACGAGCAAAACAAATTACTATAGGAAATAAATTGTGAAAAGTTTATTGGAGATCATTGAAGTTAGAGGACTGATAAACACTTATCTTGGTTGGGTTTCAACCACCTTTTCTAGAAAAACAGAGAGTGGACAAACATTTTAGAGTTTTAGAAATTCTGTGGGGTTTTTGCTTGTTTCTTTACTCAACATATCACATAAAAATCTTGCTTGGTTTATATAACCTAATGATGATTCTACTGGCCAATTATCTGGTTTGCATTTCCAGCAGTTGGGACAGATTTGCCCCATTTTGACTACATTCTCCTACTGTTTCCCCAAAAATAAGACTTAGCCAGACAATCAGTTCTAATGAGTCTTTTGGAGAAAAAAATGAATATAATACCACGTCTTGTAAGACCTGGTATTATACTATACTATACTATACTATTATATATAGTATACTATACTATATTATACTATTTACTATACTATAGTAAAATAAGAACAGGTTTTATATTAATTTTTGCTCCAAAAGACGCATTAGAGCTGATTGTCCACCTGGGTCTTATTTTCGGGGAAACACAGTATCTGGTTTCTTTGACACTGACATCCATCAGACACTTGATTTAGAATTCAGGTAGATTCACAGTAGATATCATTGAAAAGAATGGAAGCTAGGTACCTGGTCCATGTGGGCTTTGGCTTTGGTGAATATGTATAAATAATGCAATCAGGAGGGACCAATCTAGATGAGTATCCTGGGAAGCAGAGAGGATAAAGCAAAGAACCTGGGCTTTGGCACCACCCTGGCCACTTTTATGCAATCCCAGGCAATTAGCTTTAACTCTGTGATTCTCACCTGTAGGATGTGAGTAGTAATACCTATCACATAGTGCTCGTGTGAGAATTAAAATGAGATAATTTATGTAATGTGCTGTATGTAACCGACCTTAACATGACAGAAATACCTGTTTGTCAATCCTACCTAGGGTGTATGTATGTGATCTAATCTACTCCAATCTCTTCTATGTTAATGGTTAATCAGTTTTTGTGTCAGTTAGGATGGCTACGTTATACTACAGTAACAAGCAACCCTTAAATCTCAGTGGCTTTCAAAGAAATTCAAAACTTCGTTGTTTTGTTTTTGTATTTTCACTTAAGCAAAGGCCACAGCAGGTTTCTGTGACTCTTCAGGGAGTTTAACCACCTTCAGATGGCTTAGCACCACCCCTCCTTATGGAAATAGACTTCCGTGGAGCTGATGAAGAAGAGGGGTGTGTCACAAAGCACTGGTGATGAGGTGCTTTGACTCAGATATGAAATGCCATTTCCACTCATTTTGCACTGGTAAATGTAACAATATGGCCATGCCTCAACTCAAGAAACTAAAGAAATGCAATCTCCTGTGCTTCCAAAAAGAGATCCAGAAATATTGGTGAGGAGCCCGGGAGCCTACTAGTCTACCACAGTGAGGGATCTGTAAACAAGAGAGGAACAGGGGCGGGGTGGTGGTGGTGGTGGTGAAGGGAAGTGCTTAAAGTCCTCAGCAAAGGTATTCGAATTCGAAACTCTGCAAACTACATGCAAACTTACTGGCCACTCCTGTGATTTCTGAAATGATTGTCTGTTTTAAAATAACAAGGCTGTTTCTTTACTTATATATTGCCCTTAGCATGCAATATATTTCCCATTTTTCATCTTGGTTGCACTTTTGTGACTCAGAGAAGTGGCAATGAATAGTACTAAGCACATAGTAAGTGCTTACAACCCATTTGTTGATGGATTAACACCATCATAAAGAAAACACATTGGTAAAGGCAGTGAATTGATATGTATAATGTCCCAAGTCACAAGGCAGTGAGGGAGCCAGAAAGAGACTTTCATGCTGACTGCCACAAGAGTACCTTTATTACTTCCTTGAGAAAATTTGGCCCCAGAAGAGTTATTCATGTTTGCTGGCAGTTTTCAAAGGTGATTACCGCTTGTAGCCTTGGACTGTAGTCATGCACAGAATTGTTAGGAGCAATAATGGTGCAAAACAATGTCAGGCACAATGAAAGAAAAGATCTTGACTTGAAGTCGCTTCAGTGTCTGCCCAAAAAGAGAAAGGGCAAACTACCACCCATCTATCAAAACTCAGCTCAAATGCCACTTCCTCTGTGAAATCATTGCTAATCCCCAATCAGAGTTAGTAGTTTCTGTAGATTTTTATACTTCTGGTACCAGATAGTCAAATTTATACGAATAGCTAGATAGTCAAACTTATATGATAGTCCTTTACTGGACTTTGACCTCCCTGAAGACACAGATCTGGGATTATTCAGATTTACTGCCCCAGCACCCGAGACACTTCTGAAATGAAAGGACAAAATAACTCTTTGCTGAATGGAATAGAAGCCCTGCATTCACTTAAAAAACCCAAACTGCAGTATTTGTGTCAGCCATTGCTGTGTCTTAAAATAACAAACTAATATCTAGATGCAAAGAAGTAAGATCGGGACAGCCATGTTTGTATTCTCAGTCCGATATACACACCATGCAGAGATACAGAGAATCTGGTTCCATTCTGGAGCCAAGGGCTCCTGTACAATTCACTTTGATCCCCAAATGACCGAGCTGATTGTCAGCTCCAGTCTTTCTTTGCAGTAAACCATAATCCCTGGTAATTTGCCATGAAATTAGTGGGAGTTGGCTGTTTTCGGCATGAATAACCTAGGTCTTGTTCAGACCTCCCCAGGCCTTATTTAGGCAAGGTGGGAATGGAGCTACTGCTCTGAAGAGGAGCAGGTGGAATGAGGATTAGGTCACGTGGTAGAAAGGGGGCTGCAGTGGGACGGCAGCTGGTGAAATCCCAGGTGTGTGTGAGTTGGCAGGGGTACAAAGAGAGAAGAGCTGCAAACAGCTCAAAGTTCTGGGCTCTGCAGCTGCTTGTTTGGCACTTTCGTAGGACCAACCTGCAGTGTTGATGGGCACAACCCACTCCTAGGAGACGGGAAACATGAAAGGTCTCGGTGAGCTGCGGTGGCCCCACCCCTCCCAGGAGGAAGGCTCGATGGAGGAAATAAGTTTGCCTGCCCAAGGACTACCCAGTAAAGGATCATTCTTGCACTTTGTAACCACCCAATACTTTAAGACAGGGCAGGTTTGGCTTTTCTTTTCAAAAGTTGGCCTTTGGAGGACTAAGCTAAAGATATTTATTTTCTTTCCAAATCTGGGGCCTATTCCCAAGTAGAAAGTAAGTGAAAAACTCCCTGAACTGGAGAGTTAAGTCAACAGGCAGAGATACTCAGGGAAAAAAAAGCAGCTCAAGGCCGAGAGGCAAAAATAAATGATGATCCCTTCCCCTGGGCTGCAGGGAGTTCGTGTAAACAAACTCATCTTAACAAGCCCTTCTTAATCTGTTTCTGTCCCACTGCTAATCGCTTCTGTGGTTTCTGCAGGATAGAATACATTCTCAGTGAAGAGGCTAGTGTTTCAGATTTAGTTACTGTGAATTATGGATCCCTTATCCCTGAGGACAAAAAGGAACTGCTGGCCACAAATCCAAACAACTGTTGTCCCCGCAAGGTGAAACAGCAATCTCTCTGGAGTGTATGGGATTGTAAAGAGTGGTGATCGCGTCTCTCCACATTAAAACCTCCACAACAATTAGGAAGCAGGTTAAGTCCATTCTTGACACTTGCCTCTCTATTTTGGCCTCTCCCATCTCTGCTTTTAAGTGCAGTTAATAGAACCTGCTGAATTGCCTGCACACAGCCTCAATCCCTTCCTCCCACCCCCATGCTTCTTACTAACGGAATCCCCGCATGGAGGCAAGGGAACAATGGCAGTACCCACAGAACTCACGCACAGCCAGACTCTGCAGGATCTGGGCGTGGCTGTGTGACATTTATTGTCAAGGAGACATAAGCAGAGGCTTTCTGGGAGAGTTTTGCTTTCTTGACACAGACCCCACACCCACCCTAAATTTGCCCTCCTTTCCTACCTGGAGCACAGATATGGCATCTAGAGTGCATCTTGCTCCCACTCAGATGAAAGCCATACACTAAGCATGTCAGAGCGGTGGGGAGAGAAGGAGCTGGGGTCCTCAGTGGCATCGCTGAGCCATGTGAGCCCTGACTGCTTAACCCTGCGCTTCCTGTTGTAGAGGAGAACCCTGTCGTTCCCAAACTCCAGCAGCCATTGCAATTACCTGGAGGACTCATTAAGCACAGGTTTCTGGGCTCCTCCTCCAGAGTGTCTGATTCAGAAGGTCTGGGGTTGGGGGCCTGAAACAAGTTCCCAGGTGATGCTGGAGCTGCTGGCCTGAGAGGACGCTTTGAGAATCCCTAAGAAAACCGAACTGGTATCTGTTGAAGCCACTGTTTTCATAGATTCATAGCTGAATACAGTTGCAATTGATACACTGCCCTCTAACACCTCACTAGCTGTACAGCTCACCTAATCCTTTACTTCCAGAAAGGAGCTAAAAACTCATTTAACCAGAAGGCATAAATAACCAATGAGGTTTACAATCTA